>NC_044310.1:48446153-48786153 GCF_007474595.2 Lynx canadensis | reverse complement strand
ATTCATGTTCTGCCTCAGAGGTCTTTGTTTAGCTCAGTATAACAATAAAACACACCATACTTGTCTCCTTACTTCCTAAGAATACATAATTTATTCTCACCTCTGAGCATCTGCAACTTCTATTCCACGTGCCTGGAGTATGGCATATTCTTTCTCCAGACCTTTATATCTTATTCCCTCATTGGGATACACTTTCTGCTCAGTGTTACCTCCTCAGGAAAACTCTCTCCCTCACAAGCCACTCTAACTTTCCTATCTTTGTTTCTAGAAGTCTTATAGTTTCAGTTCTCTCATTTAGGTCTAAGATCCATTTTGAGTTAATTTTCTTATGGTTCAAGGTAAGCATCTAAATTAATTGTTTTTGCATGAGTATATCCAAGTGACTATACCATTGGGTGAAAAGGTTATAGAATTGCCTTGCCATCTTTGTCAAAACTTAATTAACCATAAATATAGGGTTGTCATTCTAAACACTAAATTCTGTGCCATTGATCTATATAGCTAATCTTACGCCAAGACCACAAGGTCTTGATTACTGTGGCTTTATACTTAATTTTGTAACTGGAAAATGTGAGTCCTCCAGCTTTTTTCTTCTTGTTCAAAATTGTTTTGGTTTTTCTGGGTCCTTTGCATTTCCATATAAATTTTAGAATCAGCTTGTCAAGTACTGAAAAAAATATATATAGTTTAAGGATTTTGCTAGGGATTAAATTGAACCTGCAGATCAATTTGAGGAGAATTGCCAATTAGCAATATTGAGTCTGCCAATCCATGAACATATCTCACTTTATTTAGGTCTTCTTTAATTTTTTCAACAATGTTTTGTAGTTTTCCGTGTACAAGCCTGACACGTCTTTTGCTAAATATATTCCTAAGTATTTTTTTCTTTGTAATGCCATTGTAATTTTACTTGTTTTGTAATTGTAATTGTTTTCTTAATTTCATTTTCAGACTGTTCATTGTTAGCATATAGATACACAATTGGTTTTTGTATATTGATCTTGTATGCTGTGATCATGCTGAACTCATTTGCTGGTTTTTTTTTAATAGAATCCTTAGGATTTTCTACATAAAGAATCATGTCTTTGCAAATAAAGACAATTTTACAACCTCTTTCTCAATCTGGATGCCTCCAATTTTATTCATCTATTATGTATGTATGTATATATTTATGCATTACCTTGTTATGCCAATTAGAGAAACTTCTCTATGATGTAGTGAAAACAGAAATGTTTGCCTTGTGCTTGATCTTGATCTTGATGTGCTTGAGCCACACATATTTTATGTAACAGAGATGACTTTTCCCTTATTTTAAATAAATCCCTTGAGAGAGACATGAGACTTTATCTAAAGTGCAAAATCTGAGCTTGATTCCTTTCCCACCTAAGGTTTCCCAAACTGTTTTTGAAACCAACCAACCAACCAACCAACCACATTTATTTTTGTTTGTATGCTTTCTTTACCTCATCCAGCTTGACCTCAAGATGCCATTTTTAAGCTTCAAGAGACAGCTGGAGAGATCAGACCCCCTCCACTGGGTCCCCATCAGACACAGTGGAAAAGAGGAAACGAGATGGCAGGGATCTAAAGATTTCTCTCAGGGCCCTACTGGACACATGGCCAGGGCTCACATGACTGAACGCTGGAAGGTAGGAAAAGGAAACAAGAGACAAAGAGGGAGGACTGCTGACGTGTTTTAAACTGTCATAAGATAATTTGTATAATCGTGAGGGAAGTGATTTTAGTCTACCCCATAGTAAATACTCAATAAATGGTATCTCCTGATATTAATATTATGACTGCTATTATCATTAACCTTATCATTACTATTATGTGTTCGGAATATACTCTCTTTTCTCCAAAGGGGCTTGATCATTCCTATTTTCTAATGAAAAAACCCACTAGAATAAAAATCCATTATGAGTATAACTGGTGACAAAAATGTACAAATCTGTTGACAATTATGACTGTGTGTCTCCTGTGTGCTATTTCCCAGCCCTAGAAGTGACTAGTGACCAGGGAGAATGCAGGGAGTACAGAAGCTGTGAAGCTGCAGTTCCTCGGGCAGGGGTGACCCCTCCCCCTCCATCCCCAGCTGTATGATGACAAAGCTGTCATTAGTTAGGGGAGCTCTGAATCCCAAGTGCAAGGACCTTATGCTGTGCTTGAGAGACAGGAAATCACTTCTGTCAGCTGGAGGGAGGGCAGGCGTGGAGAGCCAAGTAAGTAGGAAGGGGGGGGGGGCGGGGTCCTGCCGGATCCTTGGTCATCCTCCCCTGTAAGAAACTGTAGGAAGGCTGCTCTGAGAATCATCACACAGGCCTCCTCCACAATGACAAAGGGATCACCTGGAGATGAGGGTATTCTTGAGTGCGAGCTCTCTTTAATTCCCTGCCAAGGCAGCCACAATTTATCAAAGGTGGGTTTGTGAAGTAGAGTTCTGCCAGGGAGAGATTGGCACAAGAGAAATGGAGACAGCTAATTCTCAGGGGGTCGTCTTTGGCAAAATCTGCTATTGAGGCCTCATGCTACTTGTGCTCATAGCTGCCGAGAACCAAGAGTGCCATCTGCAAACTGTGACTCATAAACACTCTGTCAGTCTGCCATCTACCCTGACATCATAAAATAACAAGAAGCGGCATTGTAATAAAGAGGGGAGGTTTGCAGCCTACCAATTAAATGCATCTAATTTATTTCTCTTACAGCTGAGGCTTTATTTATTAGTAAACAGCTGCATTTGTTACACTTTTTTCTCAAAACGTGCCAACTGGCACTTTGGATGATCCATTAATCCTAAATAATCATCTGTGTACTTCATAGATCCTGGATATATAGGCCTATATGTATAAGAAGGTTATTAAAAAGCTAAAGCCTAACCTTGCCAGTCAGCTGGAGGGTGTAGCTCTGGGTGTCAGGCTGGGTGAGTTAATGTGACATGAAGTATGTAGATATGAAAGAGGTCTGGCTGTGTTTTTGGAAAGATTTTGCATGTGGCTTTATCTCTCCCTTTCCGCAAGTACATGTAGAGAAATGTGTATGTTAATTTTCTGCAATTGAGCATTGCCTAAATTCTTGTCCAAGTGTAATTAGCTTGAGATGACCAGAAGCAGATTATAGGGTTACCTGTTTTTAATTGGAAGTGGGATAAGAGGGAAAAGGGTATTCCCTCAGCACCTGAACTTTCCCCAACCCTGCTAACCGGCATGTGCTTCTGAGGTTAGAGTTCTTCTATTTTCATCTGTAAAAGCGATGCCAGTACATACACACATACACACACCCCTACACACACACACACACACACACACACACACACACTCACTACGCACGCACACACATCCTCATTTTATTTAAAAATGGCTGTGGTACACACAGGAAAGATCCACTCTCAGTTTTTGTTTGTTTCCTTACTACATGGGAAGAGAAGATTACTGAGAATCATTACAAGGGAGAAGAAATGTGTTAAGCAAAACTAAATATTTCACTCACCGACCTTTAAAGGGAATTGATTTGTTGAATATCAACTTAGATTCATCCATACCTACTGATTATATAAATAACGATTAATTTCATCGTTGTGTGTTTTTTTTATACATTCCAGTGGAATAAGTCCTTGTGGGCAATATTTTCATTTTTAAAAAGGGTTGGCCATCATTCTGAATATTATGCTTTGTTTTTATTTTCTGGGAAGTAATTGTTACTGTAATCTATGCAGAGAGATATAAATGACTGACTTTGGCCTACTTTAAACTCAATTAAATTAGAAGCCCTCTATAATGTGACATTGCATTTATGGTTGTTTAAATTATGTGGCTGTGTGATGGTCACTGGCATATTATTTGTAGGCCAATATTCTGTTATATGGTGTTTTGAATTTAAAAACATTGATAAAAATGATCAGACTTTCATTTTCTCTTTTGTTTTTATTTTTATTTTTCGCAATGATACCCACTGACTTAGGCTGGGCATGTTGTGTAACTTGCATAATAATTGAGATTGCAATTTCAATAAAGAAGGGAAGAGGGAATATGGGAGGAGAAGACAATTGAAAGAATCAATATACAAGTTACGAATTTTTGAATATTTTCATCTCCTTCCTTTTCTTTCCTTTGCCAAAAATAAATTTACATATGATATTTTTCATGAACCATACTAAGGGATCATTACAAATTACAATTTGAAACCACATCTAATAATGGACAAGTAGTCATCAATTAAGTGTCTATATGTTTGTTAGAAAAGAGTCACAAGTCAAACGTGTTATCTTGTTTACAAAGTCGGTTCACAATTAATGTGTGGGATATTGAGCCAAAGTGTCTGGATCTGAATTCCCGTTCTATCTCTGACTAGCTATGGGAACTTCGGTAAGTTACTCAACTACTCTCAGCCTCAGTTTCTTCATTGTTGAAATGTGGTTAATCTCAGTCCTTGCCTCAGAGGGTTATTACATGATTGAATGAGTGGATTCACCTAAAGTGCTCAGCACAGTGTCTAACACCTATAAGCTATCAAGAAACATTAAATTTAAGAAGAAGCAAATCTCTGTAGAAGAAATGACCACCAGTTAGGCATACTACAGAGGGCTCAGTCTTTCTGAGATCCCACGTTTCCAAGTGTTGAGTATGCAGGTGAATGCTAACGTTAGCAGAATAGGAGGTTACTTTACTTGACAGTGTCTTCGGTAGAGTAGTATCCTGGATTGGGGGAGTTTGTGTTCGTGTCTTTCCAATTTCACGTGTAACAAAGTCTGCGTTCAGGGTCTGAACGTGTCATGGCAGACATGGTCAGATTATTTACACCACAGAAATCAGCCAGTCCTACAAGTTGGGGCTCTTCCAGTCTCAACTGGTAATAAATATTTACCAACTCATCCTGCCTGTAGAGAACAAAGCCTAAATCCAGAAAACAAGTCCCTTACCTAAAGCCACTGTGCAGCCAATTGACAAAATCCATGCAGGTGTATAATTAAGGATAGATCTCGTGTCCTCACTCATAGTGTCATTACCTTCAATCAACATACAACTAACATGCTTCATTATTGAGTCTCATTAGACAGCACACTGGAAGCAGCAAATTAAAAGAGGCAAAGAAGATGGCAAAAAGGAAGAAAACAAACATCTGACTGATATGAACATTCAAAGACATACACAGTCTGAATATATTTACTAAAGGGGAAAAAAAAGCCTAGAATAGCCTAAAGTCGTTTCTTTCAAAACACTGGTGTTCCTAATGAACTCCTTGAATCATCAAGGAATAAGATACATTTATTTATTATAATATGTTTACTGCCTCTGATTGGTTAGCACGAAATATATTTAGTCGTAGTCTAGAGGTTAAGATATTAATGCTGAATGGGATCTTGGGGACCATCAAGTCCAGTAGGTTTCAAATCTTTTAGCCACAGGACCATATTTCATTCAGATGGTCTACTGTCCAAAAACCAAACAGCTCTGTTTTGCATTCTTGTCCTTTCACAATGAAGCACATCCCTTTGTGGAGGTATTTGGGCATATTAGAATACAGGCTGTGAACCACTGAGGGAGAACACCTCCCACGTATTCCAGACTTAGAGATGTAAAGACAGACTTATTTAAATCAACCGCAACATATTAGGGAACCAAGCTTAGCCGAACTCTTGCTTTGGGGAAGGAACCACATGAAAGGAAATTCCTGGAATTAGGTCAGTTCAAAATACTTATATTCCAGAAATCACAATATTGAGTTCTGAATAATAGTTTAAGCTAAAGATTGATAATATTAATACCTACCATTTATTTGCCACTTGCTGTATGTCAGGCATTATGTCAGCCATTTACTATGCAGGAATTCTACTTGATAATTACCACTTAAAATCTCACTTTACAGATGAGCAATTCAAGGCTGGAAGGTTAAGAAACTTGCATAAGGTCACTCGGCTGGTAAGTGTCCAACTGCTCAGAGACTTTAAAGCCTATCCCCCAAACACAATACTCATTTGTTTCCCCAATATGCTACATTAACAGGGTACAAAGTCCTGGAAAGTGCCCTGCTCAGAAGAACAGATCTGGAGAGACCAGAGACAATTGTCAAACTTAGAGTAGAGAACTAGGGCACAGAGCTGACAAGATAAGAATGAGCTAAGATGGTGGGATCGAAGGACAAAGCTGGGAATATGGCTTGCTTTTATGGGCTGGAAGGAGCAAGATATATGCAACTCAGCTGCTCTTATGGAATCCAGATTTGGATGGGAAGTTGGCTGCAGAATTCTCAAGAGATAGTAAGTGACTTTCGCAGGATCATGTGGCCCATTAGCAGTCCAAATCCATCAACTACATCATAACTTAGGGAAAAGTCTCCTTGAAATTAATGTGATCATGTTAAAGAGTTCTAGTACTAAAAGGACCTAACTTTGCTAGTAAAGAAAAATAATTTTTGTGAACCTCATGAAGCCAAGTAATTGAGACTTTGTTCTATTTAGAGTATAAATTCAAGTATGAGTCCCTAAATAATTTTGAAATCCAGAGCATCAAAATCAGTATTTATGACTCTTTTCCTTGAATTTTTGGTCTGTGCTTATATTACCTGTTTTATTAGACTTGGAACAGAAGATCAGGAAGAGATGATGAAAGAAACATCCTCCTGGTGGCCCAAACTGGAAGAAAAAGTAGAGGCAAAACTACCCTTAATCACTGCCAAACCGTCATTCAGTTCCTACAATCAAAACATGAAACAACTGAGTCAGGGAACAAACTGAATTCTGTATACCCTCTACACAATCAACAATTAAAATTGCAGTTGGCTACCAACATGTTGTTTCTTTCCAAGAGCCCCATTTGAATGTTCTGCATGGTGTCTGGTGACTGGGCTAAAAGGTACAGATAAAACTAGAGTTCATCTGCTCTTTTGTCTATTCCTTCCCTGACCCTCCTTTTTGCTGAAAAACCATTTTATTTCCCTCTACTGCCCTTTGGGTTTGATGGGGCAGATGTGAGTATATTTCATAAAATCGAGCAGATTATCTCCCCCCTCCCATCTCACCATGCAATGGCAATCATTAAGTCCCTGAAAGCCCACGGTGCCAGCAATATCGGTCCAATAAGTAAAGCTGCACTTCCTAAACAGATGGGAATGATGTTTCTTTGCCACTGGGTGAAATTGCTTTAAAAAGTGTCAGCAACAAACAGGGAGGGAAAGCTGAACCGTTGCTGCTGGAAGTCCGGCCACATGTAATACTCACTGCTTAAAAATCCAATATTGCATTTGCTTCCATTACAGTACTTTGTCCATCAGCTCATTTGAGTCTATTAACTTAATTGTTCTTTATTAACAAATGGGTCATTCTCTCTGGCAGCAGAGCAAAGCTCAAATGCCAGTTAAATACTTTGATAAATGCAACACCCCTTCCACTCTGCTCCCTCCCTGAACATGCTGTGAATGCACACACATGCACACGCACACACACACACACACACACACACACATACACACACAGATGCTTAATCAAGTGTATTTATATAAAAGGAGCACATCAAAAATTGGTTTTTAGAGCTGGCAAGCTGGGAGGCGTGTTTTTCTTTACAAGTAGATCCTATAATTACATATCACATCTTTTACAAATGTGTGTCATGCCTCTGGTAAAAATGTTCTTACCCTATGAAATGAGCTAAGGTTTTAGCGAGAGAGAACAATGACAATAATCTTTTGGCAAACCTTTTACGGGGAAGTCCTTTTTTTAAATTATGCGTACTTTTTCTTTTAATTATTCAGTAATTCTTCGTGTTATTATTATTAATTCTTCACAACTAAAAAAAAAATAAGATTTCCTGTTGTCTTTGTGTATCTTGGTCTCCCTTTCTCTTCCCTCCTAGCCCCCAACATACATACCCCTTCTTCTTAGGTGACATTATCCTACTCACCAAACCTGTAACTTTAACAGAGGGTGACAGGGTGACCTTGACGACAGATGTTCGTATGGCAACAGATGGCACTGGCAAACCCGAGAAGCTGCTGTATGCCGTCTCCGTGCCACCTGTGCCTGGTCAGATTGAGTCCATCAATTATCCAGGCTGCCCCATCCCCTGCACAGCCAGTCAGATGGATTGGCCCAGAAGGTTTGCTGTGTGAATGACAATAGGCAAGGGGCTAGTGAGGAAGCAGTCAGGTGAGAGGGTTTCCTTCTTTTCCTCTTCTACTTCCCCACCACAAATCCCCACCCTCACTCACTCGTATATTTAATGATTTCAGTGAATCTAAAAGACTAAACTGGTTTTATCAGTGAAAATTCACCACATGACCTTTAAAGATAGCCACCATGAGGATGGCTTACACAAAGAGAAACCAATATTGCTACTGCTTTATACACAGCAGTGTAATTTTATTGTCTGATGATTCTGCCACATGAGAAAGCCATTTTAGGAATAGGCACAGAATGTGTAATTTGGTCTTTACTTATCATACCTACAGTTTGACTTTTCCCGCCACAGGCTGATCCCATCCTTGGTCTTAATCTCTCCTTTTGCTTCTCTGTGCTCAAGCTGAAGGAAATAAAGATGACTAGAGAGAGGAAAAATAAATAATCATAGTCATGATTTCCTAATCTGTTACTGTATAAAAGAGGTACTTTGCTAGATATTCTATAGTCACAATCCTTAAGCATCTTAACAAATTTACCACAGATAGAATTATTCCTAATTTATAGTTGAGGAAATGGAGTCTCAGAAAGATTCAAGGACGAGCCCAAGGTCTCCTAATTCGCAAACAGGAGAGTCAGGATTTGAACGCAAGGCAGGTAGGCTTTCCATGGCAGAACAGTGCTTCTAGCAGCCAGGAAAATCTATAATCTGCTTGGTTAGACACAGACAATATTGGGAGATTAACATGGGCCCCAACTCCTTTCTTAACACAGGCATCTGGCTCGCCTTCTGTATTCCCAGCTACTATGATAATTATATAATTTATTTATAAAGCAGTATGTGATCTCCAGTAAGTAGGTCAAACATAAGCGTAACCTTTTATTATTTTTCATTAGTACAACAGGGTAGTTAAAGTTGGAACAGTTTGGCCTCTCTCTACCCGAAGAAAGCTGGAGTATTGTATGAAATCATCAGTGGACCTTAATCCAGATGGTGGTGTCATTTCTAAGAAATAGCATATGCTAGCTATTATGATACTTAAATGTAATGGTTTTATATCTCTCCAGTGGGCAAAGAAACTGTACAACAGGTTTTAGTCTAGGAATTTTTTAATGGTAGTTTAACCCTCCAAAATACAGTATTTCTACAAAGAAATTCAATTGATAGAGCTTGGTTTAATAATAAAGGAATGTAAATTTCTGCCTTGTTTCATGCAATAATAGGACAGCATCTGGATTTACTACTCCCTGAGTCTGCTATTTTACATAATGTTGCTGAATTGGGGACTATTACATGTTTTTTTGATTTTAGAAAAATTGCCTTAAAAGTTATTTACACTCATTTTATAACAAAGAGGGTAATATAACTAATTTTATTCTTAGCGTGATTAGCCATGAGTCATTTCCTAAGAAATGAGTTTAATTAACCAGGGAAAGAAAGTTGTAATAAATCATGAAAGTGGACTGTTTCTAAGTGGGGTTAAAAACATCTTATTTAAAACTGCCATCAAATAAATCACAAACCCTAAGTTATGTGTTAAGGGAAGAAATTTTTCTGATTTTGAAAATTTGTGACAAAAAGGAAGAAAGAAGAGAAGAATATGTAGTAAGAGAAGCAGGTCAAATTAGTTGGAATATTTTAAGAAAATAGTTGCAGTAAGGAGACCATTATGCTAATTCAAGGTCTATCAGCTGTGTAATTTTGGAAATTCACTTAATTTCTCTGTGCTTTTTTCTTTTCTTGTAATCCAAAGAGATTGAACTCAATCATTCTTAATCAGACATTTTGGCAGCCACTAATGTTATTCACAAATATTTTCTAGTCTCTCCCATTCCAAGCACATGATGGAAGTAGATCTTCCACTGCTTTGAAGTTAAATGTGGACATGTGACTTGCTTCAGCCATGGAACACAAGAGGTGTGGCTTCCATGCAGAGGTTTAAAAAACCAGCCCATGATTCACCCCATCTCCTTCCCAGTGCTATTATGGTCCTAGTAGGATGTCTCTGGATGAAGTTTCAGGCAAAGTGGATCTCTCAGTGACCAGGAAGAGAAGCAACTTTCCTGCTAATCTACACTTTCTATGTGGCATGAACAAGAAATAAGCTTCTGTAATATGGAGCCATTGAGATTTGGGTGGGGTTTTGGGTTACTGCTGCATAATCTTGCCCATGCTATAGAGTGGTGGACATCAGATGCATCCAGGGAGATTTTCCAGTAAATATAAGGCAGGGCTCATTCCAGAACTACTGAGTCAGAATCTTCTAGTGCAAATTTCAGATACAGATGTTTAAAAAAGCTTCTCTGATGATTCTGGTGTCTACTCTTGCTTGGGAAACACTGGTGAGTCCATGTGGAAGTAGGCGCATGAGTAACAAAATAGCTTTGATGTAGACTTTTAATTGCATGTCACCTTGATGGATACGCATAATAAAATCTTACACTTGTATGTTGCATTTCAGTTTACACAAGCACTTTTGTATTACTTATTTTATGGCAGTTAAAATATTAGTAAATTATGATGTGTGGCCATAACATCTATCAATGTATTGAGAATTTGAAACATTAATCTGACTTGCTGAAAAGTTTCCTCTTCTTACCTCACTGCCAATTGTGCATTCTCTCAAAAACTGTCTGCCTAGTTGATGATGATGAGCTTCACAATAAGAGAATATCCTCCAAGAATCTTGGAATAGCTGCATTTTCCTGCCTGTGAATTTGCCTTTGTCTCCATGGACAATTGAAGCTGCCTGGCTAGGACCACACTGTTCAAAATATGTTGAGTTGTGTTGGGAAATACGTAGGTTTTATTTTTGATTTGTTCTATACTTATTTCAAAGACTTTAGTATTTCTGTTACTCCCAAGCTGTATGTACAAAAGTGTCATATCGAAGACTGAACTATTGAGCAAATATTATTAACATGTTTGATCTTTTTTTAAGTTTATTTATTATTTCTCAGGGGTAGAGCATGAGCGGAGGAGGGAGATACAGAGAGAGAGGGAGAGAGGGAGATACAGAATCTGAAGCAGGCTCCAGGCTCTGAGCTGTTAGCACAGAGCCCAACGTGGGGCTTAAACCCACAAATCATAAGATCACGGCCTGAGCAGAAGTCAGATGCTTAATTTACTGAGCCACCCAGGTGTCCCAACTTGTTTGATCTTAAGTACCATGCTGAGGGTTCCTGAATTTAACTCTGGCTTGTAAGCAGAATAGTACATTTAATCTAATCTATTAAACTAAAACTCAATGGCTGCCTCTTTACTTTTGACAAACTCTTATATAATTATTACTAATTATATGTGAGTATTATATATACATATATATGTATATATTTATATTCACACATATGTTATAAGCATAACTAACATAACTAACACCTAGATATAAACAAAGCCTGCCTTTAATATTATTATTAAGGGTATAGATTCTAGACTGAGACTCTGCATTGACATTTAGGCTTCTTCACTTGCCAGTTGATTTACTATTGAATAGACTTTCAACTTCCTTGATTCTCACTTTTCTCAGCTTATAAATGGTCATAATAATAGGACCTACCTTATAAAATTGTTGTTTAAGTTAAATGAGATAATCCAATAAATTGTTTAGCAAAGGAAAGAAGAAAGAGAAAACAGGAGGGTGAAGAAGAAGAAAAGGAGGAAGAGGAGGAGGAGGGCAACAAAGGGGAGGAGGAAGAGAAGAGAAGGAGGAGGAGGAGGAAGAAGAGGAAGAAGAAAGAGAAGGAGGAAAAAGGAGAAAGGGAAGAGGAGGAGGGGGAGGATGGAAGGGGAAGGAGAGGAGGGGGAGGAAGGAAAGAAGAAAAAAGGATCTGAAAATTAATTTAGGTTTTCAAGTCACTTTGGGAAAAACTGGGTAAAAATGGATTAACAAGTCTCTTTAACAAGCAACTTCCCAGAGTCTTTAATATGTTAACATTCTTTGAGTCTATGAAAACTTTTAACCACAGCTTTTGACCACAGGGACACCAAGGACTCAGGAAGGATTTTCTGGAGGAGGTGATACCTGAGTTCCATCTTTAAGGAAAAAGGAGCCAGAACCAGAGAGAGTGTGGAGGTGGGAGTGGGCAGAGTCTGGGGGCTGAGAGGCCATTTCATGCATGGGAAGGGCAAGGGCAGAGTCACAGAAGCATGAAATAGCACACTGTATGTCGGGAGCTCAAATAGCTAAGTTGGTTAGGGCAAGGGCCAAGGCAGTGGAGAAGCTGTTAAGGCCTAGATTTTAAAGGGTGTTGTTTGCCATATTATAATTTTGAAATTTAAATTTTATTGGCAATGAAGGAATGTACCAGTAGGGACCCCAGGAAGAAATAGATGGCACCTCCAAAGACATCATTGAAGAAAGTGTAACGAAGGAACACTCTATAGACAGGTGGGCAGGGTCAAAGAGACACTAACAATGCAGGATAAAGCAACAGAGAGATAACAGTAGCACCTTGGGCTCTAAAGGACAAAGGGTGGAAAGCCTCCCCAGTTCCTGGAGAGAGCTCCAGCTGAAGCCAGAGATGAAGGAGAAGGTAATTTAACAGGAGCTATGGCCTTCAGGAGAGGAAAACAATCACACCACGTTGTAGCTGGACAAGGTCTGCCCTTCTCAGCGCCCAGCAACACTGGAGAAGGGCAGAGATCAGACCTGCAGAGGCAAACATAGAAGGTCCAGCACAGCAAGGTGGAGTCACATGGTCTGATTTGAATTTTAGATAAGTCAGTCTAGCAACTATATGGAAAATGGATCAGAGGATATATGAACCTTTAGAAAGGAAGACATACACTCATAACCATGAAATAGATGAGGAAAACCTAAAATGGAGATATTCTGTTATAGATAGAGTGGAAAGGACTGATTTATAGAAACACCGGTGTGTCAAAACTGGGGAGATGTGATGACTGGCTATGACTGGTGGAGAAGAGAGGTGACTTTATTATTCCCATGTTTCTAGCTTGAATAATAAAGGACAAGATGATGTGAATAACATAGTGAACACAAGAAGTAAGTTTGAGGAGGTAAGAGAATTCAGGAATTCCATTTTGAACCCAGGGAGCTTGAGAGAGTGAGTAATGTTCATGCAGTGATTTGCCACAGCCATTTCAATATAAGACATGACTCCAGGGGCACCTTGGTGGCTCAGTTGGTTAAGCATCCGACTTCAGCTCTGGTCATGATCTCACGGTTTGTGAGCCCGAGCCCCGCGTTGGGCTCTGTGCTGACAACTCGGAACCTGAAGCCTGCTTAGGATTCTGTGTCTCCCTCTCTGCCCCTCCCCCACTTGTGCTCTGTCTCTCTGTCTCTCAAAAATGAATAAATGTAAGATATATATATATATATATATATATATATATATATATATAAAAGAAATGACTCCAAGTAAGAATAACAAAGGCTGGAGATACAGATTTGCAAGTCATGCGACTATAGGTGGCCCAAAGTATGAAAGTGGAGGGCATCCCCAGGAAGCAAAGCAAAGGGGGTGAGCCAAGGTGAACACCAATATTGAATACCTGAATCCCACTGCACTGCTCTCAGGAACCTGGGCACGCTCTCCCTTCTTGGCTCTTCATTGCTGATCACCTGCATTTCCAGCAAGAGATTGTCCTTCAAGTAATTGTATTGGTCTGTTCCAGGAACAGAAAGAGAGTTAATTTTCTGGACCTCCAGGTCTGTCAACAGCTAATGCAGAGACAGAATATATCTTTATTTTAGATTTATCGTCCTTTAAAACTGATGATTTTGTAGAGGCCTAGGTTGCCTAAATGAGGACAATATTAGTTAAGACGTGTCCTCTTTATTTGTTGGTTCCTAAGCCACACAAGCCTTCAAAGAACACATCGCAAAAGTTCTGATCACACTGCTGTACGGAGCCCCGCTGAAGAGGCCCCTTACCCTTACTCTCCACCTCCCCATGCTTACCTCACTCTTCCCAATCTCCTGCCTGGATAGTTTCTCCATGGAACACATGAAAGCAATTATGCTAACAGCGGCAATAGGCTTGGAAACTCTTTGATGGAAAACAAGCAAACTCTCACGGACATAATCATAAATAAGTAGACAGGTAGATGACAGATTAGATAGATAGATAGATAGACATTTGATGTATATGTACATGTATATCTCACAGGTGTGTGCACATATACACCTGAGATCACATGTATGCACATGCACATGTATACACAGCGTGTGAGTGTGCATGTGTAGATGAATGTGGGTGTATGTGTACCTCTATGCCAGTGTGTTGTGTGTGCAAAGGTGTGGGTGTATATATGCATGTGAATATTTGATGGCTCTGAGAAGGAGACAGGAAGGAAATCGTGCCTGCCCTCCCATGATAATGAAAAGACATTAAAGGGTTAAAGCAATCACTTTGGAAATCATTTTCCAAAAAAGCTGCACCCTAAATTAATTTTGGCTGGTAATCTATATCGGGTTAAATAACTCCTCATTATTCTGTAACACAGCTGAGGCATCTCCAAATGTTTATCTTGTTTTGTAACCGGTACCTTCTGGTATATTCTAGTGCCAGCACTCCCAGCTCCCGCTATATTTCATTCTCACTATTTTTGGACTGGAGCTGCTGGTTCCAGGTGATTTAATAAATTGCTTTTTTTTTTTTTTTTTGGTGTTCCTTTTAACTTACCCATCTGCTCAACACATGCGTAACTTGCAATCTGTCGGCAGTTTGCAGAAAGACAAACTGTCAGAACTGCATGCATTTGACAACTTTGTTCCCAATTAGTTTAGTGGTAATTTTAACAGATTTCAGGGCAATGGAGAAAGGGATGGCATGTTATTAAAGCATCAATTCTGACAGACCCGAGCACATATGATTTCAATGTAAATTATTTTAAATGCTTTAATTAAAACTACAGAAAGATTTACCCTTTTAAATGGTAAGTGATAGCAAGACAAATTTAAAAGGAAAGAGAGTAACCGAGTTTTCTAAATGGTTTATGTTGTGCAAGGCAGTCCAGCAGTCAAGACGACTGTAATCTATGGCGGTGATGTGGAGGCCGACTTAATTATTCATTGCTTCCTCTCTGTAGCAGATGTGCCTCAATGCACGAGTACAGGATTCAGAGCCTGGAACACTCTCTGTGAAAATCTCAGATCAGGCTTCTTTTGGAGCCATCAGGAAATTGCCAGAATCTGTTTAACACGTTAAATATATTCATAAGAAAAAAAAATCTTTTTTTTTTTTTGGCTCTTTGTTTTTTATATGTTTCAATGCAGCTGCTTCTCTGCTCCACTAACCCAGCACCCCAGCCTTCGTATTCCCACCCCATCTCCTGAAGCCTAATACCCCCGAAGCACATGGACAGATGTACACAAGTGACTAGATTAGGCAAACCCAGGGATTCTGTACCTTGGGTCACTTTACAGGCACCCCGCTCACCAGAATACCCCTTATCTATAATTTAAATGTATTGCAATAGTCACAATTCATGACTGTAGAGTGTCACTGACAGAAAGTCTGGCGTTTGGGAAGGAAGCTCTCTATAGAACCAAGGACACATATAGGTGGAGAGATTTCCCTCATGAATTTGACAACAGGCTTGATTTATTCAGCCATAAATCTAACCATTGGTTTAATGCTTTCCATTTGTTCTTAGACAACACTGGGCATTTTATTATTGAAATCACCAATACATTAATTAAGTCTTAATATTCCCTGAACATAATTGCATAAAATTCTTTTACATGCACATTTCTTAGTCACTTGGGAAGGGCTCACCATTTTATATATGGCTTTTTGAGTTGGGAGCTGTCTGCTCTTTTAGAATTATTGAAATGACTTGAAAAAGAAGGTTATTACTGTCTTACGCACGCAGGTTTCCTTAATTTCTCAACTTGTTTTTAGGTAAGTTGTTGCCTGTGTCTTTAAGGGCATCTGTAAGGCACACTGTTACTAGGCTAAATTGGATCAGGATTAAATGTCTGAGGCAAACTGGATTTTCCCTTATTTCATTGTTACCATTACATGGAAGAGGTGTATGCATTCACATTTAGCAGGGGAAGAAATTAGAAATAGCCTTTCTGAAGAATCTGTGCACAATAGATTTGGAGGACTCTTTGACCAATGTCCAGTGGATCAGTCAGAAATGGCACCTCGGGGATGATGTGACGTACTAGAATGCACATCAGGCCCAACAAGCTGCAAACCTCCCTCCCTAACAACATCCCAATAAGCCCTTTGCCAGAGCATTTCTCTGAACTTCAGACCTTTACCACACGAGACAGTGTCTTCTTCCTTTTGTTTCCATTTTTGTTTTTCTTTTCATAACTGATGAAAAAACATAGTCTTTGGAATCCACCAACCTCAGACAGGAATTTGTCACTACCGCCTCCTACAGGAATGACCTCTGGCAAACTCTTGTATCTTTGTGAACCTCAGGGTTTTCATCTCTGCATGCGATAATAGCTACATTTCAGAAATCTTTTGAGAATTAAATAAGACAATGCATTTTGGGTGTCTGGTATGTAGTTAGTTGCAGCACCGTGGATACAAATTTTCGCCATCCCTCTCTTCTTGTTTTACTGATGCTTTTGTGCAATTCTGTGATTGTGTTTGCTTTTTCTTGTGGATAAAGAAATGCAGAGAGGAATGGAAAACTTTGAAAGACAAGAGAACCCATCTTTTGCCTCTTCCAGATGGGAATCACAATCTGGTGGGTTTATCTCGGAGAGGATACACCAGTAAATGAGGCCAAACGGAAGCAAAAGGCAATATGAGCTTGCATATCCTGCAACTGACCTGATTTTTTCTCCCCTGTATCACTGGCATACTAAGGAACTTGGAGTACAAAAATATACAATTTTTTAAGTTTATTTATTTTGAGAGAGACAATGACAGCACGAGCGGGGAAGGAGCAGGGAGAAAGGGAACAAGAGAGAATCCCAAGCAGGGTCCGCACTGCCAGCACAGAGCCAGATGTGGGGCTCGAACTCACAAAACTGTAAGATCATGACCTGAGCCAAAACCAAGAGCTGGATGCTCAACCAACTGAGCCACCCAGGTGCCCCCAAAATATACATTTAATTTCTGTATTATCATTTAATCTGCCCGGAGCCTGAATCCTGCCTCAGCCTCAGTCATGGGACTGTCTCCCTCATTCAAGGCAGTCTGAGAGCCTAACACCATCTGGCTCTCATATTCGAGGCAAGCATCCTGGTCTTATCCACACTAGTCATCTTGAAAGCTCAGTGCCCAAGACAATGTTCCTTTACCATCACAGAGCTCTGTTACTATCTGAGGCAAACTGAGGTCAGAGGGAATCTTGGCTGAAGATGAGTACCAACATGTCTAGTGCCATTTCCCTCTGGAGATCTGCATATCTCCAGGGTGTCATTAGACAGGAATGTAGATGTTGGATCCTTGTTCCTGGTGGAACCCAAAACTAAACATCCTCATCCAATAGCTTTGGATTTTGGAGCTCCAAATATCCTCCTCATACTGTACCTACTAAGTTCTGTAACTCAGGACCCCAAGCCTTAGTTAAAAATAATAGTAATAATAAATGATCTTAATTCTGGTAAAGTATCAACTCTTCAAGAATCAAAACCCTGCTGGACAAGGTTGAGAGGGGTGGTGGTAACACACTGCTCAGTCTTCTGATTCTTTTACACAAAGGAGAAGGAAACAAAAGTGTGAAATTCAATAATTATCCAATCCCATGTAGATGGCAGCAAGGATTTTGGGAAAATCTCTTTTTATGCATTTTACGGATGGACTTTTAAATATCTCTAAATAAAATATAATCCAAAACCATAACGATTTTCCTCAAGTCAAGAACAAGGGTGCCAGATTTTAAAATTCCTCATTGGCTGAGTAACTTCACATTTCTCAGGCAATACATCCTAGTAGCTAAGAATAGGGACTCTTCCCCAATTTTAAACTCAGCCACTTACAAGCTGTGTAATACTTGGCACGTTTCTTTATTTGCAAAATGGGTGTGATAAATAGTACCTACAGGATAGACTAGTTATAAGGATTAAATGAGTGATGAATTGAAAGACCCAAGTTGCAGTCCCTACTCTGCCACTTTCAGCAGAGCCTAATTTATGGGCTTGTGACCAGTGCAGTCACATAGGGTCCCACATTCGGAGGGCCCTGTGCTTGGGGTTGAATGCTCTGTGGCCACCTTCTTGAAATCCTTAGCAATTTATCTTTGAATTTATGTTTTGTTAAGTAAAGGCTGATGGGACAAGAGAGCATGTGCCCTGGGCTTAGGGCACCAGATCTCGCGTGGCCCCACTTGCAATTACCTCCCTAAGATGTGTTCTTGGCCACGTGGCCCTCTTGCCACCCTGGACCCAGCCTGGCCTCCGCCTTCCTGCTCTCACCCAAGATCATGCTCTACCCCTACTGGGATATGAATATGGATGATGGAAAGTTTGGTTATGCTCCCTGTGGCATCACAGAGTAGGGCATAATGATGGCCGTCCCCTCCTTGACTGACCATGCCAAAGCACGTTTGCCAATTGACTCTGCCGGGGCTCCCACCCATCCTGGATCCAAGTACTGAACACATACCAGAATGAAGTTGCAGCTCCTTGGAGGCTGCATGTCCATGATGGGTCTAGTCAATGGACATTCCACAGACTGGCAGGAGGGAGAACCAAACTACAGATAGGCTGCACGTACAGTGGGTCTCCAGGCACCAGTGAGGGTGTGCACTCACTCCGAGAGTCTCCAGCACTCACTAGGAAACATGAGGGCAGATTGACACACAACAGGGAAAAAAAAGCAAAAGCGTTTATCATTTAGCACCTACCTTTAATGGCACTTTTTTTCTGCTTTTTTGAACGAGGTGCCCCATTTTTCATTTTGCACTAAGCGCAGTAATGATACAGCTGGCCCTGCTTGTCAACTGTGCGCTTTGGGCAAATCTAACCTTTCTGAGCATTTTCCTTTGAGTGTGAAATGAAGACAAATGGGATTTTCCTTCCCTCATCACAGGGATTTTTTAATGAGAAAATGAAATAAACGGGAAAACGTTTGTAATTTGTAAGATGCATATATACATATAGGAAGTATTATTATTATTATGTTCACTATAAGGTTGCATTATGTGTGTATTTCATTGTATAGTTTTATGCCTCTGCTGGGATTAGGGAAGTGATGACCCTAAAACAGATTGCACTTAGAATTTCTAGAATTCTGAAGAGTATCATTGTATCTTTTGCAATAATAGGCTATAAAATTTTTTTGGGGGGGGGAGGGTAGAGGGGTGGAAATCATGGTGCTAAACTGTTCTCTTCCAAATTCAGAAAATGGGAATTAGAGGAGAAAATGTATTTTCATAAATGAGGAGACAGGTCTGAGACTCCCTCTCAGTGATGCGGTGTCTTCACAGATTTCTCTGACCTGGTCATTCGATTCCATGTTTCTGTTCTCTACAGAATCCTGGCAAAATGGACTCAAATGTGTATTTTAGGAAGTGGATAGAAATAGCCTCCAAAAACTAACTTGATTTTTTTTTTTTTGTCACATGGGATAATTACTAAAAAGAAGGAATTATTCATTGTAAATGGTCACTCTTTATATAAGACAATACTCTTTATTTAAATTGAAAGTAACAGATGCTTCGAGCAAAACCTAAAACTCAAGAAAAATAATCACTCCTGATCCAACAGTCAGAGGTAAGCACTTACAGCAATGCTTTAATTTAGCACCCTTTCAGAAATACTCTTATTCTTTTAGCCAAAATGGAATTATATTGTATATGGTATTTTCAGCTGTTTTTCACTTATACCAATATATGATACTAAATATTTTTATAATACAATTTTTTTTAATTTTTTTTAACATTTATTTATTTTTGAGACAGAGAGAGAGCATGAACGGGGGAGGGGCAGAGAGAGAGGGAGACACAGAATCCAAAGCAGGCTCCAGGCTCTGAGCCATCAGCCCAGAGCCCGACGCGGGGCTCGAACTCACGGAGCGCGAGATCGTGACCTGAGCCGAAGTCGGATGCTTAACCGACTGAGCCACCCAGGCACCCCATATAATACAATTTTTAAAGATTGCCTAGTGGTCAGCCATATAGATGTACAATAATGCATTTAATCGGTTCCCTATTGGTAGACATTTTAGTAGCTTTATTTTTATTTATCAGTCTTTCTATAAATACTTTTAGTAAAAAACACCTGTGTGCACATTTCTAATTTCTTCTGAGTGTAATACCAGATGTGGCACTTCCAGGCAAAGGGTACAGGCAATTTTAAAATAGTTTTCTAAACTTTGGCCTGCAGAAAGATAGTACTAATTTGTACTCACACCTCACTTCAGCAGTATATGAGTATATGCACTTAATTATTTTAAATTATGATGTCTTTCGGTGTTATTTTAAATAACATTATGTTGTTTCACTCCTCTTTGTATTTTATTTTCAAAAATTGTTAGAATGGATGGAACATGAGCTTCCAGTCAGGCTACAATGGTAGGAATTCTTTTCCCTCATAAATAACAAGTGAATCCATGACCAGGAGGCTAGTCCTCAACTATTTTTTCCCTCAGTGTGCCAGGGGAACCTCTTCACAACAGTAAGCATCATCCAATATGTTTCAATATTTCCATGAAAAAGCATATTTGGCACAGTATGAAAAAAAATGCTTTTAAGTCAAAGCTTTAACAAAGTGTTATGGATTGAATTGTCTCCCTGAAATTCGTACGCTGAAGTCCTAACCTCCAGGATGTCAGAATGTGAGCTGTTTTGTAGAGAGTGTATTAAACAGAGCAATCAAGTTAAAATGAGGTCCTAATCCAATATGACTGGTGTTCTTATAAAAAAGGGAAATTTGGAGACAGATACACACACACAGGGAAGATGGTGTAAAGAGATACAGGTCGATGACAACCATCTACAAGCCAAAGACAGAGGCCTGGAACAGTTTCTTCCCTAAGAAGGATACTCTGCAAGACCTCAATTTTGGACTTCTGGCCTACAGAATTAGGAGAGGTATTTTTCTGTTGTTTAAGCCATCCAGTTTGTGATACTTTGTTACACAAATCAAGTTTAAGTTTATTGAAAAAAGGTGAAAAATGTGTCTCAGGTCTTAAACCTATTGTCATTTTCATCATACTTCAAAAACAAAAATTATTATTCTCCATGTATGAACACTTTCATTGTGGGATTTTCCTTGATTTTTAAGACAATCTTTTTTTTTTTTGTCTCTGAAATTGGGTGTATCTTGCAATTAATGGCAATTCATTGTTCATTTAGATGCATTTTTTCTTCTTTTTATTAATCCATAAATTAGGGATGTATCTTAAGTTTAATGAAATACAGTATTTAGGTATGTATATAAATGTTCATTCGTTTTAAATTACCAGCATTACATGCACGCACACACATACAGAGAGAGAAAAAGGGGAGGAGGCAGAGATAGACTAATAAAAGAGACAAGAAAATGAGTAACTCAAATACAATCACAGTACATATATGCTACAGTATGGAGCATAGATAATGAAGTAATTAATTATTAATGATAGACTAAAGGAAATCTTTTTGGTGGAATAAGTTGAGAAGATATGTCTTAAAGGGTTAACAGGAGTTTTCCAAGTAGACAATGCAATTTAGGGGACTGAAGGGCTGAGGGTAAGAGATAACTTACTGTATGTTCCTAAAGAAGGAAAATGCTCAAGCAAAGACAAGAAGGCACATGGCATATATAGAAGTTCTTAAGTTGCTTGAGATATGATGAAGTAGAGAATAGCAAAGGTAAATAGAACCCAGCCAATGGAGAACTTGCATAAAATGAGAAAATTAGAGAAGTCTACAGGATGTATAATGCAGTAGATTAGTTTGCAGGCTTTCAGCTTTTATATAATGGAATACCCAATTGAATGTGGCTCAAACAATATGGATTTGTTATCACATATAATAAGGAGCCAGTGGACACTTTGGGGTTTATTAATTCAGCTGATCAACAGCATCAAGGTTCTTGGTCGGTTTCTTTGTGATTCTCCTAGATTTAACTAAAGAACACCAGGATTCTGCACAGATCTAAGTGCTACATGCCCATGTCTATGAAAAGATAAGATGAGAGTTTTTCCTTCAGTGCAACTCTGTTGACTGTGGAGAGGAATCTTTTTCTAAAGTCTCCCTAAAGATTTGCACATGCATATTGTTGAAAGAACTGGATCACATGTCCTTTGTATACATGCTCTAAAGTCTAGAGCATGTTTGCTAGGGGAACATCCACATTCCTTGAGTAAACTACTGCCTAACAACTACACAAAATTGGGGTTTGGATACCAAGAAAAAAGAGAATTGGCTAAGTGGCATCTGACATACCTTGAAACTTTTGAAATTCAGGAAAAAAAATGCTACTAAATGAGGTCTTGCTCTTCACCACTGGACCTCAGTATAATTTAAAATTTAAAAGCTCGTTCATTTGGTCTGTTATTCTCTCAATGGATATTCTTCAAGCCCTAGACAAATACCAGGCATTGTGGAAGACAGAGATGAATCAGAAAAGGAAAAAAAAAAAGCACTTAAGTAGAAGAGCCAGAGATTTATGTTTACAATAAAAGGGAGAAGATAAGGTATGTGTGAGGCTAGAATGCAATAGTGAGAGTGGCAAATATCGTGAAGAAGATACAGCTGTGTGCTAGAATGGATTCACAAGAACCAATTATATGCCACCTGTCACAGGTCTGCATTTACTGCCACCATGCTGGAAGTCTGAAAATGTCCACGGTGGAAAAATTTACACCAAGGAAATTGGCAAACTTTACAAATCAGTGCTCTTAAATTTTTTGTTTTGTTTTTCCTCAGAGAGCCAGCTGTTACACATTTACCAGCATACCAGTAGAGGTATAGATACAGTTCTAAGAACATGTTTTTTTCAGGAAGGAAAGATCAATTATTTTAAACTTATCTCATCAATCTAAACCAATCATCAAACACAGAAATGAAGCCCAATTTGAACTGAGTTTCTGACATTAAACATTCATAAAATGTCCTATAAGCTTTTCTCTTCTGCTCTGTTGTCTCTGTACCTCTGGGTGCTTCCTGAGTTGGGCTAAGCATAAAGACAGGAAGTCATGGAAATCTCCAGGAAAATCCTTACAAGAAAGTATAGTCTCTCCAGGTTTCCTACCCAATTCAGCAAAACAGGTGTCCTGGGTTTCAGAAAGCATATTGCTAGAGATGTCTTCCAACCTCTCAGCTGCCTCTGTATTTACACTGTCTTCTACACACAATCTCAAATTGTGAATCTTTCCCATATGGTGAGATCTTTCCTAATGCTTTTCACAAAGAGCTCTGAATACTATCTGCACTCCAGGAAGCCATAGCCTCCTGTGGCCTTCGGGGTCTTAATGACCATCTCATCCACCTCAGTCTTTACATAGGCCCACTCTTAAGCCACTTTCCTTCAGTGGAGAAGGTCATCCTGTTTTGAGGACTTACAGAAAAGTCCATAATTTGCCTTCACTTACTTGTGCTTACAAATAAAAAGCCTACAATAGATATGAAATTCTTCCTCAGATCAACTTAAATCTCACATTTTAGAATTCAAGCTCTTATTTGCTGCCCTGTGGGGATTAGAAAACAGATGGCAACCATCCTTAGTGTAAGAGGCAGTTAGACAGATGGACCTCCTTTTTCTGAAACGTTTTGGGCAAATTAAATTTTATAAAATGAATTGATTTCTATTTGGGATATCCCCTGTGTGAGGGAGAATCTGTTTGGGAGGTGAGGAATCCTCTTGTGGAGTGATTGATTATCCCTTCATTTGGGTTCTGTAAACATTGGTATTCAGATATTGGGTTTTCTTAAATCAAGGCCTGTCTCTGTGTTTGAAGGTGCATTATAAATCATCCTTACAGAGTGAATAATCTCTGTTCCTTTAATCCTTCCTCATAGGTATCATTTTCTTACTATTTTATCATCTGTCTTTCTAGATGCAAAGCTATTTACATAAATTAATTAACAATTTAAAGTGACTTGATATGCTTTCAGTGAAAGAAAAGCAAATATACAGGAAATGTAGATGACCTGGTTGGTCATATCAAATTGCAGCAAGCCCAATTAGCCAATAAAAGAAATAATATTACCTAGCAGTTCACAGCCCCTTTGTATTTTTTATGTGCTCTCTTTCATCAGATCTTCACAACAAACCTGTGGGACAACAAGAAAAGTGTCATCAACTGCATTTTCTGGATGAAGAAGTTAATATAAGCACATGTAGACTGACTTAGAAATAAAGCTGAGGTCATAACCAAAAGCAGAAAGGTAACTAATATTTTTGGTGTACCAATTATATACCAGACACTGTTCTCAGGAGCTCATTTTCACAACAAATTTATGAATTATTACCATCTCCATTTTACAGATTAAGAAACTGAAGCTTGGAGATATGAAATATCTCCATGTTTACATAGCTAATATATAAGAGAACTAGCATTCAAATCCTGGTCTGTGTGACCAAGGTGTGGGACCAACAGGCATGATTCGACTTAAGAGTCTAGGAGCCCCTACTTTAATGTAGGAGACAACAATTCTGGTGGCAGCTTTCTAATCTCCAGATTAGAGCTAGGGTGATAAAATTTTGAAGTCAGCAGTTGGCCAGGGCAGATGCTATAATGAAGGATAAGATAATGAGATCCTGGAACCTGAAGTTGGTCTAGCTTCTTGACAATAGCAAAGGTAACAGTTCTCATGAAAGGCCAATTTTATAGTGATTTGGAGGACTCATTTCTAAAGATCTAGCCCCTCCATGATGTTATAAGCCCCTACTTTTGTGTATTAAATCTCTTGGAAATAGAGTGGTCTCTGTTTTCTTCAACTGGCCCCTAGGTGTTAACAAATCTAATACTCTTTTCATATGTATACCTAGTCAAAGTCTCCAAAAAGCTTCAATGATCCCACATTAGTGAAATTAGAACACTGTTTTATACTCTGGGTCTCATTCAATTTGAATTTGAAACAACAACCCCCTCCAGATTTCTGTAGCTTCCAGTTTAGGTATTTGAGTCTCTAGAAGTTTGAGTCTCAATCATAGATACAATGTGAACGGTAAGATGATTGCCTAAAGGGGCAACCCGAGGAAAAAGGATTCTTGAGACCATATTGAAGACCTACAACTATTAGATATGGCTGTAGGTAGCATCACTGCTCATGGAAAAGCCAAGAATTGTTTGTAAAGAGGAGATAAAGCTCCAGTAAGGAAGGCAAGAGCTTGGAACTGGTTTATAGAATGCAATAAGCACAGAAATGATAAAATAAGGGACAAAGTCAGTGGATGGGACAGCCAAGTGATGAATAAGATGAGGATGAGGAATGAGTTAAGGCAATTGCTTAGAAATGTCAAATATGTTTATTGAGCACCACTGAGCAATGTACGAGGTTCTGAGGAGAAAGCAATGAAAACTCCAAATTTGGAGTTATTGTTATTGTGAATTAACAGTCTATCAATATCCATCTTATTCATAGCAGTTAAATTAGGCACTAAGCTTTCAGGTTTTTTATCACATGCTAATCACCCACTCTACTCATTCCATGTCCTGAATTTGCCATTTTGAACTGCACCTCACTTGTCTTCATTTATTTGTCCAATACATGGAGGTCAAGATGTACTCTGGTTTTCTCTTTGCTTCTGTGTGTACATTTTCTTGTTATCTCTTCTTCTTCTTATAAGGATATCAGTCATGTTAGATTGAGGCCCCAACCTTATGCTCTTATTTAACCGTAACTACCTCTTTAAATGTCATATCTCCAAAAAGTAACATTGGAGCTTAGGATTTCAGTGTATGAATTTTGATAATATCATCTCAACAGCTATTCAAGAATAGGAGTGAAATAAAGATTTTCAAAAATATAAAGTCTAAAAAAGTTTTCCATCAACATACTCTCATTTAAAGAACTACTAAGAGATACAGTTCAGTGAGAAGGAATTTTAGAAGATAAGAGAGAGATACAAGAAACAAAGGTGAACAAAAGAAATCCCTAAAACAGACTGGTAAATCTAAATACAAATGGACTCTAAAAAGGAATAATAAAAGAAACAATTGAAAACAAGGCAAAAACAAAACACTGGTTATCACATGTAAATGAGAGAGAAGAATTTGAATAGAAGATAGTCTTGAGTTTCTTATTTGAGGATGTGGCTAAAGAAGCTGTATCATATCCATATTTCTTTTTTTATTAGTTAAAAATATATAGGCAATGCGACTATCTAAAGTTTTATATTTCCCAGCTGCCCCTTGAGACTAGGTATACTTAGAATATCTTGCAAATTAAAAGTAAATACTATGTATGAGATGTTCAGGAAGATTTCTTAAGGGGATATTATTCAGCTATGTGGAAAAACATTTTTGCCTTCACCTTCTCCTCCTTATTCATGGAATGGCCCATAATAGCTCAAATTCCAGCAGTCATATTGGATAATAAACTGTTCTTAAAGATGGAAATCACACCTTTGAAAAACAGCAGAAAAACAGAAATGTTCTGGGTACCATGACCATAAATATGTCATGTCAGCCCTATAATTCTCAATTCTGAAATTATTTGATGTATAAATAAATAAACTCTTATGTTGTTCGGGCTGCCACTATTTTGGGTTTTCTCTTAAATGCACAGAAGGCATAACTTAACTGATAAACAGATGTGGGAAAGACACAGATCAACTTTAGAATTTTAAATATACCTGTTTACTGGGAACCACTAAAGTAGAAGAAATCATATGCAAAACTTCTAAACCAGTAGAATTAATATAAAAATGTTGGGATGGAGGGTTCTAGGAACATTAAAAAAATGTGTTTGAAGAAAAATTAGAAAAAGAAATAAAAATGGCTCTAGTAATTATAATGACATTTAGGTCAACTACGCATGCAAAGACTTCTAATAAGATTGTTTTACGAAATGCAACCATGGAAAAAGTAATATATTTAAATTATGCTATTATTTTATACAAAATATAATTTAAAAATATGTGTGTAATTAAATTCATAAATTAAATATGTTATTTTGCCAATAAAAACACACCAAAGCCAAGTCAACTCCATTTGTTATTATAGTCCAAGACCCCATTCATTTCTCTTCTGAACTCATTCTTTTTCCATTACCATCCTTGGTCTTTACCTCCTCACTTATTTTCAGACTTGGTTTTCACTTACCTTTTAACTTGTTGATTAATCTGAGTTTTGGATTGGTTCTTGGCACTGTGAAGATTCAGGTTTTCAGTCAGATATACGGATCACCCACTGTTAGTGAAGATCTACTATTTTATATCTGTTTCTAGAATTCAAGCTCTCAGCCAACATACTCAAGGTTATAGAATATGGGGAAAAAATCCGTTTTTATTGGGCTATTATGGTGCTAAAAGGAACTGGCTTTAGGATCAGAGTAGTTTGAATCCAAAGAGAGATATGAGGCATACATTAAAAGGTTAGGAAGAAAGAGTGTCCAATAGAAATATGGAAAAAGATGTTAACAGGTAACTTCGAAAGAAGTCATACAAAGGGCCAAAGTACATATAAAAATACTGTCAACCTCTTTAGAGATTTTTAAAACTACAAATTAAAATAAGACTGGTCATCTTTTACCCTCTTAGATTGGCAAAAGTTAAAAATAATGGTAGCTATACTTCGGGTGAGCATAGCATAATGTATGTTGAATCACTATTTTGTACACCTGAAACTAATGTAACATTTGTGTGTCAACTATACTCAATTTTTTTAAAAAACGTAATTGCTCCTATTCTGTTTTGACAAGGCATGGAATAGGCACTGTCATGTACTGGCCAGTAGCAACTAGCTATTTACTGCAGGTGATTCTTTCCTCCAATGTAAATATCTGGGTAATGTTTATCCATTTGTACATAGTTGTAATTTGCCTAGGTTCTTGATAACATATGGCAGAAATAAAATATGTAACTTTTTTTTTTAAGTTTATTTATTTATTTTGAGAGAGAGTGTATAAGCAGCAGAAGGGCAGAGTCAGAAGGAGAGAGAGAATCCCAAGCAGGCTCAGCACTGTCAGCACGGAGCCCAATGCAAGGCTGAAACTCATGAACTATGAGATCATGACCTCAGGCAAAATCAAGAGTTGGCTGCTCAACTGACTAAGCCACCCAGGCGCCCCAACATATGTGACTTCTAGGCCAGGTCTATATCATCTCCTGTTCTCCTCTTCCCATTTCCAACATACATACATATGTACCCACTCTCTTTCTTCCCTAACTGCTGGTTGCGTTTAGAAGTTCAGGAGGACTTTGGGAGCCATATCTTGGAAATTGGCAGACTCCATCGGCCTGGGTCTCAATGTCTGCATGGACTTCCACTTTGAAATCCACCACTAACTGAAGCTATATAAGTAAGAAATAATTTCCCTCTTGTTAAGCCACTGAGATTTGGGTTTATCAAACATTGCCTTAAAAAAATTCATACACTATAGGTGGGATTTTAGCTTTACAATAATATAAAGGGTATTCTGGCAATGTACATGCCATTTAACCCAAGAATTTCACATATAGATATTGATCCTAAGGAAATAATCAGATAAAGGTAAATATGTATGTATAAGGGTATTAATTTAAACATTGTTTATAATAGCAAAAAGAAAAAAAGAGAAATTAATTAAATCCCATAGAGAATTGACTAAAATATCACTGCATAAACATAATGGATATTTCTTCATTCATTTACTTAGCAAATTTTCAATATATGTCATGTGACACCTGTGATGGATACTAGGCAACATAGTGGGAAAAAACAAGGTACCTGCCATTGGGAAACTTAAAGTTTAGAAAATTAGACAGACATTTACGAGGTAATTTTCATTTTGAATTATAGTAAGTTGTCACAAAGGAAAAGTATGGGGTGCTATGAAAGCATATAATAGGAAATATATAACCTAGGCTGTTGGTCAGGGAAAGCTTCCTATATTAACAAATATGCCATAACATATAGCAATGATGAATAAAAATCATCAGATTTTCCCAATATTCCCTACCCTTAACCAACCAAAACGCTTTTAACTTACTTGAATATATAAAGTTCTAATGATAGGGATGAAATAATCAATGTTTACTTGTAATATTTCATGTATTAATTTAATCACAGATGTTATAATGTATTCTCTAAAATAATAAACTACATTATGAATATTGCTTTGTTCTACTTATTCATGGAAAACCAAGTCCTACTGACTGGGATTGAATTCTGGCTCTATCAGTTAATAGTTGTGACCTCGGACAAGTTTTGTCACCCATCAAATGGTGATAATAATAGCTACAACTTCTAGGGTTTGGTGGAGATTTAACTTATAAAAAATAAATATTTAGGACTACTGTCTGGCACATAGTAATGCCAAATAAGTGTTAGCTATCACTATTGGTTTCTGGAAATGCATCTTACACCCTAATGTCGAGGTTATCAATAGAGACACATAGGAAATCATCTGACAAGCATCTTTGTTTTTGCCTAAATTATGTGAGATTATTTTACAACTGCAAAATGTTATCACTGGGATTTTTATTCCAAGTAATAAATACCTATTTGCATACCATTCAGTTAGCCTTAGTTCATTTATCTTGCAAGATTACACTCATTATCTGCATAATGAAGCAACTTACTAGTTTGCCCTTTCTCTTCTGTCCCCTTCTTTCTTCCTCCCTTCTTTCCCCACTCCCTTTTCATTTTTTAAATGTAATGTTTATCAAAGTACGAACTGTTCATTGTATCTAAAGGTAAATATTACCAACATACTTTTTTTTTTTTTTTTAAATAGAAGTCCCAGGCTTCACTCCTCTTTGCTTGTCCTTACCCTTCCCAAGTACCATGTATTCTGAGTCTACTCCCTGGAATAACTCCCCACAAACTTTTCCTTCATTTAGCAGTTTCCTTCCCCACTTTGGTACTTGATGTCTTACTTCTAACAACATGATTATATTGCTTTTTTTCTTTTTTCAACTTTAGACATTATTTATTGACTTCCTACTACTGAAGAGAACATTAAACTCTATTTTACGAATTGCCCTACCAATCTATGTTTCCTCTACTTGCGTAATTCCTAAGTTGCATAGCTACCAACAGTTTTAAGTGAATAGTCAATGGGTATATGACCATACAATCATTGTTCATATCTGAGCCACTTAGAGTATTAAAATTATATTTCCTACACTGTAAAAATGAATTTTTGTCTTGGAGTAATCATTGATTTCAATTTTATTTTTCCCTGATTTTTCCAGTGATCAGATCTTAAATCAGACCCAAACCTCCATCAAAAGTATAACATTTATTTCAATATAATGACATCAAGTAATTAATATGTCAGCTTACCAAATGTTCCAATATGAACTGGCTCAATGTACCCTTAGTGATCATTTTCAGACACACACAAGGAAGTTTAAGTTGTACTTTTTGTGTCCAACAGAAGGAATTTTTACCTGCCACAAAGATTTTTCTCTTAGACCTTCTTTTAGAAGGTTTATAGTTTCAACTTTTATAATCAGGTCTTTGAATCATTTTGAATTAATTTATGAATATAGTATGAGGTAAGGACCAAATGGTTTCACTAGGGAATTCTACCAAAACTTTAAAGAAAAATTAACTGCAATTCCACACAATGTTTTCCACAAAATAGAAGAGGAGAAAACACTCTCCAATTCCTTTTATAAAACTCATATTTCCCTGATACCCAAACCAGACAAAGACAACACAAATAAAACTACAGAACAATATCTCACATAAAAGTAGACACAAAAGTCCTTAACAAAATACTAGCAAATAAAAATCAGTAACCTATAATAGGAATTATACACCATGACAAAATGGGGTTTATTCCAGGGATAAAAAGCTGGTTTAATATTTAAAAAATCAATCATATCAACTAAACCAATTTCTTCTAATATTTATTTACTTACCTTCTAGTGATTTTTTTTTTAATTTTTAAATGTTTATTTATTATTGTGAGACAGAGAGACACAGAGCATGAGCAGGGGAGGGGTAGAGAGAGGGGAGACAGAATCTGAAGTAGGCTCCAGGCTCTGAGCTGTCAGCACAGACTCAGAGATTGATGCAGGGCTCGAACTCAGAAAATGTGAGATCATGACCTGAGCCGAAGTTGGTTGCCTAACCAACTGAGCCACCCAGGCACCCCATCTAGTAACTTGACTCTTAACTCAGAAGAATTTTATATTGGTTTGAAAAGGGCATATATCTAGGATTTGCAATGTAATTGCTCACTTACTTAAGAGATGATTTTTATTTGTCCAGAAATTTGGACATTCCAACAGGTCAATGTAAGAACTAAAGACAAAGCAAAAACTAAAAGAAGTTAAACAAAAAGTATCGAGATGAGGTCATATGTCAAAAAGATATGTTCCATTTTGCAAGGTCATTTTTAAGAAAAGGACTGAGACACTGAATTACAATGAGCAGAGGACAACCAGGAAGATAACACGTGAACTACATTTCATGAAGTTCATCAAAGGAAACTGGGTTGCTTAACTTAGAGAAGATTTAAGGAAGCCATGAGCAATGTTTTCAGATACCTAGAACAGGGAGTGTTTTGTGGTCCAGAGCCAAAACTAAAACAAATGAATGGAAGTGAAAAAGAAAAAGATTTCATATAAAATACAGCAAAATCTTTCTAATAATTATAACTGACAAAAATTTATTTGAATTAGTGAGTTTTGTATATATAAAAGTACTCAAGAAAATTCTGGCAAAACACAGACATGGACGTTATAGTGGGATTTACTCTATGGGTAGGAGGTTGAGCTGGCTGACATCCTAACATCCCTTCCAACACAAAGATTCTATGATCTTAGGGGAGCAAGGAACTAGAGCTATTTTGAACTTCACTGACAAGTCTTAAGCACTGTGTCTAGCCTAAATTGTCCTGTTGCTTAATGTAAATGGCTTCAATTAGCTAATGCAGAGATGAGGTTTGAGTGATAAATGTTCACATTAACATGATTCGAGATATGATCTTGACAGTTCTGCTAGACTGGTCTGCCGAAAAGCACGTCAGGAGCCCTACAAATAGCTCTCATTATTTTTCTCCATTTTTTAATGATGTTTATTTTAATTTTTCAGAATTCTGGGATCTGTAATTACCTAGGGTTTATATGGCAGTGAACAGCTAATTACTCTTTTTTTTTTTTTAAGGCAAATGATTCAGATTCTTTAATATATCCATAGCTTACTTCTGGTGCCAGGCCAAGTCATGGGGTTCTCACTTAAATTATAGCTTCACCTTTAATGGTGCTAATGGTTGTACCATTCCTTCAGCTGCCTCCTCCAACCTGCCAGGTTTAGTGTGTCAGTTAAATCAGCATCACACCCACCAGAGAGATGGGCTGGGGTACTAGTTCAGGAGTCAGTCTTGTAGAAAGATTAGTTTTGACCGATTCTCAGTCACAAGTCCCAGAACAAACATAGTCAAGTCTTAACCCCATACTTTCTGATATGTAGCCTACATTTAAATAAATCTCAAAATTAAACAGGGATATATTCTAAATTAAATAAACTTAATTTACTCCTTAGGAAAGAAAATGATTAGCTATTATTTCCATTTTATACATGTGAAAAGTGAAGTTCAAAGGGTTATATAACCTGTCTCTGAACACATTGCTGGCAAGAAGCAAAGCTGAAATTTGAACCCAAATGTCTCATCCAAAGCACATTTCCCCCTGAGACCATGGAGTTCTAGAATTATGGCAAGGTGGGAATAAAAGAGATACAATGCTTTTCAACTCACCATAATTTGCCTGTGGCACTACCAGCAAGCATACAACCTGTGTGTGTGTGTGTGTGTGTATGCGTGTGTGTGTGCAATAACATCACTGCTGTGATATACTTTTTATTATAAGGAATACTATTTCTGGTTATATTAATACTTGTACCTTCGGCACCTGTGTTTTTGTTGCTGTTGTTGTTTTGCACCTCAAGAGCAATGTGTAATCAGGACTTAATTAAGAATATTTCCTTCATGCTGGTATAGCTTAAGATATGAACCCATGCTTAGCTGATATAAACCACCTCCAAGTACAAAAGCCTTAACTATTTTTCTCTTTGTTGAAATCTTTTTATAGATTAGGCAGAGAAAGAGACAATGGAAACCAATACTTGAGTTATATATTTCTTAAACCCCTTTCCCTATTTCACTAATCAGTTGTCATAAGATGACAGCTGGAGAAATGTCCCCCAAGAAGGATGGAGCAAAGGCAGTGTAGCAGGTAATTAGACTGTGGCTTGGAAGTAGGGTGTGTTTCTAATAAGACAAGTGATCAGAACATGCAATGGAATCAAGAGATTGCCACCACTTGAGTCCAGAAGAATTAAATGGCATACTGGTTGTGACTGGCTGCTTTCTTTGACCTGACCTCCATTTATCCCTCATCTTTCATACTACTCCCTCCTTTGTATCCAACTTTCCTGCTACCCTAATCTGTTTGCATTTCTGGAACACAATTCTTTTTTTTTTCTTTTCTGTCTTTCATTTGTTCTTCCTTCTTCCCTTCTTCCTTCCCTCCCTCCCTTCCCCACTCCCCTTCCCTCCTTTCTTCCTTCCTTCCCTCCTTCCTTCCTTTCCTTTCCTTCCATCTTCCTTCCTTCTTCCTTCCTTCTTCCTTCCTTCTTCCTTCCTTCCTCCCTTTCCTTTCCTTTCCTTTCTCATCCTTCCCTTTCCGTTCCTTTCTTTTCCTTCCATCTCCTTCCTTCCTCCTTCCTTCCTTCCTCCCTTCCTTCCTTCCTTCCTTCCTTCCTCCCTCCCTCCCTCCCTTCCTTCTTTCCTTCCTTTCATGGTAGCAGTTAACATGAGATCTACTCTCTTAAATTTTTAAGTATCCATACAGTATTATTAACAATAGGCACAATGTACAGCAGATCCACAGAATGTACACATATTTCATAACTGAAATAATACTCTTTAAACAGCAACTCTTATTTTCCACCATCCTCAGTCCCTGGCAACCACCATTCCACTCTCTGATTCTTTGAGTTTGACTATTCTAGTTACTTTATGTAAGTGGAACCATGCAGTATTTGTCCTTCTGTCCCTGACTTATTTCACATTACATAATGTCCTCAAAGTTAATCCATGTTGTTGTATATGGCTGGATTTTATCATTTTTTAAGGCTGAATAACATTTCATTGTATAGATATACCACATTTTTTATCCAGGGATCTTTCAATAGACATTTAGGTTTTTTCCACATATTGGTTATTATGACTATTGTTGCATTGAACATGGAAGTGCAAATACATCTTTAATATCCTGATTTTAACTATTTTGGATAAATATTCAGAAGTGGAATTGCTAGGTAATGTGATAGTTCTATTTTAATTGTATGGAAATTTCCAAACGGTTTTCCATATGGCTATACTATTTTTCATTCCATCAGCAGTGTACAAGGGTTCCAATTTCTCCACATCCTTGTCAAAATTTATCTTTTTTTTTATGTCAGACATCCTAATGGGTATGAGGTGATATTTAATTGTGGTTTTGATTTGTATTTCCCTGATGATTAGTGAGGTTGAGTATCTTTTCATGTGTCTGTTGATTATCTGTATGTCTCTTTGGAAAAATGTTTATTCATGTCCTTTGCCCATTTTTAACCTAGTCATTTGGTGTTCTTTTGCTATTAGGTTGTAGAAATCCAACATAGATTTTGAATATTAACTCTGGATCAGATATATGATTTGCAAATATTTTGTTTCCATTTCATAGGTTGCCATTTTACTCTGTTGATTGTTTCCTTTGCTGTGCAGAACCTTTTTAGTTTGATGTAATCCCTCTGGTCTATTTTGTTTTTATTGCCTGTGATTTTAGTGTCATATCCAAGACATAATTGCCAAAACCAATGTCATGAAGCTTTTTCCTATGTTTCCTTCTAGTAGTTTTACAGTTTCAGGTCTTACATTTAAGTCTTTAAATTTGTGAGTTGATTTTTGTATGCAGCATAAGATAAGGGTCCAATTTCATCCTATTCATGTTGAACGTATTCATTAATTCATTCTATGCTTTCTGTTGGTATCGATGCACTAGAGAAAATAGCTACCTTTCCCAGTCTTCATGGACTGATCTTATCCAGAAGATCCTCACCAATCAGCTTGAGGCCTCTCAAACCTGCTCCATGTATGCATCTTCTCTGGACTAATGTGTATAAGTTACCAATTAGAAGGATTTGCTAGTTTTTCTTTTTTCTTTTCAAGAATTCATAATTTCTTCCTCCCTCTGGTGACTTGTCTACTGTGCCATGCATCTTCTGGAGCAGTAGCATTTCCCAAGTAATTTTGTTTTGTTCTTAGTTGCTTCCCGGGATCTAGAGAATGCTGGGTTTGTCCACGCTCTGAGACTGAAGCCAGCCCCATGGGCAGCCACCTGAAAAGTTTGAACACTTGGCATATGTTTCAATCTTCTTTTTCCCTCCTCAGAGAGAAACCAGAGAATGGGAGTCTTGCCAACCATTTTGCACTGAGTTGGGGAGAGAAGCTCTGGCAGAAGATTGTGTACTAGCACAAACCTTCACCTTCGCTCTCAGTGGTCCTCAGTCACCTAGGCTATGCCAGATCCAGTCACTACTCTGAGACAAGTGACACAGAAGCCAGTCCTCTGATGGCTCCTTGGAAATGTTGGAACATTGGATGCACAGCTATACTCTTTCTCTTCCCAAGTAAAATGTGGGATCCAGGATTTTTAACTCTCTTGCTCTCTACTGAGATTACAGGAAGATCTATATTGAGTGTTTGCATGGTAGTCCATTGCTGTATTTGTTCTCAGGAGCCTCCAACCATCTAGAGTATACCAGGTCCTGTCAGAACTCTGAGACAGGCACAACAGAGCCAAACCCTTGGACAGTCCCTGGAAACTTTGAAACATTGGACACATGGTCCAATTATTTCCTTCCCTGAGGAAAAGATGAGATCTGGGTTTTTCACCCTCTTGCTTTGTGCTGAGCTTGGAAGAGGGGCTATGGTAAGTATTTACATGCTATTCAAACCACCATTTTTGTTCTCAGAGGCTCCCATTATGGGATCCTTTCTTGTCAGCACTGAGATTCAGGCTAGACAGAAACCAGTCCCTTGGGCAACCCCCCAAAAAATCAGAATATTGGACATATGGTCCAGTTCTTTCTTTCTTTCCCTTCCCAGGGAAAATCTGGGGGCTGGAGGTTTCCTCTCTCTCATACGATGCTGTGCTGGGGGCTGGTGGGAGGTAGGGGGAGGTGAAAGATTATGGTGAAAGAGTATCTTAGCTTGTCCTACCAGATTCAGTGTGGTTGGTTTCATGCTTGCCCAGGGTGCAGGAGCTTTTCAGCTGGTTTCTGGATTTGCCATAGTGGAATTTGGTTGGTGTATTATTGCTCAGTCAGGGTTCCCAGGGGAGAAGGAGGCTCCAGGTCTTCCTGTTTTTCCCACTTATTGACCTCACCACCCTGGAACACAATTCTCTTACTTCAGTGCCTTTGTACATATTGTTCCTTCTGTTGAGAAGGAAACTCTCTCTCCCTTTTCTGTCAAATATTCAAATATATTTTAAGACTATGCTCTGATAGCACGTACTCCCTTCCCCTAGTCAGATTTATATGTCCCTCCTTTGCATTCTGGTAGCGCCCTATGCTTACCTTCAAAATGCACTTAGAATATTGTATCATAATTATTGTTGTACTGCTATGCTTTTACCCATCAGACATTAACCTTATTTTTGTTTCCCTAGAACCTAGCATGACCTGGAACACAGTGGGAAAAACAAACAAGGGATAGTGGAAAGATCTGTCTTTTAAATACATCCTTTTCTTTGTAAGAAACAATAGCCTGAGAGACCATAAATGTGAATTTTAGCCTCAACAATGCCACTAACTAGCTGTGTAAACTTGCATGTAGTCACACTCGATGTCACTCTCCAGCTGTAAAATAAGGTTTGTTTGACTAGATCATGATTGGTCCACATTTTTGGCTGGCAGCAACACTTCCTTTTTTCAGTGAAATCATGCTATGAAGCTCAAATAAAACACTGGAGTTATTCTGCATGAAAAAAGGAGACTATCTGGAACTCTGCCATTTAATCTCCTCTTTCCTACTGTGCCACCCCACCTGCTCCATCCTTGGAACACAGCTTGAAAACCATACAACCAGGTGATCTATAACATTCTAACCATCCCAAATACTCTTGGATTATTTGCGCATTGAATTGCACTGACCTCTTCCTCATTGCTATACCCCTTTCCCAGGCCCTGGGGTACACATCTCTATCCTCACTGGTTTTTATTTTTGTAAGCCCAACTAACAGATTAAGGAAATCAAGTTATTCCTGAAGTCAATAAGCTTTGTTTTGGCATTCAGAGTATTTGTTGGCTGGTTTACCAATGTCTGTAATCTATCTTATTAATGAAGAGAAAGAGTGGCATGTGTATCTTGGCTTTGACATAGAAATATCATTTTAGAATATTGTGTGGGATCAAGGCATATAGTGTTGACCAAGAGCCAGGGACAGATCACAAATTTTTGATCCTATATGCATAGTTTTAAATTTCTTGTGGTTTCTAAAAGGTGCTAAATAAAATCATTATTGACCTGAGTAGTCAATTAAATTTTGGCACAGAAGAAACACCAGTTAAATTCTTTGGTGATATGGGGGAATAATTAAAATAGAGTAATTTGAGATCTCTGTTTTTAACTTGCATCTAGTTGGTGGTTTGATTTATAGGAAAGATAAGATTATTTAACAATTCACTGGAGACCAACATAAGTGACCATAAAATTCTACCTTTTTTAAAGCTACAATATGTATGACTGTCAATTATATGATGGAGCATTTATCAATCTTCTTCTAAGGATCAAACTTCATATATATATCTGATCACTTCTAGTCCCTACAGCCTCATGATGTTAGTACTATTATTCCAATGTTATAAGTAAGGAAACTGAGAGACATGTTTAAGAACTTACCAAAGTACACTTGTAAGTATGGTATATGTAATAAAACTGTTTGTTCTGGGAGAATGAAAAGAATTGGAAATTTTATATCAAGATAAGAGATTAATACCTACACTACCCAATCATAATGAAGCAACAGGTAGTGGATTTGCCCTCTTACAGTATACAACTAGAAAACTGGACCAACTCTATGAACCACTGCTTTCTAAACATCAAGCAGCAGGCAGCACAGGGTTGTGACCCTTAATAAAGGGGAACACACAAGGTAAGTCCTGCAAGTGTCTAAATTTTCTGTGTCACTACATTTCTATCTCACTAGATTTTCTATATCACTACAGGAAGGAGGAGCCCAAACACAATAATGGTCTTTCTGAAAGGAGATAGAAATCAGAATTTGGGAAGCTGAAGCACATTTCAAGATAAATTCCAAGATAAATAAAATTGAGTTATTCTGAGAAAAACTCAATAAATCCTCATGGATTCCCCTTCAATCTGGCTGAACATGAAGCAGCACATGCATAATGTGAGAATATATGAAGCTAAACAAAGAATAGCTATCATGGAAAGAACAATTACCACAAGGCTATAAATTGAACACTTTTCAATGCTCAAAAAGGGCAGAAAGACTTTCAAGTTCTAACCATCTAGAGTGGAGAGACCTTGTTGAACAACTGGAACTCTCAGTAGAGACCTTAAAAGGGTCATGTTTGATAGAAAATCTGAACTAAGCCAAGAGTAAGAAATACTTTTGGTCACCTTTTTAAAATCTTAAAAATAAGACTCAAAAGAATCAAGCTGATTTGCAAGCTGATCTTGAAACCAAATCCATCAATCTTTAAAGAATGACAAGAAAATTCACACTCTCAACAAAGCTATATCCATAAATTTATCATCTAATAAGAAAAAATTATACTACATTTGAAGAAGCACAGGGAGTCAATAGAAACAGATATGGAAATGCAAGCACTGATAAATTTAGCAAATAGAGACTTTAAAACACTATTATAAATATAAATAAAGAGTTCCAAAAAAAATTTGAACATAATAGAGAAATGGAATACATAAAAAAGAATACCTAAAGTTAAAAAATATATAATATCTGGAAAAAAATTAAATTACTGAATGGGATTAACAACAGGGCAGATACTGCAAAAGAAGAGTGGTGAACTCGGAGACACAGCAATAGAATATATCTAAACTGAAGCGCACACACACACACACACACACACACACATAGTTGAAAAAATGATAAAAGCTACAGTGACATAAAGGACAATATTAAGTATACTAGAGTATATTTAATTGAAGTCCCAGAAAAGAAAAGGGGATGGTCAGAAAAATCGTTTGAAAGAATAATGGTTAATTTTTTAAATCAATTTTATAAAACCACATATTCAAGAAGATTAAAAAAAAAAACTAACAGACAAACACAAAGAAGGATAAATGATAAGAAAATTACACAAAGGTATATCATAATCAAAATGCTGAAAAGAGGGGCACCTGAGTGGCTCAGTCAGTTGGACATCACTCTTTGGCTCAGGTCATGATCGCCTGTTCCATGAGTTCAAGCCCCATGTTGGGCTCTGTGCTGACAGTCCAGAGCCTGGAGTCTGCTTTGGATTACTCTCTTCTCCTCTCTCTCTCTCTCTCTGTCTCTCAAAAATAAGTAAACATTTAAAAAAATTTTAATGCTGAAAAGAGAAAAAATATTTAAAGCAGCCTGGAAGGGGGTTGGGAGAAAGACACATGAGAACAAGTGTCTTATAACTTTTCTTCAGAAAAGAGGGAAAAGAAATGAGGACAATTGGGACACATAGAAAACAACTAGCAAGATAATACAATTTACAAATACTTATATTAAATGAAAATTATCTCAATCTGTAATTAAAATGCAAATATTGTCAGGCTAGATAAAAAGGCAATATTCTAAATTGCCTATAAGAAATTCACATTTAATAGATTCACCAATTAAAAGCAAAAAAAAAAAAAAAGAGTAAAAGATATACCATGCAAGCATCAAGAAGATATAATAGTCTTAATGTATATGTGCCTAATAACAGAACTTCAAAATACATAAAGCAAAAAGTAAGATCTAAAAAGATAAATGAGTATTTATTTTCTCTACAATTATAGTCAGACATTTCAACATGTCTTCTCTCGATAACTAATAGCACAAATAGACAGAAAATCAGTAAAGATATAGAAATCTTGAACAACACCATCAACCAAATTCACCTAATTGACATTTATAGAACACTACGCCAATATAATGTAGAATAGACATTCTTTTCAAATGCACTTGAAACATTCATGACAATAGACCATATACTGGGTCCTAAAAAAAAAAGTGTAAATAAATTTAACATACCAAAGTCACAGAGTATCTTCTCTACCACAACATGATTAAATTATAAGTCATTTTCAGAACAGTACCTGGAAAATCCTTAAACATTTGGAAATTTGTCTGAGGCAAATGCCTATGAAAAAAGTCTAATTATCTAGGGGGCAATTTGTGTTAATTTCACCTTCCAGAGTCTAAAAATTCCCAACTAAGAATGATCCCTTTTTCTGATTGTCACTTACTATGCAACAGCTGATTTCCATGTGCAGAAAACTCAAAAACTTTATCCATCCACACTACTGTCTCAGAAAATACTAGCCCACTAAGAACTGGAAAGGCAACTGGATATTTTATTTTTATTTGAGGAATAAGTTACAATGTTAAGAATGTAACAAAAGCAATGCAACTTGCTTCATTCTATCTGAACATATCCCACTTTGGCTCAACCTGCAACAACCACTGCATATATCATCCTCCCTGAGGGCCTATGAGTACTCACCCATCAGGCCCTGTCGGCCATTCAAAGATGAATGACACATAGTCTCTAACCTCAAGAAGCTTGCAAGTTACTTTACCTAAATCCCCTAAATTAACAGGGTATGTTCACATAGTAAAGGCTACTGCCACATTGTGAAGCATTCAGTTTTCCTGTGGCTTTGCTAGTCAGAGCAAAAGGACAAAAGGAAACAGAGCAAGCGAGGGAGACCCAGAAGCTCCTTTTCTTTTTATAGATGTCAATTCAGTACTCGAAAATTCTGAATTTCTAAGAGGTTGATAAGCTGTTGGTTTTATAGTAAAAGGACATGGATAGACTGTCAGATATTTTCCCCTTCCAGGTAAAGAAGGTGAACCATGAGTAGTAGTGATAATTCCACATTTTTATACATGCCACTGGTTCTGAGATTATTACCAATCTTAAAGAACAAAATTTCAAAAAATGGTGAACTTCCAAAACTTTCAGAAAAGAGTGATGTGTATTCGAGAGATATTAGCAGCTATACTCAACAGTGCTATTTTAGAGAAATATTGACAGTTCCTCTAATATTAGCAGTTATATCTCCCATCTACTGGAATCTGTTTTCCAGGTTGAGAATGTCTAGGGGCTTGACTCATGATTCCGTGGCTCCTAAAGGAGCTTACTCTTTTTCATTGGTTTTCTTTTTTTTCTCTAATGCAAAAGAGATTCCAGAAATAGAATCCAGAAAGATTCCCTTACTAATCTAAGAAGTGAGACTTTCAGAGACAATGTATTTTGACAGCACCTGAATTTTAGGAAGATGAACAGAAAGCAAAGAGAATAAAAGCCCCCTATTATCTTTTTTTTTTAAAGAATTGTTTTAAAATTATTGAACAGTCTTTTTTTTTCAAGCTTCTCTGTGCTGTATTTATACCATGAGTCATTGTTTATATAATTTAATTAACATTGGCCAGTGCCTGCAAACTAAAACACTGTCTTAAAGCATTTGCTTGAAAAGTCTCCTTGTCCCTGAGCTGTCATTTCTTAGCATGATGGATAATGGATAGAAATAATTACCCTGAACAAGGCTAGACAGCTTAAATGATTAGAGTTTCAAAGAATTAGCAGCCCTAGCTAAACATCTTATTTTTCAAGACGCATTATTAAAGGAAAATACCATAGGGACTGTGATGAATCTGAAAACCTTCTTAAAACTGTGCCATTGTCTATGACAGGTAAGTTTATATCAAGTATATTTGCAGAGACTCTTTTAAATCAGCCTGCCATCTAATACCTCATAAATCCCTCCACCAAAGTGACTTGAAATACTTTTGAATGTCAAGCATCAATGCAAGACATAGTTAAGTGGAAATATTGAGGCTTGGTATATACATTCCAGGGCCTTCATTAATCCCTCACAGACATCTTCTGTAGCCCTAAATATTCAAGGGTTTTCCATTTGTTTCATTTTTTAAAAATAATGTTTAGTATTATGCCATAACTAGGATTGCCATTTCCCAAAGCAGGACCATTCTCTTGGCTCTCATGGCATTACCTTCTGTGCTGCCGCTTGGAAGGATTTACCACCTTTACTTTATTAGAGCATTTTTATTGCTCAATAAAATTTTTTACTTTTATGTCCAATATTGTAAATGGTGAGAAGATGATGGAAAACTTTGAGAACAATCAAATATCTAAGGAAGTAACCAAATCAATTTAATAAAAGCCACATTCTTTTTAAAACTATTTCTTTCTCAGACACACAATGAGCAGAGCCACCCAGGGACATTTGTGCTGATGTGTCTTCACCCCTTGCTAGGGAAAAGAAGAGACTCGGTTTCTTGCCTATGGTCAAGAATAAGTCCTCTCTTTTATTGGCATTCAGTTTCAATCCCATCCCACTGAAAACATTTAACAAACATTTGCGAGGAATTTGCGAAATAAAAATCAAGGCCATTTATGGAAGGTGAGTTGTACATGTGTAGGGGGCCTCTGATAACCATCTACTTACTACTTATGTGACAGAGTTCGTGTTTCATCTGGAGAAGATAATATTTTTTCACACTGATGATTTCAGAGTCTAAGGAGATTACATATATGAAAACACTTAGCACAGTATTTAGCCCATCACAGGCAAAAACAGAAAAAAGAAATGTATGCTCACATTTTGTAATGAGGGGTATGTGATTAACAAATATGAAACATCTCATTTGACATATAAAGGAGGCAAAGAAGAATTCCAACAGGCAAACACTATTTAGGGACCACTCTTTCTATACTTTCTTCCATCTCCTAATGCCAGATGCACTTACAAGAACGGTTAATGACTTTATAATCCCCTCTGATAATCAACTCTATTTCATCACTAAGATCAGGTTTTGCTTGATACAACCATGCCTGGTATTTCAAAATTACTTCTTGCCGATTCATCTTCCTCCAGTAAAATTCTCCTTCCCTTAGAACAATGATTCTCAAATTTGGCTGCCTATATAACTAACTAGGGATCTTACAAAACAAACAAATAAATTAAAACAAAACAAAACAACTGATGCCAAGATCCCACAGAGATTCAAATGTCACCGATCGGTGGGGAGAGCCTGACCATGCGATTTTTGAAAGCTCCCCCAGTGATTCTAATGTTGACCTGAGGTTGAGAACAATGCCTTGAATTTGAAGGTTAGGAAAGCAATCTACGGATAACATGAATGGTTTTCACACAGGAAACCACATCTGAACTTTTTTAGAAATACAGATTCCAGAGCCTGTCTCAGACCTACTGGATCAGAATTTGTGGGAGTGGGTCCCAGAATACACATTTTTAGCATGTCTCCCAGGTGATTCTCACAGAGTTTGCACAGCACCAAAACATAATGAAATCTGATTATGCTCTGTGACCTCAATGTGAGTCATACCTGTTACTCATCCCTGGTACTTGGTCCCTCCTCTCCAGCTGCTAGCCGCTGAACATAGTGTATAGGCAATGGTTTTCCAAGAAAGTCAACAAAATATTATTAAACATTAATTGATACTTACAAAATGCTTACCAAACTGCAGGGACAGTGATAAGAAATTTGTATGCATTATCTTATTTGAATCCACACAACAAAGCTGTGAACTGGGCTCATTTCCTAGCTGAGGAGATGGTAGTTTGGAGGGGTAGTTTTCCCATGGTTATGCAAGTGGAAGAACTGGGATAGACAACTAGGTCTAACATTAGACTTAGCACCTGTGATTATGATTAACCTCCACATCAGTAGTTCCCAGAGTGTGGTCCACCAGTATCAGCATCATGTGGGAACGTGTTTGAAACACAAAATCTTAGGCCCCACCCCACACAGAATGAATCAGAAATTCTGGGGCTTAGGCCCATCAGCCTGTGTTTTAACGAACGCTTCAGGTGGTTCCGTTGCACGCTAATGTTTCAAAAGCACTGTTCTTCGCTATACCACTTACCCATTGAAACAGGATTCTCTTTCCCCAAGGCACTGAGCAGCATCTTTCAATCTCAGTGTCCTATAAAGTTCTCTGGGACTCTTCCTAGAAAATGAGGCAGGACATGTCCTGCAGGAGGGTTTGGATTTCAGCTGCAAGGGGAACAAATCAGACCCGTTAGGAGACAGATGAATGGAAAAGTGATTGACTTCACCCAACAGCAGGAAAAGTAATAGGAAGATAGAATGCACTGTCTCTTCACCCTTGACTGGCTTTTCTCTCTACAACCACTGTTGGCTCCCGCTGACTCCAGGAATACTAGAATTGAGACAGCACACACAACGGTAATTATTTTCTTATTGTAAATGACTTACCGTTACTACAATACACAATAATAATCATCACATCATTATAGAGGCTTTTAATTAATTTCAACCTTAAATCTTTCTCATGTGTGTGTAGTCCTCACACAGTCTGAATGTCTCTCATTATTTAAAACAATTACAGTGAGTATTGCTTCTGGGTTTGTGTGTGTGTGTGTGTGTGTGTGTGTGTGTGTTTCTTTTCCATGCCCAAACGAGTCTGATCATTTTTTCAATTTTTTTAATGTTTAGTTATTTTTGAGAGAGAGACAGAGAGAGAGTGTGAGCAGGGGAGGAGCAGAGAGAGAGAGAGGGAGACAGAATTCAAATCAGGCTCCAGGTTCTGAGCTGTCAACACAGAGCCTGACCCAGGGCTTAAACCCATGAACCGTGAGATCATGACCTGAGCTGAAGTCAGATGCTTACGACTGAGCCACCCAGGGAACCCACAAGTCTGATCATTTTAAATGCTTATGTGTGACATGTGTATAAATATCATCACTATATGTGCATGTTTTTCTCTTAGTTTAAAGTTACCACAATGTGGGGCGCCTGGGTGGCGCAGTCGGTTAAGCGTCCGACTTCAGCCAGGTCACGATCTTGCGGTCCATGAGTTCGAGCCCCGCGTCGGGCTCTGGGCTGATGGCTCAGAGCCTGGAGCCTGTTTCCGATTCTGTGTCTCCCTCTCTCTCTGCCCCTCCCCCGTTCATGCTCTGTCTCTCTCTGTCCCAAAAATAAATAAACGTTGAAAAAAAAAAAATTTAAAGTTACCACAATGGTATCTTTTGGCCTTATATAGTAAAGTCCCCTACCCTAGTAGAGATTGATGGATTTTCCATGTAGCTTGCAGAGAGCTGCTTTACTGCTACTGTGATAGCATAAAGCCAAATGGGTGGTGATATTTCAAGAGAGATGTGGGAGAGGACAGTTTGCACAGAGTAATGTATCTTGGAAAACTCCATTCTTGCCTCCCTCCCCAGTGTCCTTTTAATGATGAAGTCACTGAATAAGCCAAACATTCTAGGAGCATTTTAAATTTGTGTTTGTTAGTGGAACAGCTGATCAATATGAAATACAGGCAAAAAATGAAACCACAGACCTAAGGACAAATAAACCACAACTCACCAGTGGGTCAGATTTGCCTTCCTTTCTTCCTTCCTAATTAACCATGTGTTTATGGAATATACTCCAATGGAAAAAAGGCTGGATTTAGAGTGACTCAAATCAACGTTTGATTCTCAGTTCCACCTCTAAGCCTGAGTGCAAGCTTGTTTGGACAATTCACCTACCTTCTCTGTGCTTTGCTTTCTTCATTTGTAAATAGAGATACAATGAGTTACTGAGAAAATAAGGTAAGTGAGTGTGCATGTCAAGTCTTAGCATAGTGCTTGGCCTGCAACTCAACAAATAGATACCTTATTTATCTCTGCCCCTTCTACATAGTTCAACTGTGGCTCTATTCACACTAAGGATTCTCTTATGCTCTTCTTCAGAGGCCTCCAAGAGAATGATCAACACCACACTCTCCCTGACACATAATTCCCCATGGTATTGGGTAATTCTCTGAAAAATAGAAGAGAATGACCTCCTCAAGAGAATGTTGTTGCTTAGTAATGATTTGGGATGTCCCTCAAATATAGTCTCATTGTCTTCTAATTTGGAGCTGGCTGGAAAAATAAAGGTATTTCAGAGTACCAAAAAGATCCTGTATTCCCTTCCCAAGTTCTCTGTTATGCTATCTGATATCCCAATTCTCATGTGTTTCACAGGAGGGAACAGAGGTAAATAATGGCCAAATTATACAAAGAGCTCAAATGTCCATTGATTGACAAATGGATAAAGAAGATGTGGTGTGCATAATTATATACATACACATACACACACACATACATATACACAGTGGAATATTACTCAGCGATCGAAAAGAATGAAATTTTGCCATTTGCAACAATGTGGATGGAACTAGAATGTATTATGCTAAGCAAAATAAGTCAGTAGCAAAAAGATAAATATCATATTATTTCCCTCATATGTGGAATTTAAGAAATAAAACAGATGAACATAGGGGAAGGGAAGAAAAAATAAGATAAAAACAAAGAGGGAGGCAAACCATAAGAGACTCTTTTTTAATTTTTTTTTTTCAACGTTTATTTATTTTTTTGGGACAGAGAGAGACAGAGCATGAACGGGCGAGGGGCAGAGAGAGAGGGAGACACAGAATCGGAAACAGGCTCCAGGCTCTGAGCCATCAGCCCAGAGCCTGACGCGGGGCTCGAACTCACGGAACGCGAGATCGTGACCTGGCTGAAGTCGGACGCTTAACCGACTGCGCCACCCAGGCGCCCCAAGACTCTTAAATTAAGAGAAAAATCAGAGTTGCTGGAGGGGTGTTGGTGGGGAGATGTGCTAAATGGGTGATGGGCATTAAGGAGGGCACTTGTTGGGATGAAAACTGGCTGTTGTATGTAAGTGATGAATCACTAAGTTCTACTCCTGAAGCCAATATTACACTACATGTTAACTAACTTAGATTTAAATAAAATTTTTTAAAAAGAAGTAAATAATGTGCCCAAACAGGCACAGTCTTGCTCAGCCAAGAAACTCAGGAGCTGAGTCTGAAACCTAAAAATCTACAAGATTGCATACTCTGAGGCTAGGACCTGAGCCCAAATTATTCTCAAGTAGACATAGTTGGGTGTGTTAGGAAGGACTATTGAGCAGACAGCACTCACTGCACTTTCTGGCCATGTGATCTTGAAGCAATCTTGCTCAGAGTCTCTTTGAACCGTACTTTGCAATAATACTTGTTTGCACACATTGTGAGGATTGAATCAAATGAGGAATCTAAAGCGTTCAGTGTGTAGAAGGTAGTCAACACCTGGAAACCACGAATATTTTTATTTAAGGGATTTTTCTCCCACTCTTTTATCTGTTACTAAGCCCCAACTTTGACCTGAGAAACAGAATTTAATTATCTTGTAAGGCACAATAAGCAGCCACCAGTCCATTTTATCCAACATGGAGCTCACTGTAAAATATTAACATTCACCCATATGTCCTTCAATAAGTGAATGGATAAACGATGCTACATGCAGATAATGCAATATTAGTCAGTACTAAAGAGAAATGAGTTATGAAGCCATGGAGGAAGCTTAAATACATATTGTTAAGTGAGAGAAGTCAATATAAAAAGGCTACATACTATATGATTCCAACTACATGACATTCTGGAAAAGCAAAACTATAGAGACAGTAAAAAGATCAGTGGTTGCCAGGGGTTGGGGGAGGCAGCAGCAGGGGGTTGAGTAGATAGACAGAGCACAGGAAATTTTTAGGGCAGTAAAAATATATTGCATGATATCACAATAGTGGAATCATATCATTATACATTTGTCCAAATCCATGGAAGGTATAACACCAAGAGTGAATTCTAATGTAAGATATGGACTTGGGGTGGTTATGTGTCAGTGTAGGTTCATCAAATGTGTCAAATATCATGTACTACTCTGGTGGGGGAAGTTGATAATGGGCAAGACTATGTGTGTGTGAGGGCAGAGGTATGTGGAAAATCTCTGCATCTTCCTCTTAATTTTGTTGCGAACCTTAAACCACTCTAAAATAATAAAGTCTTGATAAAGTGATAAAAAAATAAAAAATGACACTCTGACCTTGGTCTAGTCCCACTGTTTGATACTATCTTTCTTTATCTAAAAAGTAGACAAATGTACCTAATGAATCTAATAGTTACACATCTTATTGTATATGGTTTGCAGCATATGTCACAATTAGAATAAATTCCTTACTTATTTAATTAATATCTATGTCTCACATCAGAATCCAAATCTCCATGAGACACTATCTTGTTCATCCCAGCATCCTCTAGGATCTGATATAGTACCTGGCACCTAGAATATATTTAATAACTCTTGTGAAATGAATCAATAAATATGACATAGAGGTGACACAGAAATTAATTGTTCTTTCACTCAACTCTTTCATTTATACAATAAATATTTTTAAATGACTGATATGTACAAGACCACATGCTCTGTGGTTGGCAATGCTGTATTCTCCTGAGATAATCTCATTCACAAAACATTGTGGGGAGAATTTGCCATTAGGCCCATTTTACAGATAAGAAAAGCAGAACTGAACGATATTAAGGAATATTAAGGAACGAAATAAGGATATTAAGGATATTAAGGAATCTATTTTATGATCACACAAATGTCAGTGAAAAAGTGAGCTAATAAATCACTTTTTAAATGTCAAGATATTTTCTGAGGAACCTCCACACTGCTTTCCAGAGCGGCTGCACCAATTTGCATTCCCACCAACAGTGCAGGAGGGTTCCCGTTTCTCCACATCCTCTCCAGCATCTATAGTCTCCTGATTTGTTCATTTTGGCCACTCTGACTGGCGTGAGGTGATACCTGAGTGTGGTTTTGATTTGTATTTCCCTGATAAGGAGCGACGCTGAACATCTTTTCATGTGCCTGTTGGCCATCTGGATGTCTTCTTTAGAGAAGTGTCTATTCATGTTTTCTGCCCATTTCTTCACTGGGTTATTTGTTTTTCGGGTGTGGAGTTTGGTGAGCTCTTTATAGATTTTAGATACTAGCCCTTTGTCCGATATGTCATTTGCAAATATCTTTTCCCATTCCGTTGGTTGCCTTTTAGTTTTGTTGGTTGTTTCCTTTGCTGTGCAGAAGCTTTTTATCTTCATAAGGTCCCAGTAATTCACTTTTGCTTTTAATTCCCTTGCCTTTGGGGATGTGTCGAGTAAGAGATTGCTACGGCTGAGGTCAGAGAGGTCTTTTCCTGCTTTCTCCTCTAAGGTTTTGATGGTTTCCTGTCTCACATTTAGGTCCTTTATCCATTTTGAGTTTATTTTTGTAAATGGTGTGAGAAAGTGGTCTAGTTTCAACCTTCTGCATGTTGCTGTCCAGTTCTCCCAGCACCATTTGTTAAAGAGGCTGTCTTTTTTCCATTGGATGTTCTTTCCTGCTTTGTCAAAGATGAGTTGGCCGTACGTTTGTGGGTCTAGTTCTGGGGTTTCTATTCTATTCCATTGGTCTGTGTGTCTGTTTTTGTGCCTCAGAAAATTAAAAATAGACCTACCCTATGACCCAGCAATAGCACTGCTAGGAATTTATCCAAGGGATACAGGAGTACTGATGCATAGGGGCACTTGTACCCCAATGTTCATAGCAGCACTCTCAACAATAGCCAAATTATGGAAAGAGCCTAAATGTCCATCAACTGATGAATGGATAAAGAAATTGTGGTATATATACACAATGGAGTACTATGTGGCAATGAGAAAAAATGAAATATGGCCCTTTGTAGCAACGTGGATGGAACTGGAGAGTGTAATGCTAAGTGAAATAAGCCATACAGAGAAAGACAGATACCATATGGTTTCACTCTTATGTGGATCCTGAGAAACTTAACAGGAACCCATGGGGGAGGGGAAGGAAAAAAAAAAAAAGAGGTTAGAGTGGGAGAGAGCCAAAGCACAAGAGACTGTTAAAAACTGAGAACAGGGGCGCCTGGGTGGCGCAGTCGGTTAAGCGTCCGACTTCAGCCAGGTCACGATCTCGCGGTCCGGGAGTTCGAGCCCCGCGTCGGGCTCTGGGCTGATGGCTCAGAGCCTGGAGCCTGTTTCCGATTCTGTGTCTCCCTCTCTCTCTGCCCCTCCCCCGTTCATGCTCTGTCTCTCTCTGTCCCAAAAATAAATAAATGTTGAAAAAAAAAAATTAAAAAAAAAAAAAAAAAAAAAAAAAAACTGAGAACAAACTGAGGGTTGATGGGGGGTGGGAGGGAGGGGAGGGTGGGTGATGGGTATTGAGGAGGGCACCTTTTGGGATGAGCACTGGGTGTTGTATGGAAACCAATTTGTCAATAAATTTCATAAAAAAAAAAAAATAAAATAAATAAATAAATAAATAAATAAATAAATGTCAAGATATTTTTATATTGTGATTATTATTGCACACACTATTTGAAGCACTTTGTAAGTATGAAATTCACTTAATTCTTAGCAAAAAAAAAAATGCATTGAAGTGATTACTATCATTATCCATCATTTTCAGATGAGGAAACTTGAGACCAAAAAAAGGTAGATGACTTTTCCAAGGACATAAAAATAATCAGAGATTAAGCAATTTGTCTCTGAACTCAGTAGATGGTAGAGAGGCAGGGCTTAACCCCACAGACTCCATGCACTTAGCCATTATATACTACGATACTTCTCAGAAACCTAAACATGATTGCAAAGGAAACACCAAATGTTGTCGAGCCTCCTTTGGATGGAGTCAACTGAGCTAGTGAGGGGATGGCTAAAAACTAAAGTATGGTAGGATTGATGCCTGTATGATCTTTAGGAAATTATTTGTTTCTCCTTATGAAATTATTTATGTCTAAGTTAACACAATGATGTGCTACATTTGGTGTATGCTCAATAATTTTTAACTATGTTATTATCAAAGTATACATTGTGAACTATAATCTGAGTCACAATCAAGAAATTCAAATAAAGGATAAATCAAAGCAATTGCTAATTATTCAGCTGGCCCTCTTTTCTTAGCATAACATCTGATATTCCAGAATAAGAGTTTCAACAAGAGTTGGCTTGGAATTTATCCTCAACAACTTCAGTTTAGTCCAGTTTGATCTCAGTACAGTAAACGTGTTATTCCCTTCATCTAAAAAGCAACTAAAATTGCTTGGAACTGGGGCTTTTAAAGGGAGGATTCATTGTGTAATATCATTACTGTTAAAAGTCAAGAGCTCAGGGGCACCTGGGTGGCTCAGTTGGCTGAGCGTCCGGCTTCAGCTCAGGTCATGATCTCCCGGTTCGTGAGTTCGAGCCCACGTCAGGCTCTGTGCTGACAGCTCGGAGCCTGGAGCCTGCTTCAAATTCCGTGTCTCCCTCTCTCTCTGCCCCACCCCCGCTCACATTCCGCCTCTCTCTCTCTCTCTCTTAAAAAATAAAATAAACATTAAAAAAATTTTTTTTAAAAAGGCGAGAGTTTATTTTTATAACTTTGAGGAGGGGCAGAAATTAGAATAAGAACCTCGAAATTCAAAACTAGTCTCTACTTGAGAATAACCTCATCTTCCATCTTAAGATGCTGATTTTAGTTTATGAAGCCTCAGCAACAAGAGTACCCCAAAATATGGGTTGTGGGGTCTTACAACTTAAGGTTTGTCAGACTGAGGACCTCCCTACACCCTTGGAAAGAAAACTAGCTGTAAAATCATGAAACTTTAACTGTTCGCAACTCTAAGCAGTTGCAAAATGAGATTGTGCCAAAGAAAACTTCAGAAGTAAGGGTGAATGCACAGAAAATAGCTGGGCTATAATGAGCCTTAGCTTCTCACAGCTACCTTAGTTTGAGCCAAATATATTTAAATAACATTGGCAATAGCTCATCTGGCTGAGATTCAAAAAGAATGAACTTTTCTCTTTGTTGAGGTAACTTTGAGACCAATTAGACAACCTCTGGGACATGTCAACAAATCCTGAGTTTAAAAAAAAAAAAAAAAATCCCCATACCTGTATTTTTATTTTCCTCAGCTATATTGTAATTTTCCATTGTACAACTCAGGCATATATCATGTATTCATTTAGTCATTTCACAGATATTTATTGAGTGCCTACTATGGATAAGATAATATGAAAACTTACATTTACTCTTTCAGTTCCTGTTATATAGCAGCTCAGTAAAATGGTTTGAATAATGCAATTTTTGATTTGTTATTATACTCATGTTCATCACACGTATGGTGTATCAACTTTTATTCTTCATTTAATATTCATGTAATAAATCTCTGTTGATTGTTCTTGAGCTACTATGTCAAGCACTGAGAACACAATGGTAAGTCAAACACATGTGGCCTCTGCCTTATGCGGCTTATGGTCAAAGACTCACCAACACTTATAAACATTTTACTGGAATGTGCTATGAAGGAGCGATTCTCATCAGTAGGAAAAGGAAGAGAACTTTAGGTAGTCAGCCACTCCTAAGAAGTGACATTTTACCTGAGATCTAAAGTAAGTGTACTATCTAGGTGTCTTAGATGGAGGTTCCCTAAAGGGCCTGAGACACACATTCTTCTACTAGAGATTTATCATAGAGTTGGGTAAGGGCTGGGAAAGTAGTACAGAGAAGGGGAGGAAGCCAAGCAAAAGTGTGATCTCAGGTAAGGCTATGCAGAGAGTAGCTGCAGCTAGAATCCTCAGGGGGACTCTGGATTGTAAACCTTGCCTCAGAGTTGTCCTGGTCTGTGACAAGCTTGCTCTCCCTTAGAGCTATTGGTTTAAGGCCCCTATGGGACAGGGGTTCAAACTCACAGGCACCTCCTGTCAGCAAAATGGCTGCAGTAACCAGAAGGGAATCTTCCCCAAAGCTGTTGAAAGTACCGTGTGGAACACATAGAAGGAGAGGTGCAAAGAACTTATATAAATGGCTCCTAGGAAATTGGGAAAAGCACTAGCACTGTCCTCCAAGGGTGGACCAGAGACTTGCCAGGATAAAGAACCGAATGAAATATAAAATAGTTGAAGCCGGCCAAGACTATGAGTAGATTGATGTGGGATAGACTGGAGAGGGAGATTAAACAGGTCATAGGTGGGATGAAAGCCATGACTTTTGTCCCATGTGAGGACACTGAATGGTTTTCATTAGAAACGCAATTGAATTTGCATTGAAAGACTTTTTCCAGCTGCACATTGGAGAATAAATTGAAAAGAGGCATGCGTGCAGGTCGGTAAACCAAGGTAGAAAGTAATCTAGAGACTAAATGATGATGTATCAGAGTTGGGTTTGGTAAAGAGAAGCATGCAGACTGGAGAAATTTTAGGTGAAATAACTAGGAATTGTTGATGGACTGGATGGGGGAGGGAAGACCTGAGAGGTATCACAATTTCTGGCTTCCCTGTCTAGATAGATGGTGGTTGCATTCACATGAACCTGTGAACACTGGAAAGTTAGGTTTCAGGGCTCAAAAGCAACAAAGACATAAACATGCACATGTGGGTGGGGGTCATCACCAATGGCTTTAATTCTGCCAAGAGATTACCCGTTGAGTGGGTAATATTTTGAGAACAAGGAGAAGAACCAGCAAGCAATTTCCAAATAGCAATTGGACAAATCTAGACAAGCATTAAATAGTCAACTTGCTCCAGAGATGGTAATACCCAATGAATGAGGTGGTACCTACTGGGAAGGCTGAACTAGTATAGATGAAAGAACCATCAAACAACATTAAACAGGATACAGTTAATGTCCATGTATGTGATTTAACTGTAAGTCTAAAGTACCTCAAAAAAGCTTTTAATTGAGTGAAATAATTAATATTCTAGCTTGTGATGGGTCACCAAAGTTGGTTCCAATGTTTTTGGCATGCTTAATAATGTTTCTTATGGGGTGGTGAGAGAAGTGGTGAGAGTATCTAATTGTTTTAACGTGTTTTTGTTTCATTTCTTGTGTAATTAGTTTTTAGTATCATTTTTTATCCAGTTTTCAAAAAGATCCTTATTGATTTTCCCCAATATATCCTGGGGTATTAGTAATTTTTCTCATTAATTTCTATGAACTCTTTACATATGACAAACTTTGTGTATACTTAACATAAATGCTTTCCCAAATACAGTTTTTATGTCCAGAATCTTTCTATCTAGTCTAAGGAAACTCTGTAAGATTTTCCTTCCTTTGGGATTTCTTCACTGCATTTTCAGCTTAGAAAGCTGTCATAGACTCTGGGTTTAGAGTTCTCTCTTGTTTAGCAACAGAGAGGATGCAGGATTAAAATGCAAGAGAGGCTAATGTCTTAGCCTCTCTTTTTTATAGGATCAGACCACTTACAAGTGTGATGGGTGTGCACAAAGAGACAATGAAATCATTAACATTAACTCATGGGAGTGGGGGAAAGGGGGGAGTTTGAAGATATGCCGTGTTAGGGGTTTGGGTCAATATAAAACAAAATCCTGGGGCTGGGCAGAAGATTGTTTACAGCAGACGTGAGCACCACCTCTGTTTACCTAAACTGGCCTAGGGGACTAGAAAGAGCATGCTACCTCAGGGTCAACAGGCACCGTTCTCTTGCTAATTAGCTCCCCTCTGGGCAACTCCCCTCTGCTGTGGTCTAAAGTCCTGTTTACCTGTTTACATATTTTGGTCCTTCCTACAAAAGCAACTTTCTGCTATTGTACTAAATTGGGGGGTGTTTCCGCCTAATCTTACTTACCTCATTTTTGATGCTTTCATCCCTAGGTATTTCTATTCCCATATCTTTGTCCTATACTGGGACCTTTGCCCTGTTTATGTAATCTTGTTTACCTAATCTTGGGTGCTTACATTCTGTGGCTTTCTATTTCTTTATGCCTTGTTAACCCTTGGGTGCAAGCTCAGGAAATTCCTAGAATTATTCCCCACAGAAAGCTTTCCTTTATTTAGAGATCAAAGTATGTCTAAAATTTGTTTTAAAGAAATCCAACAGGGTTGGAGGGTTAGTAATGAGTAGGTATATTAATGAACCAAAATTAGTCATGTGTGTTGTCCGTGTTGAGTATGGAAGTTCATTACGTTTTTTTTTTAATTTCACTAAATTTTTTATAGTAAATATTTTAAAAAATTTATAATAAATATTTTTTAAATTTCCATAAATTTTCACCAAAATTTTTATAACAAATATTTTTAAAACTTATTTCTAATTCAAAAACAAACAAAAAAATAGTTCTGCATAGTCTTCTATCTGGACTTCTTGTTCTATCTTCTTTCCTATCATCTGTTCTCAACATGACAACCATTGTTCAAATGTAAGCTTTTTAGCTCCTTGTTTAACTCAACCACCTTCAGTGGCCTACAAGACCCTAGGTGATCCATATACCATCATCCTCATTTACTGCTCTGATCTCACTACTCTTCCCCTTTGCTGACTCTCCTTCAGCTACACTTATATCCTTGCTATTATTTGAATAAGCCAAGCACACTTCCACTTCAGGACTTTTGTACTTGCTTTTCTTCCTAGTGCCCCAGACTTCTGCACGTGAACCCCATACCCTCCAGGTCTTATTCAAATATACCCTTCTCAGTGACACTATCCCTGCCTACTCTAGGAAAAGAGTACCTCCTCAGTTCTCTACCCTCTTACCCTTCTTTTACCTCATATCATCTGCCATAATTATGTAGTTACTTTTTTTTTTCATTATATATATCTTCCAGACTGTAAACTCTTAGAGTCCTTCTCAGTTTTCATTTTTACCGAATTTCCAGTGCCCAAAACAATGCTGATAAAAGAAATAGTCACTAAATAAGTATTGATTGAATGAATGAATGAATGAATGAATGATATATTCAGGCATCAAAGAAACGCTTAAGAACTCTAGCACATCTACGACAGGATACGAAAGTTATTGTAATTGAGATGACTTTTGGGGCACTTGGGTGGCTCAGGTGGTTCAGCATCCGTCTCTTGATTTCAGCCCAGGTCATGATCCCAGGGTCATGGGACTGAGCCCCACATCAGGCTCTGTGCTGAGCATGGGGCCTGCTTAAAGATTCTCTCTCCCTTCCTCTGCCCCTCTCCCCCATTCATGCTCTCTCTTTCTCCCTAAAAAATAAAATAAAATTGAGATGACTTTTTAATAATATAGAAAAATTCTCATCTTCTAATGCTAAGTGGAAGAAAAAGCAGGACACAAAATTTTCCCCTTAAAAAGTGTTGGTGAAAAATATCCGTGGGGAAATTAATCTTAACAACTCCATCTGAATAGAATTTTGTGTGATTATTTTGTATTTTTGTATATTTTTCATGTTTTCTTCAAAGATTTTTATAATAAATAGCAGTATTTTAAGAAAATATAACAGCAAATTATAAATCTAAGTTTTCACTTCTGCATCAATATCTTCTATGGCTAGTCATAATGTCTATACTCTATTTGTATATACGTCTTTCCTACTATACTAGACTATTAAGGTTTGTGTTGACAGAGGCTATATCTTCTCAGCTGATCACTATCATCCAATTGCCTTGCCCAGGGCCTGTCACATAACAAAGACCCAGTAAATATTTGTGCTATGATTGATGAATGGATATGCCCCAAATTCCCAGGTAGGCAGCATGTAGTAAACGTCATAAGGGGTTCAAATGGTTTAGGGAATTTAGGGAAGCAGAATTCACATCTTGTTTAAAAGAATCTGCAAAATACAAAAAAAAGAAAAAAAGGTATTTGAGCTTTGAGCCTGACAAAGAATGGTTGGATTTTTACAGGTATAATAGGAAAATGTCATTTCAATCGAAAAGAATAGAATGATTAGTGGCATCAGATGTGCTCCGGTGAGTTTTTGTGACTTGGTGCCCTTTGGAAAGTTAGTCCCATTTAAAGAAAAGTTTAATTGTAGGGACCCACAGCTGGTACCTTAAGTGCCAGATGCTGGTTTTGTTTTATAGTTAACGGTGGCGACACCGCTTAATTGTATATTTACAAGCAAACACATGTTGTTTCATGAAAACTACTTGATAATTACACAGCGACTACTGGAACCCCTGATAATTACACAGTTACACGTGTTACTGCTACCAAGTTATCTCCTGATAGCTGAGTAATTAACTTGTCAACTCAGCAAATGGGGCTGCAGGGGAGACGTCTGAAATGCTTGTTCCTTTTCTTACCGAGTTCTGTGGGTTCAGTTGGCACTTGTTGAACCTGGTACCATCCTCCTTTTAGTTACTTGGCACTTACACTAGAGGTTGAAGAAATGCTTTCTGCCTCCCTCAACTCCTAAATCTCTTCATATGTCATGTGACTGTAAACACACTTTACCTCGCTGGAAATTTGGGGCGTATGCATCCATCCATCAGTCCATCTATCCATTATTGCAGAATTACTTATTTAGCCCCTCCGATGCACCAGCCCCTGTCAGGGAGTCATTGTTGCTGCTTCCTAACACAGCATGGCACAGTCCAAAGAGTACAAATTGGGTTTCAAATTCTGGAACTGTCATTCTTCAGGTCTGTGATTTGCGGCCAATGTCCTAATCTATAAAATGGGTTTAAAATTATTTTTAACAGTGTGATTGTTAGGATGACAACAAGAAAGGTTAGCATAAAATAGCACTCAATAAATTTTAACACCCAACCACTGCCTCCCCCCAACCCCAGGCCCCAATTAGTCTTTACTGTTTTGCCGCTTCATCAAAATAGATCCCAGAATAACCTCGACTTAAGATTGTTAAAATTTCTGGATATGGTTGAAATTAAAATTAATTAATTAATTAATTAATTCTCAAAATTCAGATGTATTAACTAAACCGACAGGCCTTTTTCCAAAATATATTGAAATTAACAATTTTGCCAAATGGTGTCCAAAACACCTGAAACATAACACATATCTGTTTACTATTTCAATAAAACCAATGCTTTAGTGTCTGGGTGGCTCAGTTGGTTAAGCAACTGACTCTTGGTTTCAGCTCAGGTCATGATCTCATGGTAATAAGATCGAGCCCCACATCGGGCTCTGCTCTGAGTGTGGAGCTCTTAGGATCCTCTCTCTTCCTCTCTCTCTGTCCCTCCCCTGCTCACATTTTCTCCTTTCCCCCTCTCTCTCTCTAATAAATAAACATTAAAAAGAAACCAATGCTGGCGCATCTGGGTAGTTCACTCGTTTAAGCACCCGACTTGCACTCAGGTCATGATTTCGTGATTCATGAATTCAACCCCATGTCAGGCTCTGTGCTGATAGCTCAGAGCCTAGAGCCTGCTTCAGATTCCATGTCTCTCTCTCTATCTCTCTCTCTCTCTCTCTGCCCCTCCCTGGTTTGTGCTCTGTCTCTCTCTCCCTCTCTCTCTCAAAAAATGAATAAACATTAAAAAAAAATTTAAAGAAAAAGAAATCAATGCTCATGTAAAAACCATGAGCCCTAATCACATGGAGTGTATATTCTTAGAAGGTGGAATTTAGGAGTCCTCAGTGCTCCTGGTCATTGGAGACTTCTCCCTGCCCTCACCTCTGCTCCCTGCCTTGCCTGTCACAAAGCTTCCGTTCATGAGGAAGCAGCTCTCTGTCTGGAGAATGGGCCGCCAGACACTGTGCCGGGACACAAATAAAACAGAAGGTGAAAATAACACCGACCCCTGGGATTAAGTCATATTGAGGCTGAGACAGATGGAATGGCTTGTCCATGTTCATGAAAGTAGGAGGTGGTAGATCTGGAGTTCAAACTCATCATTTTTACTCCCGACCCACCCTCTTCAGAGAACACCACCAAGTCACTTTGCACAGTGCCTTGAAAAACCTCCCATTCAATGCTCTATTCTGTGTTTACATTTATTAAGTGTCTACTACATGCTGATAAAACGTTATGCCCTAGAGGAATAAAATTACATATAACTAGCAACTATTCAATGTCAGCTAAGCGACGGGTACGATTAGCCTGTACACATTAGCTCACTGGATCATCTAAACTGCAGTGTAGAAAAGATGCCATTATTATCCTCACTAAATGCTTGAAGAAACCAAGGCACAGAAAGCTGATTTCACCTGCCTGAGGGCACACCCCCCTGAAGTGGCAGAAGTGAGATTTGAACGTAAGCTGACTATCTCCAGAGTCCACGCTGTTTGCCACCAGGGTAGCTCTGCTGTTTTGGTAAGATAGCTACAAGACCCAGCACAGTAGTGAAACAAGGGGAAATGTGCTCCAGACCCTGGACACAAAAAGCTCACAGTCTAACAGAGACGAAAGACACAGAAACAAATACACTTCAGTGTGCCGGGTGTTATCGTGTGTGCCAGGATCCCAATCCCTGCTCAGTCACTTAAAGCTCCTGAGAAAATATAACACAAAAGATGCCAACCATATGTGCCCTGGTTATTCCTTGCCATGGTTCTTGCCTGACTCCCTGCCTACTCTAGAGAGCTGGAATAGATCCCATACGGAGTAAGTGAATCAAAAGTAAATTTCAGGAGAGAACTCTAAGACAGAGCTCAGATCAATCCCAAATAAGTATATTTTTCCCCCTTTTGCATTCTCTCATGGTACCTACCTGGTCCCATCTGGCTCTCTCAGTATTGGGATCTCCCTAGTAAGGGTCTACCCAGCCTAAATTTTATGTTCCAGCCACAGGAGAGGACAGAGAGTGTCACATGGCAGGAAGTCATATTGACCCCTTTGTCCTTCATACATCACCAGAACACTCTCTCTGGTTAAAGACGGGAGAGGACTCTGTGTCACCGTAACAGAGGACTGGTGACATGCCCAAGGGAACAACTCTACACACTGCCTGTGAGGAGAAACAGAGGTTTCCGAGAGGAAGGGATGTTTGATAGATGAGTTAGAAATGCCAAACACACGAGGAAGAAGAAAATTCCCGACAGCGAGAATGTACAGAGGCACAGAACGGGAAATGGTAAGAAAACCAATGGGCACTTGGGCACCTGGACAGGTACAGGGAGGCAAGTGATAAGGGACATAACTGGAGAAGTGATTGGGGCAGATTAAGAAGGAGTTTGCTTGTCAAGGTGAATAGTTCTAATTTTTCATGGGAGATCTGAAAGCATGGGACTGGCATGATTTATTTTAACATCATCAGAGGCAGGAAGACAAGTCAAGAGCCTATTCTAATTTTTCAGAGAATGTGAGGTTGTGAATAAGCCAGAGACTGAACCTGGGGTTATTTATGAATAATAACCTTCAGGGCTCAGTGTCAGAGATGGGGAGAGATGGAGAGAAGAGCCTCAAAGCCTCAACAGAAGGGAGAATGACACATAGAAACACAAACAGAAAAACCCTATAAATCTGTTCTTAAAGAATTATGATAGCAACGTGGCCAAAACTGTGGGCAAGCTTACGTTTCAGACTCCTGTTCTCCTGATAGGTAGATGGTGCTAGACATGGGTGGCAAAGTAGGGGAGATTAAACTGGACTCCCAGGTAGAACTCTTCTTCTCAGTCCTAATGGCCCCCATGCAGACTATGGTGTCCAGTGTGGGTGGGTGACCCCCTCTGAGAGAATATCCCATCTATGCCAGAATGCCCCCTAGCAATTGGCTTCTGAAGAACCTATATCTGCTCCAAACACAAGAATCTTAATTTTCAGATTGGATCTACCCACCTAAATAAAGTATTCATCAACAAAATGCTGGAATCTAACCTTTAACTCTACACATGAAACAAAAGTATTATTGAGAATGACTGAACCCATTCTCTGAAATTGTAATAGTTTAAATAAGAGCTAATGTTTACTAAAGACTTTTTTAATTCTCAACCTTGTACTAAGGGGGTTTATATATAAATAGCTAATGCAATCTTTGATGTGATATAAATTTGAGTTTAGGTGCCTATTCTCCTCCCAAATTCACTCCCTATAGTCCTCCACAGCATTACCAGCTACCATGGGAACAAGAGTAGGTCCATTGTTTATTTGGGCCAAAACGTAATAGAACTTTTACAGCTAAAATGGCAAGCAGTGAAGTATAATGGGAAATGTTTGGGGCTTTGAAGACAGTGAAAACTGGCTTCAGTTCAGTTCAGTTCAGTTCAATTCAGTGCAACAGAGAGACGTTGAGCCTCTATGCCAGGAGTTTTAATAAATGCCCACTAACATCAGGCAAGCACTATATTTCTTAGCAGATATACGAAAGAGAATGAAGACAGAACACCTGCTCTTAAGGAGCTTGCACATAAATAGACATTTCCACAATAAAGTGGACAATATTAAGAGAGAGGTAAAGAGAGTGCCATGGGAGCACGGAGGAGAGGCACTTAGCACAGCTGAGGTGATTCCTGACCTTCATCGTAGAAGATAAGGAAGCAATCCCAGCCAGGAATGGTGAGAATCCAATTCCAGGCATTGAGAATATTACGAGTGAAGACACCCAGGAAGGACATACAGAGGATGAATGAAAAATTATATAGAAGATAAAGTTAAAAGGAGGGCACACAGACTGTGAGCCTGAGCAAATTCCCTTACCTTTCTGAACCCCAGCGACCTCTTTCTTCACTAGCTGGTTGCAAAATTTAAAGATGAAAAGCACATTGGGGCGCCTGGGTGGCGCAGTCGGTTAAGCGTCCCACTTCAGCCAGGTCACGATCTCGCGGTTCGTGAGTTCGAGCCCCGCGTCGGGCTCTGGGCTGATGGCTCAGAGCCTGGAGCCTGTTTCCGATTCTGGGTCTCCCTCTCTCTCTGCCCCTCCCCCGTTCATGCTCTGTCTCTCTCTGTCCCAAAAAAATAAATAAAAAACGTTGAAAAAAAAAATTAAAAAAAATAAATAAATAAAGATGAAAAGCACTAAAGGCCCCAGAACAGTGTTTATATCAGAAATTCGAAGTACAATATTCATAAAACATGTACTCTATGGGATGTTAACAGATGTTCTAAGTCCCATGGTCAGTTGTGATTTGGAATATGCTGTTGAACTAGGTACAGACTTTGAGCGTATTTCTTTAGAACTACAGCTTTTCATATGCTAATTTTCATTGTGGGTCTTTAAGGGTATGAGAGAGAGTAAATTCAGCTTTTCCAAACCTTTCTTTTTCTTCTTTCTTCTTTCTTTTTCTTTCTTTCTTTCTTTCTTTCTTTCTTTCTTTCTTTCTTTCTTTCTTTCTTTTCTTTTCTTTTCTCTTCTTTTCTTCTCTTTTTTTTTTTTTTTTTCTAACCAGGCATCCTAAAGGACTCATGCTCCATAATCACACTGGGAAATATTGGCCAAGACAGACAGAACATACAGGACTACAGGATGCCCAGCACAGCTTTGATCCCTCTGGTTCTTACCAGTAGGGAAACTGTTGCTTCATTAACTCATCACTATATATGAAAGCCAAGATTTTTTTTAATCCTATACAAATCAAAGTCTGTGTGACAATGACCCATAGTAATTGATGGTTTTATCTATGTAAAGTCATTGAAGAGTTTTCCTTCAAGCCTTCAAACAGCTGGCTTGTTGGAAGGGCTGGGCTTCAACCCCTGGTCTTGTAAGTATTTGAAAGACCATCTGGATTATAATCTATTGCCTTATAAGTAAGGAGGCAGCCCATGTGGTGGCTTCGAGCTCCACAGTGATGGGAAAAATCACCTCAATTCTCTACACCTCAGTTTATAATTTTGAAAAACAGGATATTATTATACATTCCTATAAGATTCTACAACAATATCATATCCTAGGCCAGCCTGGAGAATACTGTCAGACCTCTGAATTTGGTGAGGCAGGAAGCCATGGTTTCCAGAACAGAATTTCATAGTTTCAGGAGGACTCTGCATTCAGTGATACCTGGGCAGTAATGTAAGGCAGGAAGAATGGATGAGCCAAGTGGATAAGAGTAGTATCTCCATCTAGCCTAAGGCGTCTTGAAAGAAAGTAAGTATAACAGCATGTGTTCAATTGAATTAATTTTTTTAAATGTTTATTCATGTTTGAGAGACAGAGAGAGACAGAGCATGAGCGGGAAGGGGGCAGAGAGAGGGAGACACAGAATCTGAAGCAGGCTCCAGGCTCTGAACTGTCAGCACAGAGCCCGACGTGGGGCTCGAACTCATGAACTGTGATATCATGACCTGAGCCGAAGTCGGTACGCTCAACTGACTGAGCCATCCAGGCGCTCTTTGTTCAATTGAATTAAAAGAGGCCAGTGGACAGAAAAGACTAGGAAGAAAGTTATTTGCATAAATGCAATTTGGCCAGCTCAGGAGACTTCCATATCATCACCTCCAAGGCTATAGACTTATACATCCAACTTGCAGGTAAACATCTCCACCTGCCTATCCAACAGACACCTCGAAATAAATGTGTTTAAAACAGAACTTGTGTTTTTGCTCCTCTACATATCTCTGAAGCAAGGCACTTCTAAGAGACCCCACAGGTCCAAGGAGGCATTTTCCTGCCCTAGGCTGGACAGTCCTGATGGCATTTTCCTAAGTGGACAGGAGAGAACCACCAGGAACTGTATCCTTTATCTTCCATGTTTTCACTTGTTCTCTCTTATTTAATCCCTCATAAAAACCACAAATAATTGTGTCTTTATCCCTATGTTTACAAATGCTGAGAGGTGAAACTCCAGAGAAGTAAATGATTGCTCAAGGTCACATAGCCAGGAAGGCTGGGAGCTGGAATCTGTACCTACGCTTGACTCCAAAGCCCACGTTCCTTGGACGAGGCTGTCTGTCAGAGTTGGTGCAAATGATGGCAGGGCACAAGGCTGGCGAGCTCCGGGTCTGGGGAAAGGCTGCTCCTTGTTCTGGGTGGTACATTCTGTCACAAGTGAGCATCTCAGAAGCACTGGCTGTCACTGCAAGAAAGTCGTAGAACTGTCAAGCAGGGAAAGAGATGTTAGGGTCCAGGTTCAGCAAGTGTCTCATGTGATAGATTAGCAGTGCTGTGCTCGCTCTACATGTTACCAGAGAGCCTCGCTCCCACACACACTGTAGCTCATCCCACTACCTTCCTCCCTCCCCCCTCGCGTCCTTCTCACTCTCTTGGTCTCTCTCACATGTGTACACACGCATACACACAACACTCCCTCTGCCCAATTTCTGTGGGCAATGATAAAAACATACAAGATTTATTTTGAGTTACCAGACAGCTATCCCCAGCTCACATTTTATAGCTCTCATTTACTGAACACCTATTATGAGCATCTGCTCCTCATGCCCAGGCCAATTTAATTCTCACAAAATTCCTCTGACATAGGTGTTATCTATTACATTTTGAAGATGAGGAAACTGAGGCACAGAAAGATGCAAAATTGTTCACGGTCACACAGCTAGTAAGAATGGAGAAGTAGAGGAGAGGATACCCAGATGCAAACTCAGGTCTGTCGGGCTCCAAAGCCCAGGATTTGGCCAGGGCACCTGGCTGTCTCAGCAGGCTCTCTCCGTGTGGTGCTGGGTAGACAATCCCATCAAGACAGCTTCTTGATGAAGAAAATTAATTTTAAAAATCACTGATCCCTTCATTGCCTTAAATTTAACCCTCACAGCAGCTGAAAAAGTGCATATCGAAGAGTTCTTATCCCTTTTCTTTGGAGCAGAAAAAAAAAAAAAATCTAATGAATGCTATTTCATCCTGGCTCACCTAAGAGTTAGTTGAGTGAGGAAAGCAGGAAGCATTTCCTGCTGCCAAAGACAAGTTCCAGAGACCTCCCTCCAGTGCAGCAACAGTGACACCGTGTGGCCAAGTGAGGTCTCCCCAGCCCCTCCCTGGATCCCCTCCCACACTCAGACTCTCAGGAGGGGGGGGTGTTAAGGAGGACAGAATCTTTGAGAAAGAACCAGCCACTGGGTTGGGATAGCTGCTGGTGGAGTTCATTTTGCTTTCATCAGAAGACAAATCCTGTGGTAAACAACCAAATACAAACCTAGTTCGTGGCATGGGAGAACAGGAAATTAGACATCTTTTTTCTAATTTCTGCATTTGCTCATTTATCAGTTTCTATATCCCTTACTTTGTCCCAAATATACTTATAGGCAGCTTTAAAAAGATACATTGGTGTTCAGTTAGGTAATTGGTTTTATAATTTGGTGGGTAAGGTGAAGCAAAGATAAACAATGCCAGAAACACAGGTCCAGAAATAAAGTATATACAATATGCATAACTAGAAACTGTAATCCAAGGGCATGGATAGGACATAGATTTATCTCTGGGTCTTTGATAGGCCAATGGAAATCTGGGAGCCTCATTGGTTACAGACTAGGAGATAAAAACGAACCATAAGCCAGAGAGGAACACAACTGCTCTTCAGGCTAACAGCAGGGAGGGAAAACCCTCCCAAAGTCCTCATAGACCTTTAGGTCATAAATACTGTCAGTACACACATAGCATAACTGGCCCAGATGATCTTTCTCTGGGGCTCAGCAACTCAGAAAATGCTTACGCTCAACTCACCCTTCTACCTTTGCGTTCTTAAAATAGTGCAAGGCTTTTCTTTCTTTCTTGTTTCATTATTGGTCTTGATTGTGTTTGTGTGTTTAGAACACTTTGTGCTTCCCCTTTAAATGATTGCTGCCAATTAGTTGTATTGGTCTCAAATGCAATAAGATTCCATTTTAAGAAGTCGATGCGGGGCTTTTACTGAGGAACACAATAAATTAATCATTAAATCAATTGTATTGATTGGACCTTACAAGACATGAAAAATTGCAGTGTAAGAGATATTTCCTCCAAGGGGTAGGAAGGGACTTCAGCATCCTAGGGGAGCTTGAGTCAGTATTCCCTTATAATGTCATTCTATCCCTTCTCTTTTGTTTATCCACTCTAAAATAAATATGGAGATCATTTAATTTTAAACATCTACCCTAAATAACAGTTTTCATTTATGAAGTACTCACTAAGCACTCCACACTATACTTAGTGCCCTTATACATCATCTCACGTAATTCTAACAATAAATCTGTGAGGAACCTGTTCCTATCCCCATTCTGTAGATGAGAATACTGAGGCTAGTGAACCTAGAAACTTGCTCAAGGTGACCCACCTAATGAGAAGTAATCTCGGGATTTGAACCCTGAGTTCTGAGTAAACCCAAAGCCCATGCTCTCAACACTAAAGTACACCTTAAATTAATAAAAGGATATAGGGGTAGGTAAAAAACTCTACAGCACACTTTTCTGCCTCTTTCTGGGCTGTTCATGCTTCCTCCTATTGTGCCAACACAAGTACACAGAAGGGGAGCCAAGATCAGATTTTATTTGGAGGAAAAAGTGAATACTGGTTACCGATGTCTGGACGATGAGCAGAGACCCAGGTTAAGTACTGAGACACCAAGCAGACCCCAGAGTGGTTCACCAACATGGGAGCTCATAGAGAGGAACACGAAGGAAGGTAGGAGTCACGGGCTGAGTTGTCAGCTGCCCCCATGAAGTGACACAAAGTGTTTTCGGCAGTACCTACCATGATTCGGGGGATATACGGATGTAGTTTTCAACCTTAAGGTTCACATACCTTCAACATGCACCTTAAAATCTCTAAGCCTGGGGGCGCCTGGGTGGCTCGGTCTGTCAAGCGTCTCACTTCAGCACAGGTCATGATCTCACAGTTCCTGAGTTCGAGCCCCGCGTCGGGCTCTGTTCCTACAGCTCAGAGCCAGTAGCCTGTTTCTGCTTCTGTGTCTCCCTCTCTCTCTGCCCCTTCCCTGCTCATTCTGTCTCTCAAAAATAAATAAATGTTAAAAAAATTTTTTTAAATAATAAACACAGGGCACCCGGATGGCTCAGTTGGTTGAGTGTCCGACTTCGGCTCAGGTCATGATCTCACAGCTCATGAGTTTGAGCCCCGCGTCAGGCTCTGTGCTGACAGCTCAGAGCCTGGAGCCTGCTTCTGCTTCTGCGTCTCCCTCTCTCTACCCCTAACCCACTCACATCCTGTCTCTGTCTCTCTCAAAAATAAATAAACATTGAAATAATTTTTTAAAATAATAATAAATACATAAATAAAATCTCTAAGCCTGTTTCCTCACCTATAAAATAGGAGTCATAGCCACCGCACAGAGCTGTTGTGAGGTTTAAATGCAATAATGTCTGTGAAGTTCTAGAGAGAGCACCTGGTGGCTAATAAAAGCGTGCCCCTTTCTCCTCTCTCTTAATTTCCCTTAGCAGAGCCTCTATTAAGGAAACTCCGAGCTGGACGTTGCCACAAAGGGTTCTTATTCCCTAGCTGTTTCCTATGGTTCCAGTCAGTTTATCTCTTTGCATGCTAAATAGCCTGCCCTGAATCTGAAATCCAGCTTTGCCACTTTTACTCTCAAGGGAATCTCCACTCATGGACCAGGTACCAAAGGGTAATCTGCCAGTAATCCTCACAAGTGTCGGGAGGGGTGGGGGTGCTGATGACAAAGGTGTCTGCTTTGTTTCCTGACTCTGCTCATTTTCACGTGACCAAGCCATCTGGTCTCAGAAGACTGGTCTTGATTTCCAAGGAAGCAAAGACAGAAAGAAACCAAGGCCGATCTCCCCCACTACCTTCTCTCCCAGAAGCAGAACCTCTCCCAGGCTTAGGGCCAGAGGTAACTATTTTTCAGGATGAATCACTCAGAAAGACTGATATGAAAGGCAGAAGAGGCACTATTGCTTGACCAAATTCTAGCCACAAAGAAACAAACAAACAGACAACTCAAGTGGGCTTTTCTTTTGCTGGGCACATTTGACAGATGCGTACCTGTCGGCCCATGAAAAGTAAAGGCGGTTACTTATTCATGCCACCACTTCTCGAGGAGGCCAGAACTAAGAGGAGAAAAAGAAAAGTCTCCATCACAGCTGCAACAGCGTTTAAGGATGGCTGAGTATTCAGCTGAGATTTGAACTTGAAATTCTGGTACCAGATACAGTTTAGGATTCTAGGAAGGAACAGGAAATGGCCTAGCTCAGAGTATTTCTTTTCACTTCTTGAGTCCATTTATTTTATGGTTCTGACCGCATGCCAAAGCCATTTGGAATTTTCAAGAGTTTAAATAGCGAGGTCCAATTAATAAGGCATAAAACTGCAGCTTCCTCACCCCCGTGCATTTAGCGAGCCCTTCTCTGTTCTGAATGTCTGATTGATAGGAGACACTCGCAGCCTGTGTTTCCAAATCCACGCTAAGGATGGGAGCAGTCAGAGTGGTAGTGGTCTCCAGCATGGCTTTGTGTGTTTGGAACCATTCGAGCAGTCATGTTAAGATGAATTACAGTTCCTCATGGACATGTGTCTATGATTGGAATAGGATGAAAGTTCTGGTACTTTTATTTCTTTCTGAGACATTCTGGAACATTTTAGCAGTGAATGTGTCTCCTGGCTTTTTTGGACTACAAACTGCGCACGTATTATTTTAATAATGAGGCATTCTGCTGAGGAATTAATGAGTTAGAATTGCGGGGTTCAAAGTGACAATGAAAGCTGTTGTTTGTTTGTTTGTTTGTTTGTTTCTCCCGGAGATGTATTCATCTCTTTCAAAATGATTATTAAAAAAAAAAAAACAACTCATGTTTAGATTTTACCTTTACTTGAACAGAGTCAAACTGGCAAGTATATGGGAAACAACTTGGTTCCAGGAATATTCGATCATATTTAATGGGAGAGTACATTAAATCTTTCCTCTTCTGTGTTTTTTTCCCCTTTATTGAACTGGTTTTAGGTTATAGCAGGTATTCGCTATCCTATGTAGAAAGCTAAAAAATCTCTTTTTTTTTTTTTGCTGAAGCTTTTAGGATTGGGTGGGGGAGGCAGGAGAGAATGCAGTGAGGACCTGTGATCTTTTCCCTACATAATTTGTAGATTACACAAGCCCTTGTGCCTTTAATAGATGGTTCCTCGTTAGACAGCACAACAGAAAAAAAATAATTGTCCTCTATTATCCTTGAGAGGCAGGGCCAAGTATTCCCCCCCAAGACATTATCATATCAAACAACTACTTTAAACCCAACGCGAAACACAGGCTTTATGGGAAACCTTTGGATTTCTCACTCCTGCCAAAGGAGTTCTAAAAGATGAGCCCCTTTGTTATGGATGGCTCTGGAGTTCCTCTAATAGGTGTACCAGATGAAAGATGACTAAAGGCATCCCAGATGGAAGAGTTGGCTAACAGCAGCGCCATAAATACCTGATGGATATACAAGCCTCTTGGCGTGAAATATGGTCTTTGCTCTGATTTACACTTTTAGGACATATTTAAAAGAATGCCACATTTGCTGGGGGGCGGGGTGGGCATTAATAAAATAAATTCAGATCGGTGGAGAGAAGGTAAAGAGAATCTCTACTCCTTGACACATACGTTGTTGCTTTTCCTCACTGGAGCCCCACTTTCTAAGGACACCGTCACTTTTCTGAACAGAAGTTTTTGCTGGAGAGGGCGAATGCCATTTGTCTAGATTAACTCTGAGCTATTCTGCTGGATGTGTAAGCTATGGTATTATGGAAATAGGGCTGAGTCCATAGATGGGACTCTTTATTTTCATACACTTTTACTTATTGGCTTGCTTACCTTTGTCACACTGTTGGTGACAGTACTGAATCTGGTACTTAGTAGGCATTCAGTAAATACTTGTTTATCTGGGCCTCAGTTTTTTCATCTACAGAGTGAGAGCGAGTTCTACGCCATAAGGACCCAAACCATGTTTAACAAGAACCTCTGTGGGCTATATTCTTTGCTCACACCTGCCTGGACAAGTGCAGGACAGAAGGCAAGTGAGTAACAACACATCAACATGTGAAGAGGTCATAATGTAGTGAAGGTAAGCAAACCTGAATTCAAGTCCCAACTCGGCTACTCGCTAGCTTAGCTGGCCTGGGAAACATACTTGGCTTCCAGTTGCCAATTTGTAAAATGGAATCTTAGAAGTTTCTACCTCATATTGAAAACATCAAATAAGATGATGCTTTAAAACTCTGAAGAAATTGCCTGCATATTGTAAGTACTCTATAAATCTCAGTCAGCACCTTGGCTGGACTTCATGAAACCTAGTGCCTAGAATGAGCTCTTCACTACCTTTCCCTGATCTAACCATGTCTGGGATGTTATTTTTATTTGTGGACATCACAACTTCGATATGTATTGTTACATACAAAAAAAAAAGACAAAGTTTTGAAATTATTTTATATGAAAAATGGTTGAACCACCTAATAGCTCGGTTTAAAGGGAAAAAATCCATCACTATAACACATATTTGAAGAAGTATTTAAGTCCGAAGGGAATTAAAAAAAAAATTAACTTTTATTCATTTTGGAAGGACAGAGAGAGAGCACAAGTTGGGGAGGGGCAGAGAGAGAGGCAGACACAGAATCCGAAGCAGGCTCCAGGCTCCAAGCTGTCAGCACAGAGCAGGACGAGAGGCTCAAACTCAGGAACCTGTGAGGCCACGACCGGAGGCAAGGTCGGACGCTCAACTGACTGTGCCACCCAGGTTCCCCTGTCTGGAGGGATCTTTAAGGGCAAAACTAGCACCATGTGGCAGGAGGTAGACACCATTTCTATCTAGAAGAGGATTGTCTGATATTTAAGGCTTTGTGAAATGAAATGTTCTCTTCTGTGTAGGCATTAATCTCCTGCCACTCAAGAGAGTAGACCTCCTTTCTGCCTGACATGGATCCAAGCATAAGGTAGAGGACTGGACTTCCTTCAACCTTAAATGTTCTGTGACTCCGCAGAACAATCAGCTGGCTCACTCCCCTAATGTTATATACTGAATGGCAAAAATCCAGACAGATGCCGACTTTCCAGCCACTTAATGGTAATGTGTGCTATGGATTCACTTGGCTAATTCCATTCCATTTATAGAAAGTCACCGCTTCACTGTGAGCTTCTCCAGGTGCCCCCCCCCCCTCCTTGTGTACAGGGCCAAGCCCCTCACATTTGTTCTTGACTCTGTTCCCGCCCATATTCTCTAGAGTTAGATCTGAAGCCTCTTCCTCTCTAACTTCTTGCTTCCTGGAAAAACAAAAGGAGTCAAACCTCCCCTAAAAACAGTCGGTGAGCCCTCTTGTGGGCTCCCCTATCTAACACTTCATTTTTCATTTTGTGTCTCAGTGCAGTCTTGCTGCCTCCCATTACTCACCTCCCGCTTAATTCTCAGTCTACCTAACACACGACTGAAACAACTCCAGGAGACACTTCTCAGACCTTGCACACCGCCAAATCCGATAGACGTCTTTCAGACCTCCGCATACTACGCTTCTCTTATGCTCATCTGTCTGGGCTTTCTCAGCCCACCACTATCACACGTGTAGATATACTGTGGCAACAGGGAAAAGTGCCCTAAACACAGCAACAGATTAGCAATACTGCGAAGATAAGACATTTTGAGGACGTATAAGAGAAACGACCAGAGTGATTCACTTTGGCTCTCTGTGGCCTAAGGATAATGTTGGTGGTGAGGCCTAACAGCATTCTGCAAGGCCTTACATGCCAGGCTAAGGGACTGAGAATGGTTTATATCTGCAACAAGAAGCCAGTTCATGTTTCTTAGTAGAAAACGGTCATGACCTTTAATTATGATACACTGGATTGAAGACTTGGGGTGAGAAAATCGTTAAGGGGTATGTATTTATTTTCTGAATCCTTCTTTCTGCTTGCTACCTAGTAATCTGTGTTGTTTCACCTGAGATGGTATTCAACATGCACACCTGCTTGACTTCAGAAGAGAGACTAATAATATCATCACTATCCTGATGAGTTTCCCAAAGTATGGGCATGGGACACTGACGGTCCTAGATGGTGTGGGGTGGGCTAGAGAAAGCATACATAGCTTTGCACCACATAAAGAGAATTTCTCTCTCTTTTTTTTTAATGTTCACTTTTTTTCTGAGAGAGAGTGCGTCCAAGCAGGGGAGAGGTGGCGGGGGGAAGGCGGTTAGAGAGGATCCCAAAGAGGCTGTACACTAACAGCAGAGAGCCCGATGCAGGGTCTAAATCCATGAACCATGAGATCATGACCTGAGCCAATTCGGACACCCAACCAACTGAGCCGCCCAGGCACCTCCACAACAAGAATTTCAATTCTTTCGATCTGTTTGATTCCATCAAAGAGAAAAATATCATTTTGGTTCTCCATGTCTTTGGCACTGCTCTAACACTTAGCTAATCTTCCACTTTCATGAGGAAAGTATTCCTTGGACACAGAGCCTCCCAGACACAAGACTCTACAGCAAGAATTCAATAACCCTATTGCATTTTCATTTATTTACTTTTGTTATTACCATCTATTTGTGGCAAGTGAAATTGCTTTCCATTTATGATGGCACCATACATCTTCCTTTTAAAATGCACTTGTGTAAGTAAAATTTGGGAAGGAGAGGAACTGATTTGCAGAAAAATGTACAAGTGCATGCAGATATGGTGAAACACAAAAGGGAACACTAGTTAAGAGAATTCGGAAAACCATAATTTGGTAGAAAATGTGGAACTTGGCATCAGACAAAACTGGCTTCATATCCAGGGCCTGCTGAATAATGTAAAGCAGTTTCCTTAAACTGTTTCGGTCTTCATGTCTTCATTTGGAAAAATGAAGAAAATAAGACTTACTTAATAGGTCTGTAGAGAGGAATTAAAAGAGGAAATATTTAAAAAGCACAGAGCACAACACAGTGCCAAGCACAAAGTAGACACAGGGTTCATTTCGGCCCCCCCATTCCCGTTCCTCCCCACCTCACCACCTGCTGACTGCTCAGCTTGGCCCCTGCCCCTGTTCCTAGGGTCCCCCTTTCACAGTGTAACCTGTGGGCAGGCTCTCACGTCTGACAGCCTCTGAGTGAGTTCTCTTCTTGCCAGTTTCTCCACTGACAAGCTGGCAAGGGGCCTGCCCTCAAGCTTCCAGGAGGATGAATTGACTGATTGCAGGAGCTCCCAGGCAAGACCTCCTCACAGACACCCCCTTTCCTCCTATGTCAAGGAGTAGAGTCATTTCATTTGTTGCTCCTCCTCTCCCCTTCTATGTGCAAAGCAGCTAACAACATGCTCTTTCATTGGATTTTCCATGGAGTAGTTCAGGAGCCCAAACCAGTGCAGTCAAAACAGGGAGAACCAGCTGCGCTCTGGCTTCTTCAGGAGTCTTCAGATACAAAGTCAAATCCTACTGTACCTCTTACAAGCTTGGGAAAGACGATTTCCTTGTCGGAATCACAATGTTCTTACCTGCAAAATGGAATCGTTAAGGCCTTCTCCTTAGGGTCACTGTGAAAACATAAAGGCTTCTCCCACGGTGCCCGGCACCTGATACGAAGGCTGCCTTGCAGTACTGGTCCTCTCTGAGCATGGCTTCATTCACAGGTAGAACCACCTGTTCAGAGCTGAAAAGAATTTGGAGATTATTCCATTTCTCTGTCATCAGAAGCAAGAAACTTCTCCGGTATTAAAACTTCCCACTCTCTGGCTGGAGACTCCCTACCTTGAAAGGTAGTGAGTTTTATTGTTTGTTACCAATTTGATTCAAATACTGAGTCTAAATTTGTCTTCATTGTTTATCTGTTGTTCTTTCTGGAGCAAGCCTATGTAAGCGGAAGATTTAATGATTTATTTGTTGTTATTATTCTGTTTTCCGATTGCTTCCCATCTGTTATTTCCCCAACCTCTCCTGTTCCTGTGAAGGATTTTCCCACCGCCTTTGGCTTCTCAGTAAAAGATAGTTGTCGTTTTGGTTTTTTATTTCCCCTTAACCTACTGTTAATCCCATGAGCCTCATTATGGTCATCGTGAAATAGAAAAGACCCCAAGATATTCAGACAAAAATCTTGCATTATTCTGGGATTTCTGGCCAGAAAAAAAAAGGGGGGACGGTTAATAAGCTAGCATCTAAAAGGGAAGACATCACAAGTTGTCTTCAAAACCTAGACTCATAGAAATGTTGAGGGAGGAGGGTGGCCACATGGTGGTTGGGGCAAACCATTGCACAGAAGAACAAATTCAGAATGGTTTGCCTGGCAGCACGCAAGAAGGTCATAATCGCACAAGGTAAGATTTGAAAGAGTCCCTGAAGCCTGCTAGCTTTTTCCTTCCACTATTACTGGTGAGGAAGTTGGAAGCTGCCGTGGAGAAGTGATAAGTAACAGCCTCACAAGGGCCGAGTAAGGTCCCAGTTCTCAGACACCTTATCCAGTGCTCTTTCCCCTATACCACATTGTCTCCGGCCCACCCACCACCACACTCCCTCTTGATGACTGTCCCCATCCTCCAAGTCTCATCTGACCATGTGTGGTGGCGTTAGCTTAGCCTCTTACAGAGTCTGCACAGGATTAGACTTCAAACAAGCCTTTAATCTGTAGCAACAAAATATACAAGAATCTAGACTATGGGAAGGAGAATCAAGAGAGTCTAGTACAAATCTTCGTTTACAAAGGGAAAAAGAGAGAAGGAAAAAGAGAAGACCAGACCCAACCTGAATTTATTTTCCAAAGGTTACACATTTTGTTACTGGCAGAGCTGGGATGCAAGTAATAACAATAACTGATTTTACTGAATGGTTATTATGTGTCAGATACAATATGTTATGATATATACACCCATTGCCTGTTTATTCCTTTCAACAACTCTGAGGTATGCACAGTTTTGCCTGCATTTTCCAGATGAGGAAACCAAAGCATGGAGCACTTAAATGTTTTATGAGAGACCATACATACATTTAGTTATATGTAAGACACTGGGGATAGAAAAGTGACTAAGTTCTCTCCCTGTCATCCACAGGGAGTACATAGTCTGGTCATAAAGACACCCACATAAATAAGTGAGTCTTAGTCACTGTGATGAGTGCGACAATAAGAAATATGGAAGGGCAGTTCAGGAAACAAAGTAACAAATTTCCATCCGGTCTACATTACATACGAATCTGAATTCCATTACTTTTTCTTAACATTATCATAAAGGCATTTGCCATGTTATGAAAAGCTTTTTTGTAAGATCCTCATAGTGTTCTATGAAATAGATGAACTGCCATCTACTTAAACAGAACTGTTTTAAAATATTCACTATTATAAATACTTCGTCAGTAAAAATCTTTGAATATTCAACACTTTTTTCTTTTGACCATAAAATACAATTAGCGACTCAACATGGTCTAATTTCTTTCCCCAAAGCCCCTTTCCTCATTTTATATACAAACAAGCCAAATTCCAAAATCATTAAGCTGTGTGACCATGTTAACGTTAAGTAATAAGCAGTTGATGTGAGCCTGGAATACAGGTCACACAGTTTCCAAAGTAATGCCTAAAGGCTGTAGGAGGAAACTGTTCCTCTAAGTCATGGTTTCTCAGTCTTCATACTATTGATATTTGGACCAGGTAATTCTGTCTTGTGTGAGAGTGTCCTGTGATTGTCAGGGTTTAGCAGCATCCTTTGCCTCTATTCAATAGCACCCCACACCCATACTAGTTGTGACAACCACAAGTACCTCCAGATATTGCCACTGCCCCCTGGGTCAGGGGTGGCAATATGTGCCACTGGTTGAGAACCACTGCTCTGCAAGGTTATCTGCTGCTTGAATTCTGAAAACAGATCCTCATTGACAGCATTGCCAGTAAGAAGTCATCCTTTTCAATACTGAATGTACTTCAGTTCACAGCCATATGTGGACAAATAAATCAAGTGTAACTTACATACTAAACCTCAACAAATTCAGGATAAAATACATAGAAGATTTTCAAGTAGGTTATCCCAAAGAACAAGAGGAAATATATTATTTTGAAAGGCTTGCAGGATTCCTGCTGGTGTCCAAGAGAATATATGATCTGCACGGACAATAAAATGAAGGAAAGGAACATAGAAACAGACATCAACTCCACGGCTATCACGGCCTTCCAAGCTGCTAATCTCCTAAGATTTCTCTGAAAAGACAAACCATATGGAGAGCTTGTTACCTGGCACTAGTGTTTATGAGTCCTTGGATAGTGATACAGGGCCTTGGGAAGACTCTGGCTGTCAGTGGGGGAAGAGTATAAAGCTGGAGGAATCACTTTCAGCTAATGCATAGGTGTCTGGTTTCTTATAACACAGAATTAAGGGAGTCATAATCTTGTAATGGGTCCACATATGTGGCCACTGACTGCATCCTTTGAAACTCTGATTTCAAGAGACCATGGTTACAGGGTGCTAGCTACTATTAAGCAACCCAAATGTACCATTCCATTGCACACACTCTCCTGGCAGCTGCAAGGTATCTAGAAATTGTCCCAGGAGACCACCTCGACCTGCTTCTGGAGACTTTCCCCTGAAAAGCAGCTTCGTGGTATTGTTCTCTTTCTGACCAGGCCTAACGGCCAGCACAAAATCCACTGTTCTGGCTTTGAGGCCTATGAATAGTTCTGTGATATTTTAAGTGGTAGGATATTGACCTGAGTTGAGTCCTGGTTACCTGGGGAAACAACAACTTGGGGTTTTTCCCTGCCCTTGACCTAATGGATACAAGTGGGCTAAACTAGCCTTTGTTATGTTGGGAGGCTGGAGAGAGGAGCCTGTCCAGGCTGGAGGACCATCGCCAGGGCAGGCCAACTTCCCAGATTCACACGTTCTGGGAGGGCAGGGCTTCTTCCAGGGGCAAAAAAAAAAGAAAAAGAGTCTTTGAAGTGGAAAGGAAATGAGGGTCAGTGAACTCCCCAGGATGGGTCTTTTGGAGGTAGATGTAATCTTAACCATGTAAGCAAGGCTAAGACTTCAAATGAGTTGGCAAAGCTCATGCCCTTTGAAGCCTGGAAGCTTGCTTTTGGCCCTAGGCCAGGATGCACTTTGGGCAGTTCTTCGGAAATAAGAAAGCCTCTGGGGCTCTTCCTATACTGCTTACCTGGGTCTGGAGATTCTGGGTGGGGAGAGCACTGGGTGCTTGAGGCTTCTGGTGTCAGGCTCACTGGAAAAGGTTGCTGAGGTAGAGTGGGAGCTGCCTCTATCCCTAGTGGGAGCTGCCTCTATCCCTAGCCTTCTCCCATGGGAGGGCTTTTTGCTGAGCTGATGCCTTCACCAAAGCTTGAAAAGAGTGGAAAAATTGACTAGTGTCCCAGGAGTCTTCCAAAGGTGACAGGGATTCAGTTACCAGCCACAATAGAGGAAGGCTCTGAGTTTACTCAGTCTGGCCTCATTCTCCCACTCCCACTGCTCATCCAGGTATCCAGGCTGGCCAAGCTGTTGGGTCAAGTCTCCAAAGATCTTATGCATTTCAGGCTATTATACCACCTGTACTTAAATCAAGGACTCAAAGCTGAGCTAGAATTAATGCAGTGAACTATTGTAGAACTGCTATCTTATACAGGAGCTGCTTGTTCCTGGCTTTAGAATCATCCCATGCAGGCCAAAGCTTTGCTTAAGCCTGGTGGAGTTTCGCCAGCAGTGGCCCCAACTTCTCCTTTTCCTTGTATTTTTCCACCCTGGCCTACAATCTCCTACAATCTTACCAGGACTGCTCTGCCATTTCACCGGCATGTAAGGTTAAGGAAGACACTGCCAAACTTTTTAAAGGGCTCAACCACAGTCTTCTGGATCTGGTTCACCTTTTTCTGGTTGAGGGCATCCATCCATTTGTGGCCATGTCCAGTGCTGTCACCAAGTTCAGAAAGCCCTGGTCTTGCTCACAAAGAGGGATGGAGAATAAGTCCGAGGGTATCTCTCTCCTCTTTATGTTCTTCTTCCTCTTGCTCTGCTCTTCCAGATGCTGGAGTTTTCCATACTTCCTCTCAAAGTTTCTCTCCACTGTTGTGGAGAGAACAACACTGTTGTTGTTTCCTGGGCTGCCCAGGAAGTTGTTTCACTTAAAGTTAAAAATTATGCCACGGATTAATTCAACACAAATATATGTAGAGGATATTACACATGTAAAAAAATCTTGCAGAGGGTTGTATCAATGCAGAAACAAGAAGCTAGGAGCAAGGAAGCATTCTCCCCTACAGGTTTCAGAGGGAATATGGCCCTACAAACACTGGATTTCAAGTTTTGTGCCTTCAAAACTGTAACACAATAAATGTTTATTGTTTTAAGTCATCTAATTTGTGGCACTCTGTTACGGAAGCCATAGGAAACTAATGTATATCCTCTACACAAACAATTGCCCAGCAAATTAGAGCATTTCAACTCATTTGTGTTGTTCTAAATTAAACTCCTCTGTGAAAAATGCTCTTCACTATTGCTGGAGGTGCTCAAACACAGGAAGACCATTCGGTGGTGATGTTGTTGAGAAATTTAAGTTATTTCTAAGATTCCCACCTAAACCAGATCTTCTAGGGATTCTGGGAAGATGGCGGCGTAGGAGGACGCTGGGCTCACCGCGCGTCCTGCTGATCACTTAGATTCCACCTACACCTGCCTAAATAACCCAGAAAACCGCCAGAGGATTAGCAGAACGGAGTCACCAGACCCAAGTGCCCACGGAAGAGGGTAGGAAGGGCGGCGAGGCGGTGCGCGCTCCACGGACTGGCGGGAGGGAGCCGGGGCAGAGGGGCGGCTCGCCAGCCAAGCAGAGCCCTCGAGTCCGGCTTGCAAAAGCGGAGGGGCCTGACGGACTGTGTTCCGACAGCAAGCGCGACTTAGCGTCTGGGAGGTCATAAGTTAACAGCTCTGCTCAGAAAGCGGGAAGGCTGGAGGACAAAGGGAGGGAGAGCTGCTGAGCCCCCGGACGACAGAGCTCAGTTTGGTGGGGAACAAAGGCGCTCGCCAGCGCCATCTCCCCCGCCCATCCCCCAGCCAAAATCCCAAAGGGAACCGTTTCCGGCCAGGGAAATTGCTCGCTCCGCGCAAACACCCAACTCTGTGCTTCTGCGGAGCCAAACCTCCGGCAGCGGATCTGACTCCCTCCGGCTGCCACAGGGCCCCCCCCCCTGAAGTGGATCACCTAAGGAGAAGCGAGCTAAGCCTGCCCCCCCTGCCGCCGTGCACCTTGCCTTCCCACCCCAGCTAATACGCCAGATCCCCAGCATCACAAGCCTGGCAGTGTGCAAGTAGCCCAGACGGGCCACGCCACCCCACAGTGAATCCCGCCCCTAGGAGAGGGGAAGAGAAGGCACACACCAGTCTGACTGTGGCCCCAGCGGTGGGCTGGGGGCAGACATCAGGTCGGACTGCGGCCCCGCCCACCAACTCCAGTTATACACCACAGCACAGGGGAAGTGCCCTGCAGGCCCACTCCAGGGACTATCCAAAATGACCAAGCGGAAGAATTCCCCTCAGAAGAATCTCCAGGAAATAACAACAGCTAATGAGCTGATCAAAAAGGATTTAAATAATATAACAGAAAGTGAATTTAGAATAATAGTCATAAAATTAATCACTGGGCTGGAAAACAGCATACAGGACAGCAGAGAATCTCTTGCTACAGAGATCAAGGGACTAAGGAACAGTCACGAGGAGCTGAAAAACGCTTTAAATGAAATGCAAAACAAAATGCAAACCACCACGGCTCGGATGGAAGAGGCAGAGGAGAGAATAGGTGAACTAGAAGATAAAGTTATGGAAAAAGAGGAAGCTGAGAAAAAGAGAGATAAAAAAATCCAGGAGTATGAGGGGAAAATTAGAGAACTAAGTGATACACTAAAAAGAAATAATATACGCATAATTGGTATTCCAGAGGAGGAAGAGAGAGGGAAAGGTGCTGAAGGGGTACTTGAAGAAATCATAGCTGAGAACTTCCCTGAACTGGGGAAGGAAAAAGGCATTGAAATCCAAGAGGCACAGAGAACTCCCTTCAGACGTAACTTGAATCGATCTTCTGCACGACATATCATAGTGAAACTGGCAAAATACAAGGATAAAGAGAAAATTCTGAAAGCAGCAAGGGGTAAACGTGCCCTCACATATAAAGGGAGACCTATAAGACTCGTGACTGATCTCTCTTTTGAAACTTGGCAGGCCAGAAAGAATTGGCACGAGATTTTCAGTGTGCTAGACAGAAAAAATATGCAGCCGAGAATCCTTTATCCAGCAAGTCTGTCATTTAGAATAGAAGGAGACATAAAGGTCTTCCCAAACAAACAAAAACTGAAGGAATTTGTCACCACTAAACCAGCCCTACAAGAGACCCTAAGGGGGACCCTGTGAGACAAAGTACCAGAGACATCACTACAAGCATAAAACATACAGACATCACAATGACTCTAAACCCGTATCTTTCTTTTTTTTTTTTTTTTTTTAAATTTTTTTTTTTTTCAACGTTTATTTATTTTTGGGACAGAGAGAGACAGAGCATGAACGGGGGAGGGGCAGAGAGAGAGGGAGACACAGAATCGGAAACAGGCTCCAGGCTCTGAGCCATCAGCCCAGAGCCTGACGCGGGGCTCGAACTCACGGACTGCGAGATCGTGACCTGGCTGAAGTCGGACGCTTAACCGACTGCGCCACCCAGGCGCCCCTAAACCCGTATCTTTCTATAATAACACTGAATGTAAATGGATTAAATGCGCCAACCAAAAGACATAGGGTATCAGAATGGATAAAAAAACAAGACCCATCTATTTGCTGTCTACAAGAGACTCATTTTAGACCTGAGGACACCTTTAGATTCAGAGTGAGGGGATGGAGAACTATTTATCATGCTACTGGAAGCCAAAAGAAAGCTGGAGTAGCCATACTTATATCAGACAAACTAGACTTTAAATTAAAGGCTGTAACAAGAGATGAAGAAGGACATTATATAATAGTTACAGGGTCTATCCATCAGGAAGAGCTAACAATTATAAATGTCTATGCGCCGAATACCGGAGCCCCCAAATATATAAAACAATTACTCATAAACAGAAGCAACCTATTGATAAGAATGTGGTAATTGCTGGGGACTTTAACACCCCACTTACAGAAATGGATAGATCATCTAGACACACGGTCAATAAAGAAACAAGGGCCCTGAATGACACACTGGATCAGATGGACTTGACAGATATATTTAGAACTCTGCATCCCAAAGGAACAGAATATACTTTCTTCTCGAGTGCACATGGAACATTCTCCAAGATAGATCATATACTGGGTCACAAAACAGCCCTTCATAAGTTTACAAGAATTGAAATTATACCATGCATACTTTCAGACCACAATGCTATGAAGCTTGAAATCAACCACAGGAAAAAGTCTGGAAAACCTCCAAAAGCATGGAGGTTAAAGAACACCCTACTAACGAATGAGTGGGTCAACCAGGCAATTAGAGAAGAAATCAAAAAATATATGGAAACAAACGAAAATGAAAATACAACAATCCAAACGCTTTGGGACGCAGCGAAGGCAGTCCTGAGAGGAAAATACATTGCAATCCAGGCCTATCTCAAGAAACGAGAAAAATCCCAAATACAAAATCTAACAGCACACCTAAAGGAAATAGAAGCAGAACAGCAAAGGCAGCCTAAACCCAGCAGAAGAAGACAAATAATAAAGATCAGAGCAGAAATAACAATATAGAATCTAAAAAAGTGTAGAGCAGATCAACGAAACCAAGAGTTGGTTTTTTGAAAAAATAAACAAATTGACAAACCTCTAGCCAGGCTTCTCAAAAGAAAAGGGAGATGACCCAAATAGATAAAATCATGAATGAAAATGGAATTATTACAACCAATCCCTCAGAGATACAAACAATTATCAGGGAATACTATGAAAAATTATATGCCAACAAATTGGACAACCTGGAAGAAATGGACACATTCCTGAACACCCACACTCTTCCAAAACTCAATCAGGAGGAAATAGAAAGCTTGAACAGACCCATAACCAGCGAAGAAATTGAATCGGTTATCAAAAATCTCCCAACAAATAAGAGTCCAGGACCAGATGGCTTCCCAGGGGAGTTCTACCAGACATTTAAAGCAGAGATAATACCTATCCTTCTCAAGCTATTCCAAGAAATAGAAAGGGAAGGAAAACTTCCAGACTCATTCTATGAAGCCAGTATTACTTTGATTCCTAAACCAGACAGAGACCCAGTAAAAAAAGAGAACTACAGGCCAATATCCCTGATGAATATGGATGCAAAAATTCTCAATAAGATACTAGCAAATCGAATTCAACAGCATATAAAAAGAATTATTCACCATGATCAAGTGGGATTCATTCCTGGGATGCAGGGCTGGTTCAACATTCGCAAATCAATCAACGTGATACATCACATTAACAAAAAAAAAGAGAAGAACCATATGATCCTGTCAATCGATGCAGAAAAGGCCTTTGACAAAATCCAGCACCCTTTCTTAATAAAAACCCTTGAGAAAGTCGGGATAGAAGGAACATACTTAAAGATCATAAAAGCCATTTATGAAAAGCCCGCAGCTAACATCATCCTCAATGGGGAAAAACTGAGAGCTTTTTCCCTGAGATCAGGAACACGACAGGATGTCCACTCTCACCGCTGTTGTTTAACATAGTGCTGGAAGTTCTGGCATCAGCAATCAGACAACAAAAGGAAATCAAAGGCATCAAAATTGGCAAAGATGAAGTCAAGCTTTCGCTTTTTGCAGATGACATGATATTATACATGGAAAATCCGATAGACTCCACCAAAAGTCTGCTAGAACTGATACATGAATTCAGCAAAGTTGCAGGATACAAAATCAATGTACAGAAATCAGTTGCATTCTTATACACTAACAATGAAGCAACAGAAAGACAAACAAAGAAACTGATCCCATTCACAATTGCACCAAGAAGCATAAAATACCTAGGAATAAATCTAACCAAAGATGTAAAGGATCTGTATGCTGAAAACTATAGAAAGCTTATGAAGGTAATTGAAGAAGATTTAAAGAAATGGAAAGACATTCCCTGCTCATGGATTGGAAAAATAAATATTGTCAAAATGTCAATACTACCCAAAGCTATCTACACATTCAATGCAATCCCAATCAAAATTGCACCAGCATTCTTCTCGAAATTAGAACAAGCAATCCTAAAATTCATATGGAACCACAAAAGGCCCCGAATAGCCAAAGGAATTTTGAAGAAGAAGACCAAAGCAGGAGGCATCACAATCCCAGACTTTAGCCTCTACTACAAAGCTGTCATCATCAAGACAGCATGGTATTGGCACAAAAACAGACACACAGACCAATGGAATAGAATAGAAACCCAGAACTAGACCCACAAACGTATGGCCAACTCATCTTTGACAAAGCAGGAAAAGAACATCCAATGGAAAAAAGACAGCCTCTTAACAAATGGTGCTGGGAGAACTGGACAGCAACATGCAGAAGGTTGAAACTAGACCACTTTCTCACACCATTTACAAAAATAAACTCAAAATGGATAAAGGACCTAAATGTGAGACAGGAAACCATCAAAACATTAGAGGAGAAAGCAGGAAAAGACCTCTCTGACCTCAGCCATAGCAATCTCTTACTCGACACGTCCCCAAAGGCAAGGGAATTAAAAGCAAAAGTGAATTACTGGGACCTTATGAAGATAAAAAGCTTCTGCACAGCAAAGGAAACAACCAACAAAACTAAAAGGCAACCAACGGAATGGGAAAAGATATTTGCAAATGACATATTGGACAAAGGGCTAGTATCTAAAATCTATAAAGAGCTCACCAAACTCCACACCCGAAAAACAAATAACCCAGTGAAGAAATGGGCAGAAAACATGAATAGACACTTCTCTAAAGAAGACATCCAGATGGCCAACAGGCACATGAAAAGATGTTCAGCGTCGCTCCTTATCAGGGAAATACAAATCAAAACCACACTCAGGTATCACCTCACGCCAGTCAGAGTGGCCAAAATGAACAAATCAGGAGACTATAGATGCTGGAGAGGATGTGGAGAAACGGGAACCCTCTTGCACTGTTGGTGGGAATGCAAATTGGTGCAGCCGCTCTGGAAAGCAGTGTGGAGGTTCCTCAGAAAATTAAAAATAGACCTACCCTATGACCCAGCAATAGCACTGCTAGGAATTTACCCAAGGGATACAGGAGTACTGATGCATAGGGGCACTTGTACCCCAATGTTCATAGCAGCACTCTCAACAATAGCCAAATTATGGAAAGAGCCTAATGTCCATCAACTGATGAATGGATAAAGAAATTGTGGTTTATATACACAATGGAATACTACGTGGCAATGAGAAAAAATGAAATATGGCCTTTTGTAGCAACGTGGATGGAACTGGAGAGTGTGATGCTAAGTGAAATAAGCCATACAGAGAAAGACAGATACCATATGGTTTCACTCTTATGTGGATCCTGAGAAACTTAACAGGAACCCATGGGGGAGGAGAAGGAAAAAAAAAACAAAAAAACAAAAAAGGACGTTAGAGTGGGAGAGAGCCAAAGCATAAGAGACTGTTAAAAACTGAGAACAAACTGAGGGTTGATGGGGGGTGGGAGGGAGGGGAGGGTGGGTGATGGGTATTGAGGAGGGCACCTTTTGGGATGAGCACTGGGTGTGTATGGAAACCAATTTGTCAATAAATTTCATATATATAAAAAAAAATAAAAAAAAAAATAAAAAAAATAAACCAGATCTTCTGACCTTCAGTAAGATGTGAAGACCTTGGAGGGGATGCATTCTGGGTTTATATTACAATGTTTGGAGGTGGCTCTGACTCACGTCACTAGTTCAGTCAGAGTTTTACAAATTTGCCCCGTCTTGGGGAGCCTGGGTGGCTTAGTCAGTTGAGCGTCCTACGTTGGCTCAGGTCATAATCTCGCGGTTCGTGAGTTTGAGCCCCGCGTCGGGCTCTGTGCTGACAGCTCAGAGCCTGCAGCCTGCTTCAGATTCTGTGTCTCCCTCTCTCTCTGTCCCTCCTGTGCTCATGCTCTGTCTCTCTGTCTCTGTCAAAAATAAATAAACATTTAAAAAAATTTTAACAAATTTGCCCCATCTGATGAGCTCTGGCCATCAATTAGGAAAAGATTTTTTAAGTTCTGCTAAGATATTTTTCAATGATATATCCACTTTTAAACAATATTCACCTTCCATGGGCATTGTGGATTTAATTGCTTTGTCTGTTTTTTGCCATTTTTTAGCCCTAGAGGGAAAATGTGTGTTTCAGATATAAAATAACCCTCTTGAACCAAGAAAGCAAGAGGAGACTCACCCAGGCACTCCAACAGAGCCCCAAACTCTTCACCTCCTCTTGGATGACATTAGAGGACAACGGCTGTGGAAACTGCCAACATTATAATGAAGCAAACTGCACCAATTTCAAATTTCTCCCCCTGGGTACGTTTCTTGTTGGAAATGAAGCCCCCTGCCTTTTTATTGTTAAAGAAGTCTCTTTTCCTTTCTCCCGATTATCCCCCAGTATTGAATATTGATTTATCATTTTCATAAAATTGCAAATGGGGGCCTGTTGCCTGAGACCAGTCATAAATTATGAAAATGTGTTCAGCTCCCCTGGAGGGACTGACTTCTTATGGGGAGAGTTTCCCAGAGCTAAACTTAAGTGCTTTGCATGGGTTTGCCAGGTTTGATGTTTCTGACCCTCTGATAAGGAAGGGATTAACATTTGCTAACAACCTAGTAGGGACCAAATTCTTCGCATGTTACTTAATTTAATGCTATTAACACAACGGTGCATAATCACCCTCTGCTTTGACAGAAGACAAAACAGCAGTCCAGGATGGTTTAAAGACTTCTGCGGAAGGGACATAGCCAGGTTCAAACCTAACTTTGTCTGCTTCCTGAAATTTAACGCTTTCCCATGTACTGCATTGTCTTTCATTCTAAAGTGGAATAGTAATATCTCAGTAGGGGTGGATAGGGTAGTTTTCATTAACATCAACGTAAGCCTTAGGCTCTTCAAGTTCTGATAGATTTGCTCCAAGGAGCCATTAAGAAAGGCCACTGATCCAAGGGTTATAAATTAACACTTTCTTCATACAGAGCTATAAGCAGCTATTTAAAACCTGGATAATATCATCCTTAAAATAAGTATCAGTTTTCTGGGTATTTATGCTCTGTCACTCTTGGTTTTTCCATCCTTGACTCCATTAATAGAATTTTTCTTAATTCCTTTTCTCTTTTTATGGCTTTGCAAGGGGCTAATTTGCAGGCAAAATTGCTAATTTTACAGTTGCTTTCTGCTTTGTCAGCATGAGGCTGACTCTCAGAGTTATTAATAGAAGAATAGGATTCCCTTTTCATCCTTTTGCTCTTGACTGTTGTAGGAGGTGGGACAAAATCCATTATTTAATAACATTTGTTCTTCTTGAAAGGTCATCATTCCGGCCTTTCAGTTTCCACTCAACTATAGCAGTATCAGCAGCAACAGCAGCCACTTTCTCTTCCTGAAAGGCTTCTGGAATTCTTCCAGGTTATACAGTTGATGTAAAACTGTCTTTGAGATCCACCTTGGGAATGGGGTCCAGCTGGGAAATTTTCTCAGTATTTCTGCGCATTTTCTAAGGAGTAATTTCTAGCTGTAAGTATTCATAAGTGTCCCAGTCACCTACACTCCTGGAATTGATACTGAATTCGGGATACTCACTTAGGAATTGCATCTGGCCACTATAGCAGAGGATAGAAATAACAGTGTCCAAAACAAGATGGAAATTGATGTTTTGCATAAAATATATCTTAAAGTAGACACTCAGGATTGGTACAGTAAACTCACACTGTCATCAGGGACCCAGGGTCCTTCTGCTGTCCAGTTTTATTGTCACTATCATGTGGTTTCCATCTTCAAGGTTGACCTATGGTCTCAGCCACTGCTCCCAGGACTGTGAATACATGATTCTAAGAAGGTCAGAACATATGAGCAAAGAGTAAAAAGGGACAGATTGAGCTGTCTATCTGTTTCTGATGGAACTTTCCAGCAGTCCTCCTAACAATTTCTGTTTGTGTCCTCAAGCTGCAAAGGAGGCTGGGAACCACAGTGTTCTGTCTGGGTGCTTGCTGCCTCTAATAAAACCCAGGTTCTCTTACTACAGAGAAAGGGGAGGACAATATTAGAGAGGCCAGCTGTCTGCTGCATAGGACCAAGAGAATGACTAAATAAATTAAGCCAATGTGACTTTATTAAGCACCTATTTTGTTTACAAATGAATAGAAAGTTTTGATTCATTTCTTTAAGGAACCAAAGCTTACCTACCTTTTGCTCATGCCTTCTTCTTAGCCTAGAGTGCTAAGGCTCACCTAAAAACGTGCTCACCTAAAACACGCATTAATTATTCATTTCCTGCTCACCTAAAAACGTGCATTAATTATTCAAAGTTGTTCTCAAATATCACTGCTGTCCGATGCTTCCCTGAAAGACTGTTCCCAGGAAGAATTCATTGACTACTCAGCTCTGTCCCTATACACTTTATCCTTACTTCTATTATGCCACTTACTTCCTCGGAGGTGGAGGCGGTATACTGAAGTGAAGAGAGGCAGGTACCACACCCCCCACGTCTGCCACCTACTAGCATCGGGCCACATACTTTTGCCCTTTGAGTTTTCTGTCTTCAGAATAGAGATAGAGATCGCTCAATTCCACCTCTAGGGCTCTTGCAAAGATTAAATGAGATAATGTGTGCAAAGCACAGTTTCAGGCAATACTTACTTTAGTTTATCTCAGCATGCTGTTTTATGTGCCTTTTATGAGTTCCAGAAAAAAGAAATAAACTTCTAAGCCACTATTATTTTGTGGGGTTTCTTTTTAGAACAATGAACAGAAATTTAATATTCTAATTAGTAAAGTTTGTGGAGATCTATTATTTAAATACCTTTCCTTAAAAGCCTATTTAAAGATACACCTCATGGGGCACCTGGGTGGCTCAGTCAGTTAAACGTCTGACTCAGGTCATAATCTCCCCGCTCGTGGGTTCGAGCCCTATGTTGGGCTCTGTGCTGACAGCTCAGAGCCTGGAGCCTGCTTCAGATGCTGTGTCTCCCTCTCTCTCTGCCCCTCTCCTGCCCATACTCTGTCTCGGTCTCTCAAAAATAAATAAACATTAAAAAATTTTTAAAATAAATAAGTAAATAAATAGAGATATACCTCATGCAAAGGAGAAATATATCAAAATTCAGTGGTCAAAAGTGGGGAAGTTTAATATGAAAAGACACAATGAACACTAACCCATGCAGCTGAGAATTGAGCCTAAATAATGATAGTTAGAAAACCATCTCTTGGAAATCAAAAATACATAAATGTGAAAAAAACAATAGATTAAGTATAATAGAAAGGCATAAAATGTCCAGATCATACAAATAGAAACAAAAAATAGAGCAAAAGAGCATTAATTGATGAAGGTAAAACCATGTGATTTGTCTTCATTTTTCACCAGTGAGTTAATAGAATTATGTTAGACTAGATAGGATTTCATAATATAGCACATATTATGAAATATAAATGTCAGTTACTTAAAGTTATAAATATAATTCTGAATGGAGCTAAAAGCCAACTGTATACCTTTCAAATTTCTAAATGAGAAGAACAATGACAAAATTCTCTACCTATGAATAAAGGTAAAAATTTTTAATTTTTTTAAGTTTATTTATTTATTTTGAAAGAGACAGAGACAGTGTGAGTCGGGGAGGGGCAGGAAGAGAGGGAGAGAGAGAAACCCAAGCAGGCTCCATGCTGTCAGCACAGAGCCCAACACAGGGCCCGAACTCACAAAACCATGAGATCATGACCTGAACAGAAACCAAGAGTGAGATGCTCAACTGACTGAGCCACCCAGGCACGTCAAGATGAAATTTTTAATGGAAGGAAAAAGGACATATTCTTTTAAAAATACCAGATGTAAATGGAAAAGACAGATGTGAAACTGTAAGAATTTTGTTAAAGCAATATTTGGTAATTACAATAGAATAAATAAATTTTAGTTTAAATGTTTACATTAAATCAAAATAAAAAGTGATACGTCTAAAACAAAACATCTTCAAAAAAACTGATGAAAAGGAAGGGCAGATGAAAAGCTTGACTAATAAAAAATAAGAATACATTACTATTATTATCAGAAAGACTCGGAATCAAGGTAAAATTGATTAAGCGTCCTAGATAAGGAGGTTTACTAAAAACACAATATCATATGAGACATAACTAGTGACTTTTAAAGTACTCAAATAAGTTGAACCAAGTATATAGAGCAAAACTCATGAAAATGGAGGCTAAATAGCTCAGAATTTCTGGCCACAGAGCACTCAAATAATACAAAAGTAATTTCAAATAATAGGTAGATATAAGCAAGCTAGAGAAATAAATACGTAAATAAATAAAAATTGAGCTGAATCAAATTTTATCATCTGTAAATATAAAATACACATTCTTTTTATGGACCCATGGAATAGCTTTAGTAATGATCACATATTAGAAAAATTTTAAAACCTCCATAAAACTCAGAAAATAAGACTATCACACACTATACTTTCTGGCAAAAGTGTGATAATACTAAAAGCTAATAAAGCAGACATAAAAAAATCCACGGTCTCTTTAATTTGGATGTCAAAAGGAAGGATATCTAGAAAATACCTAGAAATATCTGAAAAATTACAAAATTAAAACACTAATATCGTAATGCATGTAACTTTGCCAAAAATGGACTATAAGAAAAATTCACAGAATCTAAGTAAATTAGAATATATTAATTATATATTTAATTAAGACTTAGAAAATAGATTAAACAATCTAATTGCTGACTAAATCCCAGGAGAGTTCCTTTGAAGAAATAATGAAATAAATCAACCATTATTATTTGAAGAAAAATAAGTGGGAGAAAACAAAACATATGAAATAAGGGATGAACTGGAGACAAAGGTCTTGAAGTTATAGGGGAAATTAATGCAAATGATATTTGTGCAATATATTGTAAAAAGTTTTTAGGTTCTGGATGAAAGTGACTATTTTCTAGGGAAATACATGGCTTTAAAAGTAGATTCAAGGAAAAAAATTCTAGATTTTTTTTCTGTAAATATGGTCCACTGAAAATCCTGTCTACTCTCTTCCTGTAAAATACCTAGAAATAATGATAAAATACAAGGGAGGAGGGCATTTTTGAATGCAGAACTCAGCTTACAAGACCAAAAGTAAAATTCTTAATTATGAAATATAAAATAAGAGCATGGACTCAGACAGGTAAGCAAACACTTTAAATGGTAACTGCCCTTTGTATATTTATAGATTCAAATATGTATTGCAAACTTCTCATTGTCCAGAATGAGATTAGGAGATCTAAGGCCATTACAAGGTAGAAAATAGAAATGGAGACCCCTCAAAGAGCTGAAATTCCCAAATCATTAACAACAGTGTAAACTAAAAAAGGGGGGGGAAGGAAAAATGCCCTACATGGAAAGTTTACTCTTTTAGCATTGGATAGGAATGAAAGGAGAAAAAGTATTTCCCCTGTGAATTGATGCCTGTATCAACAGTATCATCTTTCCTAAAACCACAACCTAAACATTTAATTTAAAGGTCTTCTTTTTTAACAAATATTATTAATATCTATTTTTGGGAGAGAGAGAGAGAGACAGACAGAGACAGAGTATGAGCATGAGGAGAGGGGCAGAGAGACGGAGACACAGAATCCAAAGTAGGCTCCAGGCTCTGAGCTGTCAGCACAGAGCCCTATACAGGGCTTGGACTCATGAACCACAAGACCATGACCTGAGCCGAAGCTGGATGCTTAACTGACTGAGCCATCCAGGTGCCCTAATTTAAAGGTCTTCTGGGTCAAGAGCACTTTCCAGCACTTAAAATAAGCAAACACAATTCATTCTTGAAAAATATACCCTTAATCTAGGTCCAACGGAAGCCCCATAATAAATTTCATAGTAAAATAATTTCAAATATAATTTCACGATAAAAATGCACAAAGCATATGTAGCACAAAGCATACAAATGTAGCACAGAGCAAAACCTCCATGAGTGACAGCAGAAAATGTCCACAGCAAAAATAAACTCCTAAAGACCATATACATAAGTATACGTTCAATATGTTTGAGGAAATAAAAGAGGAATTTCAAATAAAGCCCACACAATTATTAAAACAAACCCAGAGACTTGAAAAAGAATCAAAAGGAAATTCTAAATGTTGAATGTATAATAATTGAAGTCAACAACTTAAACAATACATTAGGTATCAGATAAGATAGCTAAAGAGTGAATGAATTGAAAAAACATCTCATGAAAGACCCACAATGTAATACAAACTAAGATAGGGACAATGTAAGAGTTCATGAGACTTAAGCAAAAAAAAATGGAGAGGTCTAATATGTATCTAATTATAGTTCTGTTGAAAGTTGAGTTTAAAAAAATAGAAAAGGGGCGCCTGGGTGGCGCAGTCGGTTAAGCGTCCGACTTCAGCCAGGTCACGATCTCGCGCTCCGTGAGTTCGAGCCCCGCGTCGGGCTCTGGGCTGATGGCTCGGAGCCTGGAGCCTGTTTCCGATTCTGTGTCTCCCTCTCTCTCTGCCCCTCCCCCGTTCATGCTGTGTCTCTCTCTCCCAAAAATAAATAAAAACGTTGGAAAAAAAATTAAAAAAAAAAAAATAGAAAAGAGAGGACACCTGGGTGCCTCACTTCATTGAACATCCGACTATTGATTTCAGCGCAGGTCATGATTCCAATATCATGGAATGAGCCCCACATCAGGCTCTGCGCTGAGTGTGGAGCCTGCTTAAAATTCTCAGCCTTTCTCATTCTGCTTCTCTCCTCTACTCTCTCTCTCTTTCTAAAATTAAAAAAAAATTTTTTTTGGTGGAGAAGAAAGGATATTTGAAGAAACAATCACTAAGAATTTTTCAACCTTGATGACAACAGTCTAATGAATCCCAAGCTGGATAAATAAAACAAATCTACACTTGGCCATATCAGATCAATACCAAACAATATCAAAGAAAAGACCAATTTTAAGAACAAATAAAGAGAAGAGTTAACTCACCAACAAGGGAACAATAATTAAACTAATAATTAACTTCTCAAAAACCATAATAGCAACTTAAAGAGAGAGAAAGAAAATATATACATAGAATGCTATTAGAAAATAGCTGGAATCTTAGAGTTGTATATACAGTGAAAGTATTTTTTCAAAATTACAGGGAAAAAATAGGTTTTTAGGTAAACAAAACTGAGAAAGTTTACCACCAATAAACCTTCAATAAAGAGAACTACAAAAGATGTATTCCAGGAAAATATTACCAGCCCCACAAGAAAAGCTGGAGAAACAAGAAGGAATATTGAACAAATAATAAGGTTAACATGTGGAAATAGAAACAAACATTGACTCTATAAAAAAGTAAATAATAATTTTCAACTTGTAGGTTTAAAATGAAACTATTTAAAGCTAAAATATTGTAAAACACACCATATAAGCCAGTTGGTAAACCATTAGAATCAGAGTATTTTAAGATTTTATATTATTCAAAGGAAGGGGAAAGATGTTAATCGTAATTTAGACTTTAAGTGTAAACACTTAAATTTCAAGGTTGACCAGAAAAAAATAAAAGAAATAGTATATCACTTTAAAATCAGTAAAAGGAGAAAAATGGTATGAGATTTTTAAAAATTTCATCCTAAAGAAGATAAGGAAGAAAGGCAAGGACACAGAAGAAGTAAAATTAATAAAAAGCACCAAAAAAGGTGCTAAAAATAAATCCAAATGCAACAATAATTACAACAAATATGACTAGATTAAAATTCTAAATAAAATTCTTTAGTTTGGACTTTTTTTGATACTAACACTTGTTATTTGTAAGTAATATATGTAAAGCCATCAAGACACCAAAATATTAAAATGAAATGGAAGAAATGTGACTTCTCAGACATATGCTATCCAAAAGAAATTTATGTCAGCCATGCCAAAATTAAATAAAATTGATGTGAAAGCGAAAAGCATTTTTTAAAAGGGAAAAGATTATCATGTAATAGTGAAAGTTTTCATTCTCCTAGAATTTTAATGATTTTAAATCTGTATGCACTTCAAAAGGTGACCTCAAAAATACATAAGGCAAAAAAAAGTGAAACTTGAGGTAAAAATGGATAAACTGAAGACTCATTAGAATATTTAAAATAATTATCTGTCTAAAATTAAGCACAACAATCACTAAAGATATGGAAAATTTGAACAACACAGCTAACAAGTTTGGTCTAATGAACATATATGTAAACAGTCTTGCATCAGTGTTGGAGAACACATATCCTATTTGAGCACACTTAGACCCTTTATGAAAAATTATGTCCTATACCCTGAAGTAAGTCTCAACCAATTTCAAGGATGTGTCATCATACAGACCATATTCTCTGACCACAATATAACTAATGCAATGGAAAGTTACTTGCAAAAAGATACTTTAAAACAATATGCCACTGAAAATTTTTAAATTTACTTTTTTTTAAATACTCAAGTATTACTGACATCCAGTGTTGTATTAGTTTCAGGTGTACAACATATCGATTCAACAATTCTATACATTACTAAATGCTCACCATGGTAAGTATCATCATCATCTGTTACTAACCTCACTGAGATACAATTCTCTACTTACTGTCCAATGTTCTCACAGCAGAACTGGTTAGAGAAAAAAAAACAAAACCCTACTGATTGCTCTCATTTGAAATTCAGAATAGTTAAACTCACGCAGAACTTCAACTTTAAGGTTGCTTGATAATTATGCTAATTTCACTCACTCTCCTACTCTGTTACATGACTATTCCAGCTATATTCTCTCTCCTCAAACTGCTACACCTACTCCCATTCTTGCTCTCAGCTTAAGACCTTGCTTACTATTTCCCTCAGAAGAAAGAAGTAATCAGAAGAGAACTTTGACAAGCTCACATCACAAAATAAATTTACCTGTTTCTTCCTGACCCTCTGTTTTAATGCCCAAACTCTTCACATACCCCTGTACAGATCTCAACCCTTCCACTCTTACACCACATCCCATTTCCTGACACCTCCTCAAGAACTTAGCTCCAGCAACTCCACTTTATTTCCTATATCATCAATTTTCATAATCACATAGACATGCAAATTTTCCATTTATAAAGAGAACATGTTTTCATTCATGTACCACACTATTTCCTTCTGCTTTTTTACAGAAAAAAATCCTTATGGCAGCCATTAAAATGCCTCTGGCAACCTCCAACTACAGGGAGTGTAACTAAAAGCCCAGTTGCTGTGCTCTGAAATCCACCTCTACATTTGCACAAAGGCCATGTGTCCCACAGCTACCTCTAGTCAATGACTAAGTGCAGCATGACCCTAAAGCAGGTACACTTAGTCCACTGAAATGGGAATCCTCTGATGGCAGACCTTGGCTCAAGGACTCTGACAACCTGTAGAAATGTCTTTAAGATGCACAACATCTGATGTGTCCCCCCGACCTTCGACCCCTTTCTCTTTCTTGCAAGGTCAGGCTTGCATCACACTCAGGGGACTCTACCAGGTCTTTTAGCTCCCCCTCCATTTTCTCCAACACAGCTATGTTCACTAAATGAATCTTTGTACATATAATTCCATCTTGGAATGTGCTTCTCAGAGGACAGCATAACACATTCCTCTAAAGAGTCCACTTTCCTCCCTCTCTAATTCATCTCCTCTCACTTTGTCTTCAGTCCAGTCCAATCCAAATTTTGAGCCATAGCTCCATTACACCTGTTCTTGTCAAAACATCTATAATTCCAGATCTCTATTTTGAAAGATTAAATGATAAATTGAAAGATTGAATCTTATCCACATCTTAATCTGCTCTACTAGCAACATTTAATATAGTTCCTCTCTCCCTCTTCCTTTACACAATGAGCTTATAGGACACACTAAACTGCATCTTGTTTATCCAATTCCTTCTCAATTTCTCCATTTGGTTGTTTTATTGTTATCTCAGATTTAACCTGTCCAAACCTGGGGGTTTGGGACACCTGGGTGGCTCAGTTGGTTAAGCATCTGGGTTCTTGGGTTTGAGCTTCACATCAGGCTCTGTACTGACAGCTCAGGGCCTGCTGGAATTCACTTCCTGTCTCTGTCCCTCCCCCTGCTCACACACTCTCTTTTTCAAAATGTATAAGCAAACTTTAAAAAACTGGGGGTTTGATCCCCTCCCAAATATTCCTTCTACCTTTATCTTCTCTAATCCATAAATGAACAGTCCATCTTGAAAGGACATTAATTACTACAATCTCATGGACACTGAGAGGATATTGAAGTGATACTATGAACAATTCTATGTCCACAACTTTGATAACCTCCATGAAATGCGCCAATAACTTGAAGGACACGATTTGCCAAAACATACACAGAAAGACATACACAATATGAACAGACCTTTATCTATTAAGGCAATCAAAAATGATTTGCCGAGAGGTGGTCCTTGTCTGCTCCATACTGGTGAATTGCCACTTCAAACATCTGCCTGCTTTCTTCCCTGAAGAACAGATTCTGATTATTGCTATGGTCCCTATTAATTTCCTTTCATTGAGTATTTTCTATGAGCTATTATGCTGTGCTGGTTGCTTTTGATACATACTTTTCACTTCTTTTAACCACCTTCCCATTTTACAGATGAAGGAATCATAGTTCAGTGAAATTTAGTTGTTGCCCAATTTTCCAACAGCTAGCCAGGTGGATAAACTGGGATTTGAAAACCTTTAACTGACTCCGAAGCCTCTGCTTTCTCTACAGCTCCATGCTGATGCATTAAAAGGTAGAGCTGGTACCCTGGAACATGTGTATCAATGAGATATTACTTTCCAGTCTCTAAAGGGTGATTATCCTTAACTGCTCCTGTTCTAGCTTCTTGGAAGAAGGTGTTGGGTGTTTGCCTCTACAACATCTATCATGAAGTCAACTTCAAAGCACTCAACCTGGGTGTTTGATCTCCTGCCGGCATGCTTTCTGACACACGCTGGAAAATGAAAGTAGGAAATGAGGAACAGTTTAGTCATCCTTGTTAAACATTTCTGGTGCCAGTCAGGAAAGATGTTGACCTTAAAATTAAGAATTAGAAGCACACATTCTGGAAAAATAAATCAGTCCAATAAGAACCGAACCAGTGAGACCCAGGAGAGACTTCTGAGTGCCCACAAAAGACATGAAGCATAAGCAGCTGCTAAATGTTCTTTCTCCTCTGGCTTTCCCTATTTATGGTACAACTCTAGCGTGGTACAATTTTACCCTGTACACATGTTTTTCATGAGAGAAGGCAGGGAGTGGGGATCATGCCATTTTTGTAGTTTCAAAGACTTGAAGTAAAAAAAAAAAAAATCCAGGTAAACCAGAGAGTTAAACAGGTGTTTCAGACACATCTGCCTTTGAGACCATCTATACTTTGATTGTGGCAAAGTATACATAATATAAAATTTACATTTTAACCATTTTAAGGTAGACAGTTCAGTGGCCTTAGGTACATTCACAATCTTGTACATCCATCACCACCACCTAGTTCCAGAACTTCTTTATCCCAAGTGGAAAGCTTGTGTCTATTAGTACTCACTTTCTGCCTCCCCCAGCCCCTTGTAGCCACTAATTTCCTTTTTGTCTCCCTGTATAGATTTGCCTGTTCTGAACATCTTATATAAGTGGAACCATGCAACATGTGGTCTTTCATGGTGGCTTCATCTTTACTGAGCATCGTATTTTCAATATTCACCCACGTTGCAGCACAGTAATGTTCCAGGTGACATTCCGTTTCATGTTCATTTTCCAACAAAACGATGATGGACATTTGAGTTGTTTCTATCTTTTGGCTGTCATGAACAGTGCTGCTTGGAGATTGTTTTAGATGTGTGCAAATCAAATTTTCAGGTCTTGAGGCAAGTTGTGAGAACCTTATACTTCTTCCAAGTGCCCCAAGGAGCCACCCCTTTGCACAGACTGCCAGTACCACTCCCACACTGCTTCACCAGCTTCAATGATATCTTCTCAGGGTCCTGTTCCTCCACCAGTGTACAAAGCGATTCCTCGCCCTGCCGGTCTCTATCTTGGGCACTTCTGTGTTTCCTTCCATAATCACAATTTGTAATGAGGTTGTTGATTTTTGTTTTTAAATGTCTCTCTCCTCTAATCTTTAAGGGATGTCAACTCCTCAAGAATAGGAAACCCTATCTGTTTGTTTACTGAGGAGTTGTTCTCAGCACTAATGTCACTGCCTGCCACATACAAGTGCTTCGGTGTTGGTAATGGAGATACTGATCTACACGGGCTTTAAAGATGTTATCAGACTTGATCCCTCGAGTCCAGACTGGGCTCCATTTAAACTCTGAGGACCAAATAACGTGTGGCTTAAATACCTACGTCAATGGATTGCTCAAGGTTGTCCAGGCACTATGAGGCAAGCAAGTGGTTTTGATGCTACTGTTTTGCTTAGCAGGAACCAGAAAATGTGAAGGCTTTAAAACCAGATACCCTGTTCTTAGAGAGTTCGCCCCCCAGAAACTCATCTAGGTCATTCCCTAGGTTTTTGCTGTAAGGTCCTTACTTTCTGAGACATTTATTAATCACCTTATTTAAATCTCTGGCTGTGGTTGCTGGGCGCCTGTTTTCTTACATTTCTTATCCCTCTTTTTGAGCTTATTTTTCTCCTTAGCACTTGTCACTCTCTGACAAACTCTCTTGTCTATTGGCTGCCTCTTCCTGTGAAAATGTAATACCAGGAAGGCAGAAATTCTCATCCATTTCGTTCACTGCTGCAATCCAGTATCTTGGACAAAAACCGTGCACACAAGTGCTCAATTAATATTTGGGGAATGGATAAATAAATAAATAAATAAATGAATAGCATTTTTCCTGTCAGTCCACAAATTTCTCAGTCACATCTAGACCAGGATGTATGGTACTCTATGACTCTTGGCTTTAGCAATGATCTTAGTGTTAGCAGTGATCCTAGAATTCTTGGGTTCTAGTCTGGTTCCAAATAGACAATATGCTTCCCTAATTTTTACCCAAATGTTTCTCTCCAGAGTTCCACCCTATTCCTCTTCCAGAGATATCTGTGGTTCTAATCTTGCAAATCATCTTTTTAATTTTTGAGAGAGAGACAAAGAGAGTATAAGCAGGGGAGGGAGGGGAGAGAGAGAGAGAGAGAGAGAGAGAGAATATCCCAACCAGAGAGAGAGAGAGAGAGAGAGAGAATCCCAATCTGTCAGTGCAGAGCCTGATGTGGGGCTAGATCCCACAAACCTCAAGATCATGACTTGAGCCAAAATGAGAGTCAGACTGAGCCACCCAGGTGCCCCTATCATGGGCTATTTCTATCTCTTCTGAATAGAATGGTCAGTCTTCCCAGGAGGTGTGAAACAATGTTTTGTGTGCTAGGCATTGCGTAAACTTTATCTCATTTAATTGTGGCCACAGTCCTAGAATCAGGTGGGTATTATTCTATCTCTTTATAGGTGAGGAAGTAAACATCTGCAATTAAACCCAACGTCACTTAGCATGTAACAAATGATAATCATGATGAGCCCATGTTTGACTATAAATCTGCAGTTCAAACTATTTCCACCCTTGGATATTGCATAGTTTTCTACTACAAACAAACAAAAAACAGGTCATATTTAGCAGCCTGACACAACACTCATTCACTATCTCATAGCTCTGTAGTGCAGAAATGTGGCACTCTATGCATGCACTCTCTGTGCAGGCTACATTAAGGTATCAGCTGGCTATGTTCTTATCTGAAACTCAGAGTCTTCTTTCAAGTTCATTCCTGTTACCAGTGGAATTCAATTCCTTGTCTTTTTAGAACTGAAGCCACCATTTTCCTGCTGGCTATCAGCTGGGGCTGTGCTCATATTCTGGAAACCAACCACATTTCTCATCCCATGGCCCCCTTAAGTCAGCACATCAAATCTTTCTCATGCTTGGAATCTCTCATACTTCTTCTGATACCAGCCAGGGAAAACACTCTGCTTTTAAGGATTGTTCGGTGGGTTAAATGTCAGACTCTTGATTTCAGCTCAAGTCATGATCTGCACGATGACTGTGTGGAGCCTGCTTGGGATTCTCCTTCTGCTCTCTCTCTGCCCCTCCCCAGCTTGTGCTGTCTCTCTCAAAATAAATAAATAAACTCTGAAAAAATAATAAAAATAAAGACTCCATGTGATTATATTATACCCATCTAGATAATCTCCTTTTGCCATAACACAATAATCATTAGAGGCTATCTGATCATGTCTATAGGTTCTACCTCCATTCAAAGGGGAGGGTATTATACAAGGATTAAGATCACTGGGGTCATTCTTAGGATTGTGCCTAACACAGATGTTGCAAACCTGAAGCTCAGCCTGGCTCTTTACTGACAGCCACATGGTCTCAAGGCAGGCACCAATAACCTCATAGCTTTCCTGCAACCTATAACCTTCCTAAAAGAGCCAGGATCAGATTTCTACCTTATCTTATTTCAATCCCCTCCAATTCCATGAAACTCCTTCATTCTCTCCAAGAGCTGGCTGGCCTAGGCAGGAACTGAAGCAGTTACAATTAATTGCCTAATGGATATGTTGATGACAAAGGAGTTGGGGACAAATAAAGGCAAGCATTTAAATGTATGTTCATAAGTCTAACTAGAAACTAGAGGAATATATCAAGAAGTAGTCGCCAAAAATATCTTTCTTATCTTTATAAAAAATACACTGGGTACCCCCCTCCCTTCAATAATTTTTGTCTTTTCCAGTTTCACGTAAGCTCCAAGCTGCAAGAATGAAAGCTCCATGCTGGTTCCCCACACAATGAAGCCTCAAATAGTTTGAAATGACTACTAGCAATTGGTGCTAATTATGATTCAAAACTGAGGATATGAAGGTCTCTTCAACTCAGACAAAGGGCACTGCTATCTAGAGAGCTGCTGGGCTCAGCTTTCCCCTACCCACCACCACACACAGCTTGACAAGAGGTGACACATATGCCTCAGATTTCAATAAATGCCCCTGGGGGAGAATGCAGAAAGTAGGCGTTCTTACTTGAAAGAGAAGAAGGATCCTATAACACTCTAAAGTATAACAGCATGTCCTAATGGAACACTTGAACCAGTAAGAACTTTCTGTCTACCCTAGGATTTCTATGTCATCTCTCAAACCTCCAACAATTAAATGAAAATTTATAGCTGCTAGTTTTCTAAATAGCTCTCCTCTGTGGCCTTTCCTGAGACCCTGAGAAATTGCATAGTTCCTTTTTTTCTCAACTCTGTAAGAGACTGTGCATTTTTTAGCTTATATTGCCATTATTTTTCTTATCACTTTCATGAGACTATTACCCTCTTGAGTGTGGAAACTATGCCTTGTTGTACATTTCTATAGAATTCAATGTCTGGCACATAGTAATTGATTAATAAAATGTCAAGTGATATAACACTAGTCTAATCAGTGTTTTGTGTTATTTTTCCTGTTGTGCTGGGGTTTTTTTTCTAAGTCTTCTTTAAAACCAGGGTCATAGGAGCTCCTGGGTGGCTCAGTCGGTTAAGCGTCCAACTCTTGATTTCTGTTCACTTCATGAACTCATGGTTTGTGAGTCGGAGCCCCACATCGGGCTCTGTGCTGATAGCACAGAACCTGCTTGGGATTCTTTCTCTCCCTCTCTCTCTCTGCCCCTCCCCCACTCACACGAGCTTACTTTCTTTCTCTCAAAAATATATAAATAAACTTTAAAAAAACCCTCAAGGTTATATACTTGTGAGTTAGTGGGTTGGAATAGGGTACTGCTTCTTAGTGTGAGCTAACCAGAGAGACTTAGCTTCTGTTTCTGCTTGCAACTAGTCACAGTGTGAGCCAGCTGGGAGCATCTCAGATGGATTCACAAGGACCTAGTGAACAAAAAAAAACCCACAGAAATTGAGTGATGAAGTTCAAACACAGACTGGTAAATCCATCCAGAGAAACACTGAGCTCCAAAGGAAGGTTTAGTTTGGGTATGGACAACATCTCATGCCACCGAGATCCATTTATTCTCTTCTTTCATAGGAAGTTCCAGGACTACAGTGGAGATGTCTTTTTTTTTAAAAAAGGAAGGTATTCTCCTTGCTTCTCTGAGAAGAAAGGGAGAAGTCCAATAATTCATATTCAATATGGTGGCCAGTTGTGGTATCCTAGAAGAGTAAAACAAAAGAGCTTCTAAGACAAGTTACGGTCCTGCTGATTTAGTTTGTCTAGAGGGCAAAATTGATATTCATCAACTCCTTCATCAACTATCCATCTTAGATTCTCTTTACCCTTGGCTAACATGTTAACTGGTCTCGGTTGTTTGCCTGGCAGAATGACCCAGATTATAATCTCTAAGAGATCTGAGTTCTTAGTTTTTCATTGTTTTGCCCTTGTTTAGGTATGTTTGCTATAGTTGACCATAGTCATTACCAGACACAGAAGTATGAAGAGACACCTCACAGATTCCTCTGGACTGCAGATCTACCCTCTTAGAGTAGTAGTCACCCTTTCTCCGTAGGTGGTAGGATAAATTACCACCACCAGTACCATAGTGCTCCTCTAAGCCTATTAGTCTACTGCCATTTGAGCAGTCCAAAGTGATTTAGTAGTAGTTACAACACCCAGTTTAGTAAAAATCTATTTTATCCTTTGGAAAAGAATTTTCCACCACCACAAAACTAGGTTCTGTAACATGGCAGGGTCTTAGATTAAGGGAATGGAAGCAGATTCTGTAAGTGGATCCCTGGGCATAAGATTTTGGCGCCCATTTTCACTTTCATTCCTCATTCTCTAGAGCAATGTATTTAAACAGGACAAAATACTACTAGTTCAAAGTATACACCACATTTTGAAGGACAGTATCCTATCCTGCAAGCATATTCCCACTGCCCAATCCTAACGCCCTCAGATGAGTCTTCACTGGCCTTTCCACTCTTATCAGACTGGCTGTTTCCAAGTAATAAGGTACGTAGTGAGATCACAAACCCATAACCATGAGCTCATTGCCATACTTCTTTTGTTATACAATGGGTCTCTTTATCAAAGGCAATGTTGTGTTGTACTCATATCAATGGATGAGACTTTTTGTAAGCTTTCAGATAGGAAAGGGTCTATGGGAAGGGAAGTTAATATGATATCTGGAGTATGTGTCAATTCTAAAATGACTTCTTCCTCCAAGGTAGAAGGATTTTGATGCTGTGATCTGCTGCCAGGTGGCTGCTTGGTCTTCCTGAGAATTGTTCCTTGGTTTTTGCTGCTGGCAGATTTGCACTCAGCAGTGACAGTGGTTATATGAGCCTAGGTGAGGAGGAGCTTATGTTGTGGAGATTGTGAATAACGTACCTATGTGCTCCCATGATCTATCTAAATGTACAAGCACAGGAATATTGAGGAAAAAATATGGCTGACATCCTAAGAATAAGTCATTCTTCCCTCTTGCATTAGATGCTACCTGGTGACATTAAATGTGACACAGAAATTTGCACATTTCAACTATTCCCTCCTGTTCTTCCTGATACACATTAGACAAATTTTGGAATTGCCTTGACTTAGGTGTTTTTCTTTTCAGACCTAAGCTTGTACTTTTTTTTTAATGTTTATTTTTGAGAGACAGAGACAGAGAGAGAGAGAGAGAGAGAGAGCGCATGAGCAGAGGAAGGGCAGAGAGAGAGACAAATACAGAATCTGAAGCAGGCTCCAGGCCCTGAGCTGTCAGCACAGAGCCCAACGCGGGGCTCGAACTCACGAACCATGAGATCATGATCTGAGCTGAAGTCAAATGTATAACCGACTGAGCCATTCAGGTGTCCTTAAGCTTGTACTTTCTATCAAGGCTGTACTGAGACCTAACCATAATTGTCAGCCAAGAGGCAATGAATGACAAGTGGTAGGGGTGAGTCTTGAAATAAAGAGAGTCACTTTATGAGACACTTGCTGCAGGCCAAATTATTACATGGTCTCCAGAAAAGGGGAGACTATTCTCCTCTGGAAAATATAAGAGATGTTGCTTTTACTGGCCAGAAAGATCAGAGAGAATTGGGGGTGTTCCAGATTTTCAGATTTATTTATTCAACTGTTTCTATCCCTGGTCTTGTGCTTCTACTCTTTTTCTATCAAGGCCCTGATTGGGACCTAAGAGACCTACAAAGACTATGCATGTATCTCCTTTGCAGCCCAGTCACCCTTATCATGAGTTCCTGGGCCTAATTTCATCATAGCTGTGTCTTGAGACTGCAGAAGACTGACCTATAAAGCTCTGATAAAAACCTTCTGGTTTTTATATTCTTCCTTAAGTTGAAATTGACTCTCCTTTATCTTTTATTTTTTTGAACGATGTCTTTAATGTTGTCTAAGTAGCCACCTCATTTTACAAACTTTATTTGAAAAAACCTTGCCGCCATATCAATTAAGAGGTACAGTTTCTTGGTCTCTCAATGCCTTATCCTTTAACTGCACTTCACCAACATCGACAGCTAAACACTTAAGTGATTATAATGTACAGCATCTTACTACCAGCAATGAGTCTTACTGCTTCTAGACAAGTAGGCAGTATAATTTTAAAACTCTGTTTGCTAGAATCACATCTGGTTTTAGCCAAGTCTCTACAGAGCAGAGCCTGAGGCAAGGATTGAAGCGATAATACTTTATTTAGAAGAAACAAACCTAGAGATAGGAAAGTGAAAAAAAATAAATGAGGTAAAGAAATATGAGAAGCAATGCAATGTATTTTATCACATTGGCCACTTTTTCTTAGTAAGTCAGGAAGACTTACAGCAGTTTGTTATCAGGTATGTTTGCTTGACCTGCAGGATTTCTTAGGAAGGTTCACAAAGAAATTTTTCACCTCAGAGAAATCCCCAAAAAGATAAATGAGGTGGAATTATCTGACTAGCTCCCTTCTATCTCTCATTTGTCACTGGTCTTGGTTTGCCCCATCGCACTAGATCAACTTCTATAGCAAATACGAGCCACAGCACCCTGTTTGCAAAAATATCTAAACCTGAAAGCAACCAAATGTTTGGAAGCCATATAAAACAGTAAGAGTTAATGAAATAAAATATACAGACAAATATATCAAGTTGACTGTTAATAAGTTACGATAGGTAATTAATATTATGGAGAAGACTGAAGAGGAGAAAAAACAATGGAACCAGAAATCCATAGAGAATTCTTGGGAATGTTCTTCTGATTGACATGAAATATGTTTACATATTCATGATTCTTTTTTTAAAAAATCAAGAAAAAATAACAACATATTTTATATAATTCTACCCTAAAAATAAATATCTTCTCCTACAGTGAAACAAGTCATTACTTGTCAACATACAAAAATTAAGTATTAGTTGGTGCGTACTTTTTTTTTATTTTACCTTTAAAGCAAACCAAGTACTTGATGTAAAGCAGAGGCAAAGGAACAATGTAAGGAGTACCCATTCTTGAGTGACTTTTGGATCCATACCAAGATTTTTTAATTTTTACCTAAAAGTGTGCTCAAAAAAGCATATAGTATCCTCATGGATATGTACTTTGATACTGTTGCTACAAATACTGCCTAATCTAAATCTAAAGGTCACTGGATTGTACCTTCTGTAAGAGCATGGACTGCATGTTTTAGTCACCAATGGATATAGTATATCAAACTTGGTAAGCACCCAATTAGAATTTTTTGAATGATATAATAAGCCAATTAATCAATCAATCCAAAAAGGCCTGATATACTTTTCCATCTGTCATTCTCATTGCTCTTGGTTAACCCTATTTGAAGTCTTGATTCTACATCAAATACAAATTACATTGACAAGACAATATTTGAGTAGTCCCCTCCAGTTTGCCTCATAGATCTTCCTCAGTGCAGTGAATATGAACATTGAAAATTATATAAATATGTAGCTAAAAAAATGAGACTTCAGAATGTTATGAGGTTGATGCATGAGTTAGGCATGGCTGAATTTTTGTGGTCATTTAGGGTAACTTAGGTACCTTCAAAGGATCCACAATGGTTTATTATGTCAGTGTTCATAGTTTTACAGGGCGTATTTGTCTTCAATCTAAATGTATAAAGAAACAAACATCATAGCTTTTTGTAGGCTTATGTGATGAGTCACTCACATAGGATTCATTATAGACCTACCATGGGCCAAATTTCCCTATTGGTAGCAAATTTTTCTCTGCCTTTGTCTTATTTAATATGCTTCAGTCCATTATTAATAGCCACAGAAAAATAAGCCTGAATTTTGATGCTTATCATGGCCTGCAGTCCAGAGCATGGATCCATGGATGATTCTCTACGTCATGAGACAGAATTGAAAATGAATGGATAACCAGTGTGGCCTCAAAATAATAAAAATGTACTAAGAAGGGCATGGATCTTCTCCCTCAAAATGTAAAAATGTCATTCCATAGGATATTTGAGAAACTTCCTACTTTTTCCACAACATTTCCATATGTTATTAATGTTCAGACCAAATGGGAAAGGAAATAACAACCTGCAGTACAAGGGAGTTCACCAATTCTCCATTCTAGCAGAAGTATTCTTGTCCAAATTTGATCTGTTTCAAGACTCAATATTTTTTTTTCAAAATTCGTTTTTTTTTAAATTCTTTTTTTTTAATATGAAATTTATTGTCAGATTGGTTTCCATACAACACCCAGTGCTCATCCCAACAGGTGCCCTCCTCAATGCCCATCACCCACTTTCCCCTCCCTCCTACCCCCCATCAACCCTCAGTTTAGTCTCAGTTTTTAAGAGTCTCTTATGGTTTGCCTCCCTCTCTAACTTAAGACTCAATATTTTTAATATGTGCTCACGTTGTCAACACCAACCAACTGAAAATACGTTGGAAGCATTGATTCTTGGAAGAATAAGGAGTCAGGGAAGTTCTTAGAGAACTCCATGGGAATAGAAAATGATTCCCTGGTCAATAAAAACAACAAAGGTGTGAAGAGAAACAAGATATTAGCTATCAGTGGAAAGAATTAAGTGCTTCTCATACCTGGTGACATCAGACACAAAGTCCAAAATTAATGTCTCAGGTGACAATTGATGCTAGGCAGATAACAGCTAGTGGGGTTAATGGCTTCTTGGAAAACCAGGTGTGACTAGATTACAGGTAAACTCAGTGGGACCATACCCAGTTGAATGGAAAGATGCTCATTAAAAGGGGGTGTGACTGAATTTTCTTGCTTCATCCAAAGCTAAATTCACATAATGGAGTCTTAGGAGAGCTCAGAGTCTGAACACATACGTTTCTCAAGTTTTCCATACTTACTCAGGAAAAGGAGTAAAGCATCAGTTGTCTAGGTTAGTTGAATAGCTCTTGAAGAATAAAGTTGTTCAGCAATTATCAGGCCCTAGATCCCATTTGTTCATTTCTCAACTAATCTACCATTGTCAATATGATCTGCTGTTTAAACTTACATATCTTTGGGGCGCCTGGGTGGCTCAGTCAGTTGAGCGTTCGACTTCGGCTCAGGTCATGATCTCACGGTTTGTGAGTTTGAGCCCCGCGTCAGGCTCTTTGCCGACAGCTCAGAGCCTGGAGCCTAAAGCAGGTGGAATTATCTGAAGGATTCTGTCTCCTTCTCTCTCTGCCCCTCCCCAACTTGTGCTCTGTCTCTCTATGTTTCTCAAAAAAATAAATAAGTGTTAAAAAAAATAAAAATAAACCTATCTTTGAGTTGAGATCATCTTCCAATATTCTTAAAAAAAAAAAAAAGATGGGGCACCTGGGTGGTTCAGTCTGTTAAGTGTCCAACTTCAGCTGAGGTCATGATCTTGTGATTTGTGAGCCTGCCACATCAGGCTCTCTGCTGTCAGCACAGCACCCACTTGGGAACCTCTGTCCTCCTTTCTCTCCCCCCCCCCCCCCCATTTGTACTCTCTACTCAAAAATAAATAAACATTTTTTTAAAAAAAGATCATTTGCCAATATTACAGTCTAAGAAGTAAATATTGTTCTTGCCCACATTTCATGAAACTAACAACCTGGTGACATCAAAGAAGACTACACAAGTTAAAGCTTCCTTTTTTAGTGCAGGCAGATGAGAATATTTTAGGAGCTTTCCTTTCTCCTATATTTTTTTCTCCAACTGAATTCTTTAACACTGGATTTTCCCTTCTATATTATTAGAGAAGTGATCAATATTTTTTCTCTCATGGGCCAAGCAATCTTCATGGACTCCCAGTCTTCTGGTGTGCCTGTCTGTGTCTCTGAAAGACAGTATGATACAACTATAAGGATCATGGGACTAGAGACAGAACAGAAGGCTGTCTGTTCTGTTCTCACAGCTCAGCCACTAGCTCATGTTGTACAACCTTGAACAAGTCATTTTCCTTTTCTAGGTCACAGTTTTGTCATCTGTCAAAGGGACGTATTCAATGAATAATTTGTAAGCTCAATTTACAGCTTAAATGTTCTTTAATTCAAAACGTAATTTGGGATCTAGATTTCCATGATACTTTCAGGAAGCTCACTTACTTCAACAAAGATTAGAGTTTCTGGATATTAAGTATAGCTAATGTGTGTCTATGTCATGAATGTACAGAAAGTAATTGTTAGCTTTCTTAAAATTTGTGAACTTTTCCAAGTTCACTTTGGATACCTTTGCAGAACTCTGGAAGAACTTATTTGCATATCCAATCTCAGTGGCCTCAGTGATTTGAAACATGTCTCTCAGGTGGACAAATCAATTCAGTTTCATAAATGGGTCAGTCTCTGTTGGTCCTCTTTGGGAATAGCCTTTCTACTTAAGAATATGTTAGGAAGGAAATGGGAATTATTCAATGACTAGTGTCTTTCACACTCTGCCTCTTAGGTCCAATGGACCTTTAGCAAATGCCCAATCTGAGAGAGAACCAGGGGGTTACTAAGGCATTTGCAAAAGAGTATCCATTTGGATTTAGTAATTAGTGCTTCTCAATCTTTTATTATCCTCACTATGGCTGATTGAATGTGAATTCTTCATATATACCATTACTCAATGGTTTTTCTTTTTTTTCCCCATACACCCTAATATATAAGACAGAGAGAGAGATGAAAGGATCCCTCAGGAAGTTTAACTCTTCCTACATTGATGGAAAATGCTTCAAAGTTGGCAAAAGACCAATTTAGAGCCCTTTAGAATATTGTTTCAAGGAACGAGCCTATGTGATATCAAATGCTGCAAAGTCTCAGTTCCCATCTATAATAGAGTATGCTTCCAATAAATGTTTATTATTATTATTACTATTATTACTATTTTCAGGAGCAATATCAGTACTGGAGAATTTGCATTCTATTCGATATAACACTTTTCCATAAACCACATCCTCACCAGAGTTGTAAGGGTTGAACTGAACACATGATGTGTTGGATATCATCTGTTTCTCCTCTACTTCGACTGTCTACCCTTTGTGCCATGTGATACAGGAGGCTGGTCCATATAAATATATAATTGGGCTAATGTGCTCTCTACTTTCCAAATGGGTATGGCCAATGGAGAATACCATCAGGAAATCAGAGGGGCAAGAGCAAAGTGAGGCTGAGTGTTTATTGCCCTGCTCCCTCCCATTATGATTGGTTAGTTGCCATCAACCAAAGGTCTCATTCCCTATTAGGCAGTTTTCTTCACTCAGCTATCTCTGTCTCCAGGTTAGTATCCACTCTCTCCTCTTGCCCATCAAGCTAGTACTTTCCTGTTACTAGCCAGACAACACTGCACTATTTATGGTTTACCTGCACTCAACCACACCTTGGCAAATAGTCCTTTTATTAAACTGCCTTCAAATTATCGAGTTTAAGTGTGGCATGCCTTTCCTGATACAATCCTGCCAATGCGCATGGTCTTTGTGCTATTAGCTCTATAGGGACAGGGATCTCTATTTTGAGTTTTTAGTTGCTGTATCCCCAGCACATACAGTGCCTGGCATGTATTAGACACTTAAGTAATATTTGTTGAATAAATGACTGTTCTTTAAATAGGGCTTTAGCACAGGTCTTATGGAGACAAAAGCCTTAACAATTTTGGAGGCTCTCTTTAAGAAAAGAATATACATATATGTCAATGTTGCCAAGTTTACAAAAATATATTATCCTATTGGTAAGGCCTCTCCCAAGGCCTTGAATGGGTCCCATAAGAATGAAGGGCCCTGAAACTCAAGCTTCTCCAGCTTCAGCCTACCTCTTCTTGGACAAACTCAAAGTTTCAAGGAAACTGCCAGTTGCCTGTGCATAAATGTGAAGAGAAAAGCATGGTGTCGTGAAAAATGCGTAGAAGCGGGAGTCAGATACACATGGGTGAGGGTTCCAACTCCTTTGCCTATTAGTTATGAACTTGGATAAGGGACTTAACCTCCAAGAGACTTGGCCTACTTAATCTACAGAAGACAGTTAATAATTCTTCCTTCAGAGGACTGCTGTGAGGATTACCTAAAATCACGATGTGAAGTTCCCGGCATACAGTAGGTGCTTAGTAATCATTCAACCTTGCCTGGTGAAGGTATTTTCCCAGCAGCTTTCTTTTAAGCCTTCCCCAGGCCTGCTTCCTTTCTGCTATGATTGAATTGGATTTTCCTCCTCAGTCCTCTGAGAGCCAGTCTAAGCAGCTGCTACTTCAGGACCAAGACCATGGCCCTATTCACACCAACTTCTGGAGTCAATATTTGCACAGTGGAAAGTCCAGCATGCAGCACAGTTTGCCTGCGGCCAAATATCCAGCCCTATTTGCCAGGGATTCCTTTCTGTCACCAGCCATAACTCAGCCAGATCTCTGAGGAGTCATTTAGATGCTCTAAGCAAATTTTTTCATTCCTTTCTCAGAGAAAAAATTCTCCCCATATTTCATTTTCTAAGTGATCTCAATGGCATGTCAGTTGCCTTTTACATAAACATTATAGGGTTGAGCAAGCCACATTTTAGAGGCTGGGTTACCTTTTTTTTTTTTATTCTATGTGCTCTTTTATTAATGTTCTCCTCTTCCAGTTACTCAGATATGAATTACACCCAAATCCTTGTTTAAACAATGCAAAATCCATGAAGACAGGTTGATATTTGCTTTATTCATCATTGTACTCTTAAAGTAGTGCCTGGCATGGAATAAATGTTCAATAAATATTTTGAATTAACAAACGAATGATTAGATATATCATGCAGAAAAGAATGTAAAAGGATGACCTAGGGGATAGGAGTTATAAGGATAAACTTAGAAATCAAATATGGGCAATATTTCCTACCATATTATGTACAAGGGTTAACTATCTTGTGGGACAGTGAGGTCCTCGTGACTGGAGGACATCTGTCGGGAATTCTGTAGGGAAAAAGTTTGCATTGAAGATAGAAGTCGGTCACATCTAATTTCAATTCCAACTCTGAGAGTGTAGGATTTCATAAGGTAATATTGCCTAAGTATTAAATAGTGGCTTGTGGAAATTTGAGAACCTAATTGGCTTTGGATCCAATTTCACTTTCAGTATACTAGCTTTAGTACCTGGGCCAAGTTGACTTCCCCAAGCCTCAGTTTCTACATCTATAGAGTAAGCATAACACTGACTTCACAGGATTATTGTGAATTAAATGAGATATTAAATTTAAGAACCCTCACGCGTCACTCTAAGTATCTATGAACAATCCAACAAATACTAGATTCCTCCTCTACCCCTATCCCTCAAGTTTTTATTCTTAATAAAGGCAGAATAGTTAAGCAACTCCTTTTTTAAAGAGGTTGGTGCTGCAATTGGGAAGACCTGGCTCATCAGTCTGTCACTGGCCATAGTCACTCTGTGACTTGCAGCAGATCGTATACCATCTTTAGTCTCTGGCTCTTCAGTTATCACCTGAAAGCCTTAAATTAAGGCTTTCTTGGGTTATCTCATGTCCTGAAGATAAGAAGTTCCTTCAGAAAGCTCAGTTCACCTTCATTTTGGAACTCATTCAATACTCGGAGTGATATTAGGAAAACCCCCCACTTCCTTGTCAATTTTTTTGACCATTATAGGTGGGATCTCAGCATGTGGCTGAATCTTACCTGGTCCCATGAGTGTAGTAAGGTATACTTTGGGCTTTGTAAAATACAATAACCCACACATGGAATTCATTAGCTAGAATCAACCTCTCTTGGCTGAGATGCAGACACCCTTTCTGACGCAGAACTCTTTCACAATAACTTCATTTCTTCCCGGAATGAGACTAAAGAATTAATGCACTATAGCTATCAGGATACAATTTCAATTTTTCAAAGGGAATAATCTTAACATGGGCCTGGTATCCCTCCTTCTGCCATACAGTAGGGCCTTCTACCTCCTTTAGGAGCCTTCCCTGGAAAGCCAGGAAAAACTTTGCTAAAACTGTACTTCCATAACCATAGTGGGGAACAGATCATTTTCGCTTCTTGCCCGGGAACCCTACAGCACGCTGGTTTGTCTTCCTCAAATCTGATTAGCTCTTCAAATAAGAAACCTAATGCCTTTTCATTATATCCTTCCTCCCCTGGGAAAAATCTTCAAAAATAATAATATGAATAATAAAGCATAACATTAAAATAGGGCAAGCTATTCAGGAAAGATGAAGAGCAAAGGGTCAACAAAAGACTCTTTTGCCTCTAACTGGGAAATTTAACTACCCTCTCAGTTTTGGTTATAAAGGAAAAAGAAAAAGATTTCATTCAACTGTGAAGGCAAAAGATCTGATTGATAGAGCTGTTATCCTTGGTTAGCTTTATAATGACTTAAGTTGGATGGGTTGATTTTAAGAAAACTTGATATCAAAAATGTGCCTCTGCCTCCATGTCTGTGCTTAAGTCACAGCCACACTCCCCCGACCCCCATAGTACTTTCTCAAAGCACTGTCATCATTAATGAGTAGTGTTCAGGTTCCGGATGATTTCAGGCCTCGATCTGCAGATACACAGGCAGATCCAGGCTGTGTTAAGCTTTAAATGCTCTTCTCCAGAGGTTTCAATGTTTCTGCCACTTTCTCTTAATTCCAGTAACTTGCAGGGTCTACTACACTGAGACTTTTCAGGAACCTTCTACAGACCCAAACCACCCACCCCAGCTCAAAGGATCCATTTGGATGTGACTAAAGCTTGAATCCACAAGCACAGAAATACTGTGGGCTATGGGGCACCTGGATGGCTCAGTCAGTCGGCTAGGCATCCTTTTGACTCTTGATTTCACCTCAGGTTGTGATCTCACCAGTATGACATCTAGCCCCACTTCAGTGCAGAGCCTGCTTGGGATTCTCTCTCTCCCTCTCTCTCAAAATAAATAAATAAATATTAAAAAAAAAAAGAGGGATGCCTGGGTGGCTTCCCCAGTTCAGCGTCCAACTTCAGCTCAGGTCATGATCTCACAGTTTATGAGTTCAAGCCCTGCATCAGGCTCTGTGCTCACAGCTCGGCGCCTGGAGCCTGCTTCAAATTCTGTGTCTCCAGCTCTCTCTCTGCCTCTCCCCCACTCATGTTCTGTCTGTCTGTCTCTCTCTCAAAAATAAACATTAAAAAAAAAAGAGAGAGAAATACTGTGGACTAAAATAAAGAACAGAAAGAAGGCCATAATGTAGACACCATCCTCCAAAAAAGACTGCAGCAAAACAACTCTTGAGTATGGGGCACATGGGTGGCTCAGTTAGTTGAGCGTCTGACTTTGGCTCAGCTCATGATCTCACAGCTTGTAAGTTTGAGCCCCGCATCAGGCTCTGTGCTGAGAGCTTGGAGTCTGGAGCCTGCTTCAGATTCTGTGCCTCCCTCTCTCTCTGCCCCAACTCACTTGAATTCTGTCTGTCTCTCTCTCTCTCTCTCTCAAAAATAAACATTAAAAATTTTTTTTTTTAATTTTTTTTTCAACGTTTTTATTTTATTTTTGGGACAGAGAGAGACAGAGCATGAACGGGGGAGGGGCAGAGAGAGAGGGAGACTCAGAATCGGAAACAGGCTCCAGGCTCTGAGCCATCAGCCCAGAGCCCGACGCGGGGCTCGAACTCCCGGACCGCGAGATCGTGACCTGGCTGAAGTCGGACGCTTAACCGACTGCGCCACCCAGGCGCCCCTAAAAAAATTTTTTTAATAAAAAAACAAAACTCCTGAGTAGAAATCAGAGTGCTTGAGTTTCAGAGTCAACAAATCCTAAGCACCCACTTAATAGTGATAAGCTGACATGTTTCACCTAACTAGAATTCTAACTAGAATCTGTACTTTAAGATATCATTATTAACTCTATCTTATGATGAGGGCACTGAAGCTCAGAAAGGTTACATGACTTTTTTTTTTTGGGACAGAGAGAGACAGAGCATGAACGGGGGAGGGGCAGAGAGAGAGGGAGACACAGAATCGGAAACAGGCTCCAGGCTCTGAGCCATCAGCCCAGAGCCTGATGCGGGGCTCGAACTCACGGACCGCGAGATCGTGACCTGGCTGAAGTCGGACGCTTAACCGACTGCGCCACCCAGGCGCCCCAGGTTACATGACTTTTTTAAGGTCACAAATTTGTTTCAGTGTTGAAATTTGAACTCACATTTCTTGACTCATGTTTTTGTTCTTTTCAACATATTACAGTGCTTCTTCAATGAAGTGGGAATCTTGGCTCTGCTACTTGGTAGCTGGATGTCCTTGGTCAAGACACCTACTCCCTCTGTGTCTTTTCTTTTCTATAAAATATCGAGAATAGACCAGAAAAGGAAAACAAGGATTCTGTGCCTGTCTGGCATTAAAAAAAAAAAAAAAAATGCCACTGATTGCCTCTCAGAACCAACGGAACAGAATTAAAACCCCCTTTGACCAAGATAAAACTATTAATCATTAATTAGTCCCTTGCATTAAAAGTGCCTTGCAATCACTAAGATTTTTTCCAATGATCATGGCTGCCCATAGGTGTCAGGATAAAGTTCACAGTTCTTACCTTAGCCTACAAGGTCCTTGATCACCATTTTTCCTATTCCTTTGCCTTCCTTTCTCCTTAATCCTCAGAGGCTGGTCTCCCTCTACACGGCCACCTTCTACTACAGCCTGTAATTGCAATTTCCCTCCACACACCACTCCTCCAGTGGGTGCCTTCTCCCCTTTGCTCATCCAGATACCCAAATATATCTTTAAAATACCAGCTCTGCAGTCTCCTCCTCTGGGAATCCCACCTTGACTCCAGCTTAATTTAGATGCCTCTCCTCTGTGTCTCCCTACACAATATGGGGACCTGACTCATAGCAGTTCTTCATAACGGCCAACTGACTTGTTTTTCTCCTTCACCAGGTTCAGAATTCCTTAAGGACAGGACTATGCTGAATTTATTTTGTATCCTCAGCATCTATCATAGCAACTGAGGCATGCAAAGTGATTTATAAGTGATTTTGAGTGAAATGATTAAATCCAGATCTATCAGGAAATGGCTACAAACACAAATGGAAAACACTTTCTATTTCTTTTCTTAAATTTTTTTAATGTTTATTTATTTTTGAGAGAGAGAGAAAGAGAGAGAGAGAGAGAACAAGAGACAGAGGGGCAGAGAGAGAAGGAGATACAGAATCCAAAGCAGGCTCTGTCAGCACAGAGCCCAATGTGGGACTCAAACCCATGAACTGTGGGACGAAGTCAGACACCCAACCAACTGAGCTGAAGTCAGATGCCCAACCAACTGAGCCACCCAGGCAGCCCACACTTTCTAAGAGCCAAATTCTCTCAGCCACCATGGGGTTTTGCCTACTTATGCAACTTTATGTATCACTCCCTGCTGCCTTTTTCCACCTCCTCCCATATTATGATAGAAAGAGTATTTCCTTAACTCATTCATAAGTATCTCTGATATGTTCACATTTAGCAAATTCTCTCACATTTACCTACAATTGCTATGAAAAATCACCCTAAAATCCCACTACTGCTTCATGTGGATTTCTACACTAGATGTTTTTATAGAGTCGACCCCTAGGAAAGTTATTTTCCCCTCAATGAATTGGTATCCCTTCTTCTCTTTGACAATATAACTATAAAATTAAGTACAATTTCATTTTTTTTTTTTTTTTTTTTAGCTTCTAAGAACTTCAGAGTCAAATCTCTGGTCTAATCATAGCAACTATATAAGCCTATTCCGGATATTTATATTGTTACTGTATTTTCTGGTCTCTACACTTCAGTTTGACAACATTTATTGAGAGCTTATTATATGCACATATCTGTTCGGGGTGCTTGGTGCATATCAATTAACAAAACAAAATTAAAATTCTCCCCTCATGGAACTCACCCAGTTTAAACATATAGACGTTTTAATACATCATACAAATCAATTCCAAAGTTCATGCAGTATATAAAACGGTTGATATATCTATCTATCTATCTATCTATCTATCTATCTATCTATTCATTCAGTATATAAAACTGTATAGAGATATATGTATCTCTACATATGTATATACATATATAGATAGAGAGATCAAGTTGATGCTTATATTTGTTAAATGCCTGGCTCCTCTTTTATAATGCATTTATTAGAAATATATTGCTCATCTCAATTTTGTAAATGCTGACATTCACAGATTGAAAACCTACAAGAAAAATACAAAACGCTGATGGAATGTGAATTAACTCATTTCAGAGTTTCTTAAATAATGGTAATAGAAAGTTTATAGGCAGCTTCAGTAATCCCTAATCAGCGTTTTCTAACACATTAGCAGTTGGTGTCTGGAGTCTGACATTTGCTGTGAATGAGTGCCTGACAGATTTTGTTTTAAGTTTGGGTTTTTTTTTTTGTTTTTTTGGGTTTTTTTTTTTTTTTTTTTTTTGCCTAGTAATTTGCTCCCTGCTGTCTAGGGGGAGGGAACTTTACTTTCCACCATGCCCTATAAAATGTCAATGTCAATCTCCTACCCTACCCCCAGAACCTGCTGCTCCCCACCAACACCAACTACATTGACCTGAAGGCTTCCTAGCTATGGGTCAGATAGGACTTGTGCTGTCTTATGAGGGCTTCTCCTGAGATTACTTGCCAGTCTTTAGAAATCTCTAGAGAGGTTTTGTTTTGTTTTGTTTGCTTGTTTGTTTTGGGGGGAGGGGCATTGTTTTGTTTCATTTTGTTTTACACCTGAGGACTTACCAGACAGCCAAAGCACCAGTTGAGAGTCGAACGCACTTCACGGACTATGAAAATGCAGTTTGTAATATAGTGAACAAAAACAGACAGAATGAACATTCCATCGTACATACAATACAATGGGACCCCGGTATTTGTTTCCTATTCAACTTTCCCAAAGGGTTAGAGAAAACCTTTAGGGTAAAATGGCTAAGCCAATAAGATCTACTATGGTATCTTTTTTCCCTGCTGTTGTTGAAACTCTTCCTCTAGGTCTCATGCTGCTTTTATTCCAAACTGCCTGTTCTGTCAGAGTACCTGACCAATAGGGGCCTTTGCTGAAAACATATCCCACACTGGGAGAAAAATAGAAATCCATTCACTAAAGCTGACCCCATCTACCCCATCTCTGTTTACTATTTCATTCTCAATACCATATAGACTACATCAAGGATTTAATGAATTACTACTGAATATGCAAAACAGGCGGATTTTGACGATAGCATCTGGATAGAAAAAAATGACAAGTACTGAGGCCTAGTACAAGGTCACTCCCGATTGTGTGATCAAAGGATACTGTTAACTGTTGGCTCAAAGAGATCATGGTTTTTCTTTTCTTTTTCTTTCTTTCTTTCTTTCTTTCTTTCTTTCTTTCTTTCTTTCTTTCACATATTGAAAAACATGTGACTTTTGTACTACAGCACATCAAAGAGGAAAGCAAAGGAAAGTGGTGAAGGAAAGCTTCACCACTTATATATTTGGTTCCATTTCCTTTTGATAAATATACCACATTCCCAACAACCTATTTTCTTTTCCCTTCAGGAAATTGGTGGGAAAATGTGCTCCCAAACTATGGATACAGGAAACATCAACAAATCTTAAGTTCATTTCACTAGATAAAAGAAGCCCCTCCCCCAAAACTGCAAACTCTCTGAATTCATGTGTGTAATATTCAGAAAAAGGTGAAACTATAAGGCCAGAGAACAGAGCAATGGTTGCCATGGTTGGGAGGGGGGCCCTAGGCTTGTCTAGGAAAAAAACTACATAAGGGAATTTTGATGGAGAAAGAAAGGAGTCTGTACCATGATTTCAGTAAGTGGTTGCCTTATTCTCTGTATTCATCAAAACCCACAGAATTGTACAGTCAGAAATGAATTTTATTTTATGTAAAATAAAAAATAGGGGCACCTGGGTGGCTCAGTTGGTTAAGCATCCAACTTTGGCTCAGGTCATGATCTCGTGGTTTGTGAGTTCGAGCCCCACATGGGGCTCTGTTCTGAGAGTTCAGAGCCTAGAGCCTGCTTCAGATTCTGTGTCTCCCCCTCTCTCTTCCCCTCCCATGCTCATGCTCTGTCTCTGTCTCTCTGTTTCTCAATAATAAATAAACTTTAAATTTTTTTTTAATTTAAAATAAAAATAAATAAATGTTAAAGTCCATGTAATTTGTTCGCATGGTGTGATAGGAAGAAATCCAGTGAAGTATCTAACAATTATGAATTTGCTCTACTAATTGAGATATATATTTATATCATCTTTAATTATTAGCCTTTAGATATGTAATGCCTAAAGCAATACTAGAATTTTGCTAAGATAGAGCCAAGTGCTTAAATAACTTTTAATCATAGACACATATGGCTATAAAGGATTTTGTGTAATCCACCAGTGGATTAAGAGATAAACAAGGAAAAAAACACAATCATCTCAATACGTTCAAGAAAATCATCAAATCATTTGACAATATCTGATGATATCTAACACCCAATTCTGACTAAAAAGAAAAAAAAATAGGAAACAAAAAACAAAAAATGCATAGAAGGGAATGTCCTCAGTCAGATGAACCACATCTATGAGAAACCTAAGGCTAACACCATACTTAATAGTATGAGACTGAATGCTTTCCTCTAAGATGAGGAACAAATCAAGATACCAGTTTAGACCATTTCTCTTCAACTTTTTACTGGATGTTCTATACAGGGCCATGAGGAAGCTTAAGGGAGTTAGAGAATGATGGATATTTCGTTATCTTGATTGTGGTGATTTGTTTTTCATGGAGATTTTATATATATACACGTATATATATATATATATATATACACATATATATACATATACATACATATACATATGTACATATATACATATGTACATATACACGTGTATATATGTATATACATATACACGTACATATATATGTATACATATATGTAATTTTCATGGATATTTACCCAATTATATACTTCAAATATATTTTTTTTATATAGCGCTTATGCCTCAACAAAGTTCTGAAGAATTATGTGATTTAAGCACAGTCCCTTTAGCCATTAGTAACCAAAGCCTAACCAGGTGCTTGAGCTTTCCACAATCAACCTGAAAATATTCGTCTTAGAAGTAGCCAGGATGTGAGGAAGTCATTTCAAAAAAAAAACCATACCTGATGTCTGAGAGGTGGCTAAACATTCTCTTGTGTCAAAATAGAACAAAACCAATCACACTTCCAGAAAGCATATTCCCTGGGAGCAAACTATGAGTTCCAGTCTCCCCGAGAAGTAGGGAAGAATAATGAAAAAACCACTATGGTTTTGGCAACACACAGATTTCAAATCAAATTCTGAATTTGCCAGTTCTTGACTGTGTGACTTTGATACATTTATTACACTTTCTGAGCTTTAGTTCCTGCTCTGTCAATTGAGGACAATGATACGTTTTTTCCTAAAGGATGCTGTGAGGGACAAATAAATTATTTTATGTTAAGTGGCATATATATTAGTCATTCAATAAATATTGGTTATGTTGCCCTTCTTATCTTCAAAGTCTCTTAAGCCTTTCTGCTTTTTGCTTTCCCCAAAGCCTTTTAAGTAATTATCTAAGGAACTATTAAGTATTTTCTCTAAATCATAGAAAACCAGGCATGGCATTAATCTGGAGAGAGCTCACAGTCTCATAGGGAAGACCAATATATATAAAAAAAAAAATGCTATTTGGCCATCCTACACTCAAAGTGATGACTACAAAGAGTGACGCTGCAATGAGTTCAGTGACTAACTGAGTTTCAATGGCTCAGGCAGTTTTTCAGAGAAGGAACAAAAAGCACATCTGAAAAGATGGGTAAGAGTTAAGCAAGTTCATGGGAGTTTGGATGTGAAGACAAGCATCTCACTCTGAAAAACCAAAAGGCTGTCCATTACACTCATAGATATTACTAACAAAGTGCCTTTTGTAGCTCCTGCTTCATAACGTAATTCTGAACCCACACATACTGAGACGAACTTCAGGGACTAGTACAGCAAGCGTTTAACTTTATAGCAATCTTCCCAGAAACTCCTTGGCCCATTCAACATGGCCTGATTATTCTATATAGAACTTCATGTCCTTGATCTTGCCCAGGCTCTGGGAAAATAAATAAACAAGGCCCAGACCCTCAGAAATCTAATCTTGGAAAAAGAGGTTGTTCCCTCTATGACAAGTTTCAGAGTAAGTTTGTGTTAATCTTGAGTTTGTGTTTATCAAAACATTAACGTCACTTAAAGGCTTCTCCCTTCTTAGGCTACAAGTCGAATATGAAGATAAATACTCAATGTTATTTTCTCCAAGCTATTGTCAGAAATCATGAAACAAATTATTTGCCTCAAAGGAAATTGCTGAGTGCCTTAAAGAAAGGTACCAAATAATCATACCACAACCAGCAAATCTGAAACATCTGGAATATATGTATTTTGGAATATTCATCAGAAGCTGTATATTGAATACATCAAGGGAGTCTCCTTCTTCTGCGCTACACTAGTTAATTTGATTTAGAGTCACAGACAGCCAACTGCTTTCCCATTGTATCTCCTTTCGTGAAGAGTATTCTATTATGCTGGCTTGATATGAAGTTGCCTTAATGTGAGAGGCATTCACGAAATCCTGCAAGTACCATATTATTGATTTCAAGACTTGTGCTCACTTCATTGCAACATGCTGCCTCTGAAAGAATGAGCATGCCATTCACCCCAACCCCCACCATATCTTTTAGAAGGACCATAAGTAAAAGGAGCCCAGGATTGCTCATTTTCATGGGTAAAAGGAAGAGATTAAGGATCAGAAGTCCATGGATATCCAAGGGTAGAATGCCCTACAAACAAGAAACCCAGCAACTAGAAGGACCAAAGAATATGGCTAAGTACTTAATCAAAACCAATGATACCTACTAATACCTCTATTATATAGATAAAGATATTGAGGCTTAGTGTAGGCAAGTGTCTGTTGAAAGAATACCGTTAACCCGTGGCAGAGTAGAGATTGGAATTAAAGTCAATCTGACTCCAAAGCAAGAGCTCTTAACCACTCTTCTATTCTGGGGTGGCGGGGGTGGGTGGGGGGGGGGAGGAAGCAGGAAACTAAATTGTTTCTATAGTATACTTCACAGAACATACAGTGTACAATATGTAATATATAGAGACTGGCCAAGAGCGAGCTCCTGGCCAGACATCCCTCTTCTTCCCAAAGCCACAAGGTCACTCTAACCTGCTCAGAGTTACTAGCCACTAGACACCTTCTTAAACGTAGACTTGGGGAAGCACTAGGAACAATGGGCCATTTAAACCAGCAGTGGCTGTATAATTCCTCAGACTCGATACTGACAGCAACTGATGCACTGTGATTCATCAGTTAAAGCTGAGTTTTCCTGCTAAGCCAGCAAGGCTGCCACTCCTTAGAAAGATCAGATCCATTACAGAAAATGAAGTAGCTACATTTTCTTTTGTATCTGAATGTAGTGTATTTTCCCCCTCACTAAATATGAATGCCACTGTGACAAATACAGTGATGTCAACAACACACAGGGAACAACATAATGCCTTACGTTTGTGGGATCGGGTAAGGCTGAGGAGGTGCTATGTGAGCTGAAATCAGGAGGAGGAGTAAGAGTTAACGAGGCAGGAGAATTAAAGGACCATCCCAGCCAGGCAAAAACAAAAAACAAAACAAAAAAACAAAAAAAAACTATGGAAAAGTCACCCATGGTAGGAGAAAGCAAAGGGAAAGTCTTGAACAAGGACTTGCCACCATAGTATATCACCTATCACAGCAAAAAGGGCTGTGTAGTAATTTGTCGCATAAAAAGAAAAAGGAAATAGAATTGTCTCTGGACCTTCAGTCAGTCAATTGGTAAAATCATTCTCCCCTGTTTTCTCTGCATTCAGTCCTACAGTGACCTGATTTCTCTTCCCAACACTAGCTCATTATCCAGTAAAATCTGCCTGGCTGACTTTCCATCAAACCCACATTCTGGTTATTTTAATGTCCCAACATAGCTGAACGTTGCAAGGTTTCACTCGAGTCCTATCCCTCTGTTCTCCATTACTGCAGATATAAAAAGGACATTTGGTGGGAATACCGCATACTGAAAAGGCCACAATGCTATAGGAGCATATCATTGAGACATGTGACTAATTAAAATCCTTACACAAGCATTTAATAAAGAATTTAACCTGTTTGTGCCTTCCTTTTACATTGCAGTTTTGTATATCCCTTGAAAGAAGTCTTAAAGATTGTCAAACATCATCAGCCTTTTACAATCATCATGATGACCTTATCTGAATACCACTTGGTAACTTACAAATGCTGTAAATCTATTCTTTCATTTGCTTCTTTAGTCTGTGTACAGAACATAGGGCACATACTCTCATGAGTTGTTTTATACATGACCAAATGGGGGCACAGAGTACTTTCTTTAATGTAGTGCTGAGAATAAAAAATATATATGAACACCATTACTCCAAGTCTTAGAAAAAAAGCCATTTTATTGTATCTCATGATTTTGCACTTAAGTATTTGAGCAAGGCTCAGTTATATGATTCTTCTGTCCCATGTAGCACTGAGATCTCTCAGTGGTATTTATCCAGCAGATCCACTCTGGAAGATCAAACAAGGCTTCACTCATGTCTGGTGCCTTGGCAGAGATAGTTGGAAGGCTGCACGCAGCTGGGACTTTTTCTTAACTTTATTGGGGAATAATTGACAAATATAATTGTATAGACTTAAGGGGCTCCTGAGTGGCTCAGTCGGTTGAGAGTCCCAACTCTTGATTTCGACTCCGGTCATGATCCATCAGGCTCTGTGTTGAGTGTGGAGCCTGCTTAAGACTCTCTCTCTCTTTCTGCCCCTCTCCCCACTCACACTCTCTCTCTATAAAATAAAAAAATAAAAATGAAAATAAAAATAAAATAAAGTATACAATATGATGATTTGATATACATATATGTTATGGAATGATTATCAAGACCAAAGGGACTTTTGACCAGAGTGCCTACATATGGCCTCTCTACCATGATGGTCTCAGGTTAGTTCCAAAAGAGAGTGTTCCAGTGAGCAAGGTGGAAACAGCATGATATTGATGATCTAACCACAAAAGCCACATGATCACTTCACCCAGGTTCTATTGGCCAAAGTAGTCATAAACACGGACAAAGTCAAGATGAGAAAGCATCCACTCCATCTCCAGATAGGAAGAAATGTCAAAGGACCTGTGATTATGTTTCAAGACTGCCATAGGCATAGGAAGTATTGGAATTGTGGTTTAAACCCATAGCTTTGACTAAAAATCCCATTCCCCTGATGCACTGCCTGATAAGCCACAAACATCTCCCAAGCCTGCAGGGAACTATGGTAAATTGGAAAGCACAGATTTAAGATCTGGCCAAGAATTGCTGGGTATATCAATCTATTATCAAAAGACAGAAATTCAGATTTTTATGTTATATCTCCCAAAATGAAATTATTAGTAAATAAATTAGTAAATGTTTACTAGTAAATAAATTTTGAATTACTAGTAATTCAAATTTTAATGCCCAGTCTGTAATGTCTAACCCTATATCATAGTTTGAATTATTCTGTGTAGTTTTTGTGTCTGGAGGTAATTATTTGTTTACTTCAAAGCAATAAGTGTAGGTTACAAGTTTAGTTTAGGATTCAGCCTTAGGTTCCAATCCCAGTTTTCCCCCTTGCTAATTCTGGGCCTGATGCTAACTCACTTGTGCTCTCTGAGCCTGTATCTTCATCTGTAAAATGGGGTTATATTAATAATAGCACCTCATAGGACTGTTGTGTGAACAAATTATACAATATATGTAGGAAGCCTAGCAAAGGTCATGACACACAGTGGGTTCTCAGGCAATAAAACCTATCATTATGGAGGGAAAACCATCTCCCACACTTTGACATGAAACAGTGTGGAGAACCTTCACCAAGAGTCAAAAGGCCCAAGTTTTATTCTGAGTTCCACCTCTGGATTTTTGACTTCAGTTTTCTGGCTTTACCATTCCAGAGTCTCTGTGACCTCATCTGCAAAATTGCAATAGTAATAGCCCTACCAACCTCAGTATGCAGGGAGGAACAACGAATTATACTTGGTGAAGAGAGTCATAAATTGCTTCCAATAATCTAAGGCATAAATACAAATACCACCATGGGTTACTGGACATTCTGACCCCCAATCAGATGTCAGAAGCAGAAAAGCAAAGAGCACACTGGGCAGCAGTAAATCCAGGCTGAGGATCAGCAGTCAGGGTAGCCAGAAGGAAGGAAGACCCTACAAAGCTAAGGACTATTTTGGGGGCTATGAATCAAATGGAGAAAACATGAAAATCAGAAAGCATGGAAACAGAGGTCATGGTCTATACAGAGGCTAAGGACCAGGCAAGTGACATGGTGAGCACTGGACTTGGAGTCAGGACATTACTTAGATGACCTTGGGAAGATCACTGATGAGAAGATTAACTGAAAAAAATTGTGTCAATTATATGACAATGTCTCATACATACCCTTAATGAGTGTTGACTGAATCTGACTCTAAGCCATTCTAAAGTCAGGCAGAAGACTGAAGATGTTTCCTCTTTAAAAGTCAGAATACACACACACACACACACACACACACATACATACACACACACACATACACACACACAAACACACACACGGTCACATGAGTGCATCTAAAACTAGTGAAAGTTGAATAAGCTCTGGGAATTGTACCAATGTCAATTTCCTGTTTTGAAAATTATACTTTGTCATGGGAGATGTAACCACTGGGGAAAACTAGTTGAAAGGTATACAAGAGACCTCTCTGTACTTTTTTTTTTTTTTTGCAACTTCCTATGAATCTGTAATTGTTTCTAGTAAGAAAGTTAAAAAAAAAAAGAAAGTCCAGGAAAACAGTAGAATATAAATGAGAGGGATGGAGAGAGAGAGAGAGAGAGAGAGAGAGAGAGAGAGAGAGAGGGAGAGAGAGATTGAAATCAGTAAGACACTAATAGAAAATGAAGCAAAGACCAATAAAGGGCAGGGGGCAAGACAAAGTATAGGAAATCCACAGGTATTGAAAAAGGCTGCATGAAGCCTCTAGGGAAATGAACAGCTGTGGAGTGTTAGTCCTAAAGCCTCAAATGGAGGCCATTTTCTCTCACAGCCTAGACACTTCTTGCCTGCTTACTATTCTGTTAAGAAAAATATCTCAGGACCTGGCCAGAACGATGTCTGCAGGTAGAAATAGGTAAAGGGGAACCCACGGCTAAAAAGAGAAGGTGTGCTATGGAATAAAAAAGGAGACAGGGGAAGAATAGTGGCCACTAGAAAACATACCAAAAATGGGTCGTTCATCAGAACTTGCTCTGAGGCAAAATCTTGAATCGTACATTTGGCTTTCACACAGATTGGTGATCATTTTCTTGTTTATACAATCCACGGAAAGGTTAATTATGCTAGTGACTATGGCTGGGAAACAATTCTCGGAAAATGCTTTGGTAACAACAGGTTGGCAGTGTATGGAAACCATCTGCTTCCCACAAATGTTAAGGTAAACTTTCAAACTTGTGGGGTTAGCAATTACAGATTGTATACTAGTTTAGTGGAGGGAAAATACATGCTGTGTTGATGTACACTTTCTGGATCTTTTTGACACCCAGCTGAAAAGGAACACCATGTTATAAGAAGGATGGTCTTTGGGCATATCAAAACTTGAGTAAGTCATCTTTGTTTGCATGTATTAAGGCCAACAGAACAAGAACATCACACAAGGGAATAGAGTATTTATACAGAATGTCTCCTAAGTAAATTAAGCCTCTCTGGTTTGCTCTTGCCTTGACCCACTAATGGGAACAGGATCATAGATGGAAGATTTGTTTCTTATAAAAATATTCAGTTTATTCTACAAAGGAACATAAAATGCTGCTCCTCTGACCCCGTGGCATGAGCTGTTCTCGGGGGCCGCAATTGTGGTTGTTCCGGCCTGCTTTGTCATAAAGCAGCCTATTCCCCAACCCTCCCGGAGGCAGAGTTTCTGGGCTCCCACCTCCACTGTGGAGGAGAGAAATGGCAATGGCTAATGTGCTCCCAGCTTAGCAAATGCTGTCAGGGCTGCTAATCCATCACTCTGAGGGTACCTCGCAAAGAGGCAGATTCTTGTGAAAATCATTCAGCTGAAGCGGAGAAGGAACGTTTGAAGCAGAGTGGAATTCCAAATTATGAATGGCAGTGGGGAGTGGACACAAATCATATTTGCTAATGGAAGTAAAAACTCTAATTGGTCCCTTGTGGTTTCAGCTTGAATAGCAACACCTTATAATGCTTAGGCCCTAGGTGGCTTGCGTCCATTACAGACTGAGGAATGGCTGCATAAATACAGGAATTAAAGTTTTAGGCAATCTCAGATCTATAGATGATTAACACTCTCCACATAGCATTCGCATCCTGATTGACGGTGAGGCTGCTGCTAAAGTGGGGTGGGGAAATGGAGTTATCTACCTTAATTTGCGTATGTGAATATATTGTAGGAATGATTTAGAAAAGAAAACTCACATCCCTATTGGAAGACTAAAGAGCACAAAAACACGTACAAAATTGGAATCAGATAACTTGTTTGAATAAAGACTCTGCCACTAAATACTTGATCTCAGGCTAAGTAAACTCTGAATCACAAAATTCTCATAGCTAAAGTAGATGGATAACAATAGTATTCTTCTCACAGGACTACCGTATGAGAGACAGCTACCTCTCCCTGTGACAGATACCTATTATTCCCTCTTCCCTGTTAATTAGGTCTTAGTTTTGCTTAGGTGTTCATATTCTACCTGACTATATTCAGAGAAAGGACCCCTCCTGGGCCTAAGGGGTTAATCTTGACCAGTCTAAGTGAAATATGTCATGCCATTGCCACTGACAATATCTAGTTTAGGAATAGGTATGTGACAAAATTCTGGCCAAAGAGACATGAGAAGGCTTTGGGGGAAGGAGGTCTCTAGAAAATGGATTATTCACTCTTACATAGTGCCCTATAAATACAAACTTCACTTTCCTACCTCAAGACATGGGACACCTGCAACTCTATTAGCCATGTAAGGACCATGAGAACAAAACCAAGAGAATTTTAGAGAAGCCAAGCTAGATCAATGATAGGATGCATTTATGCAAACACTCATCCTGTCTCTGGACTTCTCATTATATAAGATGATAAACTTATTTTGTTTAAGTTACTTTTTTTCTTTTCTTTTCTTTTCTTTTTTACTTGTGGCAGTCAAAGGAATTCTACCTGAATTCTACAATATAAGGATAAAATAAACAATGCCTGTGGAGGGCTACTTTCTAGATCGGGGATAAACCAGATGCAAATGGAAGCTTACCCAAGTTGCAACAAAGATTCACGCTATGTCAGTCTAGGACTGTATTAATGTGATCTGTCCTTGATTTATCATCTTGAGCAATGATCAACTTACTTTGGAGGAAAATGACATCACTGAGAGCTTATATAAATTCTCATAAATAGAATCTGGTATTCAATTAAGTATGCCAGACTTATCAACAAGTAGCACTAAGAGAAAAACACAAATAGAAAAGGAACCAGAGATGACCTGGTTTGGGGAGTCATTAGACATGAACTTCAAAATAATTAACATGCTTTAAAAAACAAATGACGATCCAACAAACAGAATTCCAGGACCAGATGACCTCACAGACAAATTCTACCAAACATTTAATGAAGAGGTAATACTTATTCTTCTCAAACTATTCCAAAAAATTGAAGAGGAAGGAAAGCTTCCAAATTGATTCCATGAGGCCAATATTACCCTGATACCAAAATCAGACAAAAGTACAACAAAAAAAGAGAACTACTGGCCAATATTTCTGATGACCATTGAAGTAAATATCCTCAACAAAATATTAGCAATCTGAATCCAACAATACATTTAAAAAAATTATTCACCACAATCAGGTGGGATTTATTTCTCAGATGCAAGGGTGGTTTAGTATTCACAAATCAACATCATAAAACACATCAACAAGAGAAAGGTTAAAAAACATATGATCATTTCAACAGATGCAGAAAAGGCATTTCATAAAGTACAGCGTTCATTCATGATAAAAATCCTCAACAAATGGGGTGCCTGAGTGGCTCAGTCCGTTGAGTGTCCGACTCTTGGTTTCAGCTCAGGTCATGATCTCACGGTTTCATGAGTTTGAATCCCACATTGGGCTCTGCACTGGCAGTGTGGAAGCCTGCTTGAGATTCTCTCTCCCTGTCTCTCTACCCTCCCCCTATTTGCATTGTCTCTGTCTCTCTCAAAGTAAATAAATAAACTTAAAAACATGTTTTTAATCCTCAACAAATTATGATTGGAAGGAATAGATCTCAACATAATAAAGGCCATAGATAGAAAAACCCACAGCTAACATCATACTCAATGGTGAAAAAATCAGAGCTTTTCTCCTAAGGTCAGGAACAAGACAGGGATGTCAACTGTCACCAATTTTATTCAACGTAGTACTGGATAACCACAGCAATCAGACAACAAAAAGAAATAAAAGGCATCCAGATTGATAAGAAGTAAAATTTTCACTATTTGCAGATGACATCATGCTGTATAAAGAAAACCCTAAAGACTCCACCAAAAAACTACTAGAACTGATAAGTGAATTCAACAAAATCATAGGATACAAAATCGATATAGAGAGATTCTGTTGCATTTCTATACACTAATAATGAAGTAGAAGAAAGAGGAATTAAGAAAACAACCCCATTTAGAATTGCACCAAAAATAATGAAATACCTAGGAAAATATTTAGCCAACGAGGTTAAAGACCTTTACTCTGAAAACTATCAAACATTGATGAAAGGAATTGAAAAACACACAAAAAATGAAAGATATTCCATGCTTGTAGATTGGTAGAATTTTGTTAAAATGTCCATAATACCCAAAGAAATCTACAGATTTAATGCAACCCTTATCAAAATACCAACAGCGTTTTTCACAGAACTTGACATATAATCCTAAAATTTGCATGGAACCACCAAAGACTCCACATAGCCAAAGCAATCTTGAAAAAGAAGAACAAAATTGAGAGATATCACAATCCCAGATTTTAAGATACACTACAAAGCTGTAGTAATCATAACAGCATGGTACTGGTGCAAAAAATAAACACATAGATCAACAGAACAGAGATCCCACACTAAATCCCGGAAATAAACCCACACTTTTATGGTCAATCAATTGCTGACAAAGGAAACAAGAATAAGCAAAGGGAAAAAAGACAATCTCTTCAACAAATCATGTTGGGAAAACTAGACAGCCACATGCAAAATAATAAAACTGGACCACTTTCTTACACCATACACAAAAATAAACTCAAAATGGATTCAAGACCTAAATGTGAGACCTGAAACAATAAACATCCTAGAAGAGAGCACAGGCATTAATTTCTCTTACATTAGCCATAGCAACATTCATTACTCTGGATCTATCTCCTGAGGCAAAGGAAGCTGAAGTAAAAATAAAATATTGGGACTGTATCAAAATAAAAAGCTTCTGCATAGCAAAGGAAACAACCAACAAAACAAAAAGACACCTACTTAATGGGAAAAAACATTTGCAAATGATATATCTGGTAAGGGGTTAGAATCCAAAATATATAAAGAACTTACACAATTCAACACCAAAAAAATAAATTAAAAAATCCAATTTAAAAGTGGGTGGAAGACGAACAGACATTTCTCCTAAACAGACCTACGGATGGACAACAGACACACAAAAAGATGCTCAACATCACCTACCATCAGAGAAATGCAAATCAAAACCGCAACGAGATATGACCTCACACCTGTCAGAATGGCTAAAATCCAAAACACAAGAATCAACTAGTGCTAGCAAGAATGTGGAGAAAAAGAAAACCTCATGCACTGTTGGTGAAAATGCAAACTGGTGTAGCTACATAGAAAAAAGTATGGAAGTGTCTCAAAAACCTAAAATTAGAACCACCATATGATCTAGTAATTTCCCTACTGGGTATTTACCCAGAGAAAATGAAAACATTAATTCAAAAACATACATGTACCACTGTGTTTATTGCAGCATTATTTACAATAGCCAAGATATGGAAGCAACCCAAGTATCCATTGACAGATGATTGAATAAAGAAAAAGTGGTATATATAAATATGCAGTGGAATATTACTCAGCCATAAAAAAGAATGAAATCTTGCCATTTGTAAAAACATGGATGTACCTAGAGAATATAATGCTAAGTGAAATAAGTCAATCTGAGAAAGACAAATGCCATACGATTTCACTCATATGCGGAATTTAAGAAACAAAACAAGTGAACAAGGAAAAAAATACCTCTTAATATATACTCTTAAATATAAAGACTCTTAAATATAAAGAATAAACATGTGCTTACCAGATGGAAGGTGGGTGGGGGTATGGGTGAAATAGGTAGAGAAGATTAAGAGTACACTTATCATGATGAGGACTGAGTGATGTATAGAATTTTTTTCCAAGTTTTTATTTAGATTCCAGTTAGTTAACATACTGTGTACTATTAGTTTCAGGAGTAGAATTCAGTGATTCATCACTTACATGCAACACCCAGTGCTCAACACAAGTGCCCTCCTTAAAGTTGTTGAATCACTGTATCATACACATGAAACTAATATAACACCATATGTTGATTACACTGAAATATAAAAATAAATAAGTAGATTTCCTTCCTTAAAAACAAATAAATGACAAAATGGAGAATGCAATCAGAAAACTGGAAGCTATAAAAAAATCAATAAAAATTCCGGAACTAAAAAATATAATAATCAAAATTAAGAATTCAGTATGAACATATAACAGTGAACCAGAAGTCAACAGAAACTATTCAAGCTAACACAAGGAGAGTAAAAAAAAGGTGGAAAATTTAGAAAATACAGTGAGAACATATGAGAGATGATTAAAAGGCCTATCATAATATAATTGGAATCACATAAAGGGAGAAGGGAGTCAAAGGAAGAGAGTCAAAGGCAATATTTGAAACAGCTGAGAAGTATCAAATTTGACAAAAGACATGAAACTATAGACTAAAGCAGGATATCTACAAGGAAAACCACACCTAGCCTATCATAATAAAACTACTAAAAACCAAAAACAAAATCATACTAAAAGCTGACAGAGGAAAAAACACATTTACTTTCAAAGGAACAATAACAAGACTTAATGGCTGACTTTCCAGTAGAAACTTGAGAAGCTATAGACCTATAAAAATGCTTTTAAAGGGCTTTTTAAAAGTCACTACCAACCCCCCAAATTAAAAGCAATGAAAACTGGTATATACTCAACAGAAAAAGTGTTTATGTCCTACATAAAGAGGAAGACATGTACAGTAATGTTCATCACACATTTAATAGTCAAAAGTGAACAACAACTCTAGTGACCATCAGTAATAGAATGGATACACAAATCATGGTATATTCATATAATGGGATACTACATGGCAATAAAAAAAATGAACTACATTATTCATAACAGATGAATTATTTCACGGACCTCATGTTGAATGTAATAAGACAGAAAGAACAATTTGTTCTTTTTGTTCAATTTGTACAAAAAGTACATTTTGTATGATTCCATTTATATGAAGCTTAAGAATAGACCAAACTAACTCATGGTTGGAGAACACAGAATTGTAGTTACTTCTGTAGCAAGGGTACTGTCTGGGAGGGAGAAATAAAGAGCATTCTGGAACGTTTTCTAGGCTCCAAACCTTGATATGGGTGGTACATGTAAAAATTAATCAAGCTGAACATGTAAGATTTGTGCTATCGAATATATGTAACTTATCTCTCAATAAAAACAATATTACTTTTATCAAGAAAAAGAAAGTTAAGGGTAAATAAAAATATTTCCAAACAAGCAACAAACAAACAAACAAACAAAAACTCAGAAAATGTGTTGTTAACCGAATCACACCAAAAGAAATGCTAAAAGCAGCTCTCTAGACAGTAGGAAAATGATCCCGGGCAACAAAATCAAAATGTAGGAAATAATTAAGGGCAACTGATAAAGATACATAAAAATACAAAATTATGGGGCACCTGGGTGGCTCAGTTGGTTAAGTATCTGACTTCGGCTCAGGTCATGATCTCGTGGTCCGTGAGTTCGAGCCACGTGTCGGGCTCTGTGCTGACAGCTCGGAGCCTGGAGCCTGCTTCCGATTCTGTGTCTCCCTCTCTCTGGCCCTCCCCCCATTTGCACTCTGTCTCACTCTTTCTCTCAAAAATAAATAAGCATTAATTTTTTTAAATACAAAATTAAATGACTACTATCTATATAAAACAATAAAAATGTCTGTAAACTCTAAAACATGTGTATTAACTTCACTTGGCGTTAATCACCAAAAATCAGGAAGAAAATAAATGGAGTATAAATGTTCTAGACCTTAGCAATGTCTGGGAAGTTATAAAAGAGCTAATTCATATTACACTGTAATTAGTTAAGGATGCTTATTGTAATTTCTGGGATACACGCTATGGTAAAAGAATGTATAACTAACAGGTTAATGGAGTAGAAAACATAAAGAGAGACATGGTAGAGAAAACAAAACTGACAAACTTACCAGGAATCACATTAAGTAGACTAAATATTTCAATTAAAGACAAACATTGTCAGACAGAATAAAACAAAACACAACAATATGCTCCTTATAAGAATAAGAGATGGTCTTTAGGGATGCCTGGGTAGCTCAGTCAGTTAAGCACCCGAATCTTGACTTCAGCTCAGGTCGTGATCTCACGGTTAGTGAGTTTGAGCCCTGCATCTGGCTCTCTGTACAGTGTGGAGCCTGCTTGGGATTATCTCTCTCCCTCTTTCTCTGCTGCTCACTTGTTCTCTCTCACTCTCTCTCTCTCAAAATAAATAAACTAATAAAACTTTTTTTTTTTAAAAAAGAGATGCTCTTGAAACCCTGAAGACATAGACAAACTGTAGGTACAAAGATAGCTTCTTAGGCCAAGTTTCCACAGAAATAGACCCTAGCACAAGAATTTGAGTGCAAATCATTTAGTATTAGGTGAAACCAGGATCATATGCAAGGTAGTAAGAAAATAAGACAGGGGCAAAAGGGAATATTGGATGCATTCATGGACAGTTTAATTCTTGAAGCAGCTATAACTGAATCCTGACATGGATTGCTGAGAGGTGGTATATAATACGTATCACAGTGGTCTCGCCTGAGAGACGAGGGAACAAAGGTATTTACCCCTAAACTCCCTACATTATTGGTAGAGGGCAACATCTGGAGCACCACTAACCACCTACATCCTGCCTGCTCCCATGAGTCATGTCAACAATACTTCAAGAAAAATAAAGAAAAAAGAAAACAAGTTTTTAAGATAAAACTGTCAGGGAGAGTCATGGGTAGATTCACAAGGACTCTGTGGGATGCTCTGGCACATAGCAGAGTGAGTGCTGAACAGATTGTAGCTTCAGCCACAAATGAAAAAATATATAGCACGCAAATACTAACTAAAGACAAACAAGCAAAAACAAAAACAAAAAGCTAGCATGACCGTGCTAATATCAGACAATGTAGGCTTAAAGGCAAAACATGCTAGCAGAAATAAAGAATACTTCACAAAAGATTTAGCATTTACTAATTTATATATATCCAATTGCATAGCTGCACAATATATGGAATACAAACTGACATGTCAAAGGAAACAGAAATCTACAATCATAGCAGAAATATCAGCATGTCTTTCTCAATAATATGAACCCTGACAAAAATATCAGTAATTTTAAAGAGGATCTGAATAAAACAAATAATACTCTGGAACTAACTGACAGAGAACCCTGCAAGTAGTAACAGAACACACGTTATTTTCAAGTGTACCTGGAACATTTATCAAAATTGACCATATGCTAGACCATACGGTGAGTCTCAACAACTTGTAAATAATTGAAGTCATAGAGAATATGCCCTCTGAACACTGTGGTTTATAACTGGAACTCGGTAACAAAAATCTAAATAGAAGATCCCTAAAACCAAAGATTTTGTAAAATATTTCTAAATGGCTCTTGAAACAAAGAATAAATCACAATGGAAATTAGACAATATTTTGTATTAAATTACAATAAAACACATCAAAACTTGCAGGATACTGATTAGGTATAAGCTTAAAGGAAAATGTGTAGCCTTAAATGCATATATTAGAAAGGCAATTTTAATCCTAAACCCAACATTTTAAGTAATTAATTCAAAAAGGAGAAGGAAGGAAATTTTTTTAAAAAGCAAAATAATAATAATAATAATAATAATAATAAAATGGAAAAATTCAATAGAGGAAGTAAACAGAGTAAAAGTGATGAGTAGAATAACAAAATGAATAAATTCCCAGCAAGACTGAGCAAGAAGAGAGAAAGAAAAGAGAGATAATAACTAGGTATGAAAAAGAGCATAACACAACATATCTTACAAATATATATTTCTTAAAAAAGAAAGAAGGATAAGATAATATGATGAATAACTTTATGCCAATAAATTTTTAAAATTTTAATAAAATTCCCAACTTTCTTAAAAAACAAAAAACTTGACTAAATTAATATAAGAATAAAGAGAAAATTTGAATGATTTCTGTTTAAAAACTTAAATCTCCAAGTAAAACAATTTACCAAATGGAGAAGTCTCTAAAGCTTAGAGAGCCTCACTGGTTAGTCTTTCATAACAAATTTTTCCAAATAATAGAAAAGGGGAGCTAAAACTTTTATGAGATCAGCATAACCTTAATTCAACTATCTAGCAAGAATATTACAGAAAAGGAAAATGTCAAAGAACATGGAAAATCCTAGATAAAACATCAACAAGTCAATTCAGTAGTATGTAAAAACTATTGTACCCAAGGCCAATTAGGGTTTATTCCAGAAATAAAAATTCCTGGTTGATTAGCACTCAAAGTTTAATCAATCCATGTAACTCGGTACATTAGTAGAATAAAGAATTAAATAAAGACAATCTCAATAGATGAAAGCATTTGATAAAATCCAACACCCTTCGTCTTAAAATTCCTAGCAAACTTGGAACAGACTGAACTTTCTTAATTGGATACATACTATCCTTTAAAAACACCAATTATCATACTTAATCATGAAATATTCAAAACTTTCTTCCTGAAATTTGGAATAAAAAACATGCCTGATACTACCATTGCTCTTTTTTTTATTATTATTATGGAGTTTATTTATTTATTTTGAGAGATAGAGAGACACAGTCAGGTAGAGGCACAGAGAGGAGAAAGAATCCCAAGTAGGCTCCACACTGTCAGGGCAGAGCCTGACACAGGGCTCAAATTTGCAAACCATGAGATCATGACCTGAGCCAAGATCAAAAGTCAGAGGCTTAACCAACTGAGCCTCCCAAGCGCCCCTTGATACTATCATTTCTATTCAATATTGTACTAAGGATGTAGCTGATACAATAATGAAGGAAAAAAATTAAGAACTGGTATGGAAGAAATTAAGATGTTCTTATTCACAGATGACAGGATTGCATGCAATAGACGACCTAAAAGAATATACAATTAGAATTAACAAGTGAAATCAACAAGGTTAATATAAAAATGTGTTTTTATAGAGCAATAAAAAATTAAAAATCATATTTTTTTCTTTTTAAAGTTTTTATTTAAATTCCAGTTAATTAAAATATAGTGTAATATTAGTTTCAGGTGTAGAATTTAGTGATTCATCACTTACATACAGCACCCAGAGCTCACCACAAGTGTCTGTCCTCCTTAATACCCATCATCTCCAGAAACCCTCAGTTTGTTCTCTGTCATCAAGAACCTGTTTCTTGGTTGACTCTTTCTCTACTTTTTTCTCTCCACTATGTTCATCTGTTTTGTTTCTTAAATTCCACACATGAGTGAAATCATACGGTATTTATCTTTCTCTGACTTATTTTGCTTAGCTTAATACTTTTTGGCTCTATCCACATCGCTGCAAATGGCAAGATTTTATTCTTTTTTATGGCTGAGTAATTATATACATTATATACATATATATACATATAATACATATACATATAACATATATAATATAATACATACATATAATATATACATTATATACATACATACATACATACATACATACACACACATACACCATATCTACTTTATCCATTCATCAGTCAATGGACACTTGGGCTCTTTCCATAATTCGGAGATTGTTGATAATGCTGCTATAAACATTGGGGTGTAGGTGCCCTTCTAAATCAGTAAGGAAACATAATTTTAAAAATGGCATTTACAACAACATCAAAGATATGAAATACTTAAGAAAAAATAATGAAAAATGTACAAGACTTCCGCATTCACAACTATGAGACATTAATTAGGGAAATCACAGAAAACCAAAATAAAAGGAGGGATCCAACATGCTGAAGTATTGAAAACTTCCTAGTATAAAAATGCTAATTCCTTCCAAAATGGTTCACTGGAATCAATACTACCCCATTCAACATCTCCAACAGAGTTAACTATTTGTCTTTGTGAACAATGACCAGCTGATTCTAAAATTCATGCGGAAACACAAAAGGCTGATAACAGCCAAGATAATCTTGAAAAAGACAATACTAGAAGATCCACCTACTAAATATGAAGACTTGTTTAAATCTACATTAAGACATTGCAATATTGGTACTGCTGGTGAGTACATAGACAAACATCAATAGAAGACAAGAGAGTGTTCAAAATTAAACCTGTATTTACATGGTCCCTTGATTTGGACAGACAATTCTCTGCAGTAAAAAAAATAATGGACTTTGCAATAAATGGTACTGGGTCAATTGGACACTACTATGGAAAAAGTGAATCTTGATCCCTTCCTAACAACAAAAACAAATTCCCAATGAAATACAGATCTCAGTATGAAAAGTAGAACATTAAAACCTCTAGAAAAAGAGATATTATCTTTATAACCTGAAGGTAAGCAAAGATTAAACAGGACACAGAATCAACCACATAAAAGAAAAAGTTATAAATCACATTATATAAAAATGAAGTATTTTTATATGCCAAAAACAGCATTTAGAGAGTGAAAAGTTAAACCACAGAATAGGAGAATATATTTTCCATACACATATACAGCAAAGAATCCATAACCAGAATTAAAAAAAAAATTTAATTTGAAAATCAAGACAAAAAAGACAAAATCAGAATAGATATTTCATAAAAGAAGATATCCAAGAGGCCAATAAGCATACGAAAAGGTACTCTACTTCATTAGGCATTAAGGAATTGCAAATTGAAATAATATTACCATTACATACCCAGCAGAATGGGTATAAATTAAAATTCTGACCATACCAATTATTGGTGAATATGTAGAGCTACCCAAATTCTCATTCTCTGCTGATGAGAGAATAAATTGGTTGAACTACTCCTGAAAACCTTTAGGCAATATCTAATAAAGCTCACACCAGATGATCTGACTAGCTACCAGAAACATTGACATAACCTGTACTTGCACAACAAACGGTATAACTACAGCAGTTATTTAAGTCCTAAGTACCAGGCTCTGGGTTTTTCTTCAATTATGCCAAGCATTTTTATACCCATCACACAGAGGAGTATAATGAGGCTTGGGGAGGTTAGATTACTACGCAAATTCACGAAACTAGTAAAGACAGAAGCAAAGATTAAATCCCTGCCTATGGGACTTCCAGGCCTTATTCCTAACTGCCACCCTCTACTGTGAACACATGGTCAGTAATTACCTATTTAGATATGTTTTTTGAAAAGCCACTTAGGTAATAAGACCTAAGGACCTCCCACCTCCCAAACTGTTTTCCTAGTATTTATCTTCCTTTATCTTTGATGAACAGTATAGGTGTTACTAGGGAAAGGAAAAGTGATAAGATATGGCAACAGCTTGATTTCCTACAAAGCTGTCTGGAATTGGGTCTCTAGAAGTGTTTTCAGGGTTTGCACATGCTAATGAAGACAGAAGGTCTGCAAAATAGTGTTTATAAGGGCACCAGGGTGGCTCAGTCCGTTGACTGTCCCATCCCTGATTTCAACTCAGGTCATGATCTCACAGTTCATGGACTCACACCCTGCATTGTGCTCTGTGCTGACAACGCGGAGCCAGCTTGGGATTCTCTCTTTCCCTGTCTGCCTCTCTCCCACTCATGCACGCTGTCTCTCAAAATAGATAAATAAAAGTCCAAAGATAAAATAAAACAGGTTATACATGTGCACTAATTTCCTTAGACACTAAAGAAAAAAACATTCCTTTAGTCTCAGAGCAAATTGTGTTCCTTCCATCCTATAGAAGGAACTCCTCCCTTATTCTCAACCAGGCCTTGGCCTCAGGCTGATCAGACACTTGCAGAGTGGAGACCACACTGAAAACCCTTCTGTGTGAGTCTTCATTTGACTGCACACTTCTTTCACTGAAGTGCTGCTCAAGCTTTCACCGGCCTTCTCTAGACATTCAGCATTCAGCTTCCTACTCCTCTCAAATTTCATTAAAAACGTGCTTGTTGTTCACCTACTAGATGGTTTTTTGGCCTTATCTCAATCTTTACCACACATCTTTAGGGTAATTTTTCAGATTCCCATTTTGCAGGGGGTAGAGTGAAGAGCAGAGGTATGAAGGGATCTTCAAGGTCACACAAACATTAAGGGACCTCATTCAAGGTCACACAAATATTAAGGGACAGAACCAGGCTCTATAGGATGTTAGAGATCTCTCTTTCCTTCCTACACACTACTTAAATAAAGCTCACAGCCAAAGGAAGAAACACAGACAGAAACACAAAAGCCTTAGCGACTTGGGGCTCAGCAAAAGGCCAAGCTTGTGTATTTTAGTAGCCTCTAAAACATTAGTAATTGAATTGCATTACAATTATTGTTTCATTTTTTAATTATTTGGGTCCACTTATATATGCATTTATGTCAAACCTTTAGTTAACACTGCATACCAGCAGGTCCTGGGCTAAGAACTGGAAATTTATGTGGGATTATTGGTTTTATTATGACAGCATGCTACCCACCCTCACCGACCTTACTATCTAATTAGAAAGATAAACAATTGAATTAGCAACATGATAAGGCGTGTTGTCTATTACAACGGGAAACTATGACTTAGATCATCAAGTAGAAATACAATCATAATTAGTATTGTTGTCAAGAAAACATGACAGAGTGAAATATATTTTAGATTAAAATCAAGATATTACTAAAATAAGTTGAGGCTTTTATGTGTATGTGCCTTAATAGCTAGAAAAATATTAACTTTTTTGGATGATGCAGAATAAATGAGAGATTACTCCAATATAATTGATCACCTGCCTTTGTTTTACAGTAAAATCAAAGCCCATGAGCATGTCTGGTTCTACCTTCTGTATCTAGCAGGGTATTGTGGAATAAACAAGGTCTTTGGAGGTGCAAACATTGAGTATAAATATCAAGTGTGTGTCTAGTTTTTCTAGTTCTTGTTTTCATTTCAATTAAAAAAGGCATTCATAAGAATACTGGCACAGGCTAGCTGTGAGAACGAAGGAAAACCATGTATATAAACATACTTTGTTATGTATTCTATTAATCAGAACCTTTTTGGTTGCAAGTGCTAAAAATCTAATTCAAGTTAGCTTTAAAAAATGGCATGTATTGAAAACTATGGCCACACAAAAACCTGCACATGTATGGTTATAACAGCTTTAGGCATAGCTGCCAAAATCTGGAAGCAACCATGACATCCTTTAGTAGGTAAATGAATTAATAAACTGTGGTGCATCCAGTCTGTGGAATATGATTCAACTCTAAATAGAAAGGAGCTATCAAGCCAGGAAAAGTGCATATTGTTAAGCAAAGGAGCCAATCTGAAGAGGCTACATACTGTATGATTTCAACTACATGACATTCTAGAAAAAGCAAAACTATGGGGACAGTAAAAAGATCAGTGGTTGCTGGGGATGGAAGTGGGGGCACAGTGAATAGGCGTAGCTCCGAGAACTTTTGGAGCAGTGAAAATATTCTATATGACACCTTAATAATAGACACTTGACATCATACATTTGTCCTAATCCATAAAATGTGTAACAGCAAGAGTGAACCATAAGGTAAAGTATGGACTTGGGGGATCATGCTCTATCAATGCAAGTTCACCAATGGTAACAAATGCACCACTACATTGGGGGATAATAGGGAAAGCTCCAAATGGGTGGGGTCTGGAGGATATGGAAAATCTCGGTACCTTCAACTATTGGGTGAACTTAAAACTGCTCTCAAGGGGCGCCTGGGTGGCTCAGTCGGTTGAGCATCCGACTTCAGCTCAGGTCACGATCTCACGGTTCGTGAGTTCGAGCCCCGCGTCGGGCTCTGGGCTGATGGCTCAGAACCTGGAGCCTGCTTCCGATTCTGTGTCTCCCTCTCTCTCTGCCCCTCCCCCATTCACGCTCTGTCTCTCTCTGTCTCAAAAATAAATAAACATTAAAAAAAAAAACTCTCAAAATATGTCTTTAAAACAAACAAACCAAAAAAATGGTGTTTACTGACTCCAGTGACCAAAAAGGGTGGGGTGGATCTCACCTCATGCACTGCTGGACCTGGGCATGAAATGATACAATCTGAATGCCCTCCATCTCTTGCCTTTGATATATACTCCGTTGGCTTCATTCTCTCCATTCTCTCTGACTGGCAAGCCTAAAGGAGAGGAAGTCTTTCTCTCCACTTTCATGTATACAAATCCTAGGAATTCTGATCGTCCAAGCTTTCATTCTTTACCGACACCTTGTGTGAATTATTGTGACTGGCTGGACCGGGTCATACTTTTATTTACCCTGTGCTGACATGAAGAGGTACATGGGATTAGCGGCCCTGTCAGAATACGGTGGAGTATGTTCTGGTATAGGAGCAACTCTCCAAAGAAGGGCTAGAGGAAAGCATGCTGGAAAGCCAAATCTATACAATCCATACAAACAGCATACCTAAAGTTAAGACCTGTCGATCTCTACAGACACATCACAGTACTCTAGCTGTGTGATCCAGGCCAAAACATTTCATTGCTCTGAGCTTCATTTTCCTCTTCATTTCCTCTTCATTTTCCTTATAAAATAAGGCACTTCTAGGGCCATAAGCATTAAATGAAATCATAAACCTAAGATGCTTTGTATCTTGGACATAGAATTACTCTGCACATGGTAGCCATTAGTAATAATAATAATCCTCAGCTCAAAGATATGGGAACAAAGGCCTAGAGAGGGTGTGACTTGCCCTTGGCCAGACCCATTGAACACCCTGATAGAGAGATCATAACAGCAAGTACCAGAGCCTGGAGCCCTGAAGAAATCCTTTGCACTCTGGGAATTACACAAATGATTTACCAATGATGACATCTGGTCCCGAGAGAGAGAAGGCTTACTTTTAGCTGTGCTTCAGGACAATCGTATAATAAGCGTAATGCCTTGTACTGCATGGTGCTTTTATTTTTCAAAGTGTTTCCCATCAATTACATCATTTTACCCTTAAATATCCCTATGAGTCAGGGAAGACATTATCACCATTAGTTGTTGCTTTTACTATTGATTTTTTTCAATGCTCCGTTTGTTATAGAGCAAATACGGCCATTCTCATTTTTAAACTGTTTCTAATTTTTTTTTCAATGAATTCTGGTGCTTAGCTTTCTCTAACTTGAATTGTTGTCTCCTAATTGAAAATGGCAAATTTCCTTGACAAATGCACAGCAAGATGGCTTAGAAGAGAATCACTAAGGAGTGGGAGAGCTGAAAACGCCTTTTTACATGCAAACAAATGGATTACAAAATCTGTGTTTCCCAATCCTGAACTTCTGCAGCAGCTCAAGTCAGGAGGACCAAGGAATCTGTGAACTAGCTAATACCACAAGTTAGCAGATGTTCACATGGGTCCCAGGCAGTTGCCAAATGAATCATTTCTCAGTATAAACAGAACCAATGGAAAGTCTAGACCTCATGAAATCCTGAAATCTGCCAAATTACTCCAGCAGAATGGAAACAAATTCTTACCTTTTCTCATTATACACAGCAGAAAGTCTGATGGATAAAGGGGAGGTAAAGGCCAAAAGTTCCAGATTCTACCACTCAGCTCTGCCACTGACTGCTGTCTTACTTTCGCAGAGGGACTTATGTTCTTCTGCAGTCACTTCTGGAGAACAGAAATACCGTGAGCTTCTGGATTTACACCCAGACCTACATTCTGAACACATGACACATTACCCAATTTTCCCAGCCCTAATTTCATCACTTGAGCTGCTTATATTTGAAGATTAAATAGCATCACTATGTATGAAGACCTAATATAGTACCTGGCACATAACAGAGATCAATAATTATCAACTTCTCTTTCCCTAGAGCAAAACAAACAATGAAGTCTATATATACTTGATATGCAGATTCATGCATAGGTACATAGATGATAGTATAGATATAATTATATGCATATACATTGTGAGGATAAATTAAAACCCAATTCTTTAAAATTATTATAAATATACATAATATATAATAGATATTACATTTTCTACTCTATATTATTTTGAATTCTTTTTTTTTTTTTTTTAATTTTTTTTTCAACGTTTTATTTATTTTTGGGACAGAGAGAGACAGAGCATGAACGGGGGAGGGGCAGAGAGAGAGGGAGACACAGAATCGGAAACAGGCTCCAGGCTCCGAGCCATCAGCCCAGAGCCCGACGCGGGGCCCGAACCCACGGAGCGCGAGATCGTGACCTGGCTGAAGTCGGACGCTTAACCGACTGCGCCACCCAGGCGCCCCATTTTTTTTTTAAGTTTATTCATTTATTCTGAGAGAGAGAGGAAGAGACAAAATCCCAAGCAGGCCAGCACAGACCCCAATGTCGGGCTGTAACTCATGAACCACGAGATCATGAGCTGAGCAGAAATCAAGAGTCAGACGCTTAACTGATTGAGCCACCCAGGTGCCCCTATTTTGAATTCTTGAATAAATATTACCTCTTCAAAAAGAGTATCACTGTGTAAAAGCCAGGATAGGATCAGTCTATTCAATTACACAATAATTATTTAAGGACCTCCTCTGTGCCAAACACTTTCATGCATATAACTACTAGCAAAACAGATGTGGTCTCCACTCTATATCTAATGGATGTTCAGGCAGAGGATTCTAGAAAGAGCAAAGGGCACATATACATTAACTTTAAGGAAGAAAAGGCGCTTGAGTGGCTCAGTCTGTTAAACATCCATCTTCCATTCAGGTCATCGTCTCAGTTCAAGCCCCATATGAGTTCAAGCCCCACGTCAGGCTCTGTACTTATAGCCTAGAGCCTGTTTCGGATTCTGTGTCTCCCTCTTTCTCTCCCCCTCCCCTGTTTGTGCTCTGTCTCTGTCTCAAAAATAAGTAAATAAACTTAAAAAAAAATCTTTAAGGAAGAAACTGAAAGACCTTTCCTAAGGCAGAATCTGTGGGAAGTGACAAGTTGTCTCTGTGGCCAGAGACAAGATCCTTATCTATAAATGTAAGATAAGCAGCCACTATCTGATGAAGGTGAGCTTTCCAAGGAATTTCAACTTCTCTTTTTTAAAAAAATGGTCAGTGTACATGTCTACAAAAACAAACAGAGAGAAGCTTCGCTTCTCGACTTGTTTGGGTAGCCAAAAATTCTCGAATGGGTCTCTAAAGGGAATCGGTGTCCCAGTCAATCCAATGCCTAATGGAAAATCTGATTTCACAGTCTGGCTAAATAACTCACTGGTCACATGTCTTTGGGCAAGTTGATTAACACCTAGGCCTCAGTTTCCCCATTTCAAATGTTGACAGTCATAAACCAGTCCACTCCTCTTTTCAACCATTCTTAGGACACCAACACTTTAATGAAAGGGGTGTTTGATATCACCTCCTGCCCTGTGATTTTATTCATTTGTCATAACACCTGATTTTATCATCAGCCAGTAACTACTTATTTAAAAAAAAATGGAAACATCCTTGAATAATAAGACTCTTGTGGGAATGGTAAGGGAATTGGAACTCACTTACAAAAATCAAGTAGCAAAATGATTTAGCTGTTGGTTCACTCCAGCCTGGGCTGTGTTTTGCATGAGAAATGAGCTCATCTCTGAATGTAACAGATTCTGCTTGTTTGGGTAGTGCTTCTAATCGAGGCATATATATTTTGCCTCAATCATAGGAAAACAAATTGTCAGTGGCATATTGCTTTGGTGTTTGAACCATTTGTTGGATTTCCCGCCTTCCTAAATGTCTGAAACAGAAGCATGAAGCATGAATTGGCCAAACTAGAAAACCCAGTATTTATGAGTCTATTCAAACCTTGTAAAGATTTGATCAGCAAATATGCCAATTGATACACCATAATGTTTTACAACCGCAGTCGTCTTGGTCTATAAAACTTATTATAATTCTGAAGGGATTTCTGCTTTCTTTGCAGACATTTCTGTTTTACTGCCACCCAATGGCGTATATTAGAATTGGCAGTTTTGCTGTTGGAGTTTCAGGAGGCAGATGTTTTTAAGTTTATGGCAAACAAATGATCCTGAAAGGCATCTTTCTCTCCTGTCTCACTCACCTCGCTCCCCCACCCCTCGCCCACACGCATACACATATACTATTCCAGCCAGAGTCTAAAAGGCTGTAGCATGGATTATGGTCTATGAGGTAGAAAAGATCCCAAATCTACTTTTGCCAAAAGAGCTGTGATCCTTAACATCTACTGGACCATCAGCAAAGCTGATATTTTGACTCCTATTTCCGAAATCTCTACCAGTTCTAATGCAATACAGAGAAGCTTCTAGAGTCAGAGAAGTTAGCAGCCAAATCAGTTCCTCAGATTACTAGGTTGAACTTGGCAGACTCATTGCCCCGGACAAGTACAGTGGGATGTCAAGTAGAATTCCTTTCTAAGAGATTCCTAGAGTACAGAGCAAAGGAAGCAAGAGAAAAAGATCAGTCATAAATACTGAGCATACAGAGAAGTAAGATCCTGTTCTACAGAGATTCTACCGGTTCCCACAGAACAGTGGTTCTAAGGCTGCACAGTAACGTTGAGTTCTATAGATCAATGGTTTCAATCCAAGAACAGCATCCCCAGAATGAGCATTTGAAATGGAAAGAGGCTTATATTTTTATTGCTACCTTGAATGGGGTGCACTCCTAGCATCTGATGCTCATGAGTTAATGTTGCTAAATGTCCTGCAATGCTCTGGACAATCCTGCATAATGAGGAATGTTCCATCAAGAATGCCAATACTGTCCCCATTGGGAAACACTGCATTCACTTGAGGACTGGGACAATTCTTCATACCTTCTTTCATTCTTTGATAAACGATTTTCTGAGCCCCTTCAAGTCAGACCTCAGGTTAGAATCTACAGATCTGATTTTAAGATGGAGCTTCCCATAAATTTCAAAGGATCCCAGTGGGTATTCCATGCATTCTCACCAACATACCAACACTTTACTTTTGTTGGTTTTCTTTTTGCCCTTGAGGATGTGGTAACTGTCCAGAAAGCCACGAGAGCATAGCAGAATCTTGCCACTGCCTCAGATGAGGCTGCCCTCCAGGAGAATGTTGATTACCTGTCAAAGATGCTGTGATCCAGAGCAATTAAAGCATCAAACCCCCAAGAGACTCGAGCAGAGCTGCCTTCTAATTCTCACACCAAAGTAGAGAGAAACATCCCCTTTTCTCTTTTGTGTTACACCTTGTCACCTGCTCACCAAACAGGTGCCATTCGTGTCTCTGTGTCTCAGAGTCTCCCCACATCATCCCTTTTATCATGTGCTTCTAGACTTGGGTTACATGGGTAGGGTACCTAAATTTCAGACAAATGCTATTATGTCTATCCTATTTCAGGCTCAGTCCTAGATATTCACATAACACTAAGTCATTCTTCTCCTTCAACAACCCTCTCCATCCCTGGAAAAATCCCTTCATGCAAACCTGGTATCTCAGGTCTTATTCACCAGTTTAGTTCATCAATACATCTAAATCTCAGTTTAGACTCGAGCTGAAACACTCCCTCCCACTACATAGGAACTGAATCACTGTCCTTATTCATGTTGACGACAGAAGACTGTTGGATGGATGGATGGATGGATGGATGGATGGATGGATAGAAAGATACAATAGAATATCACATGTAGGGGTGCCTGGGTGACTCAGTCAGTTAAGCATCAGACTTTGGCTCAGGCCATGATCTCATGGTTCATGGGTTCGAGACCCACATCTGGCTCTGTGCTGACAGCTTGGAGCCTGGAGCCTGCTTCAGATTCTGTGCCTCCCTCTCTCTCTGTCTCTCCCCTGCTCACGTTCTCTCTCTCTCTCTCTCTCTCTCTCTCTCTCTCTCTCTCTCTCTCTCTCTCAAAAATAAATAAACATTAAATTTTAAAAAAATAAAAAGAGAAGAGTAGCACATGTAAGAATGCTTGACATAACACCTGGTTCTCAACTTTAGCTATTATTAATACATTTTGACAACTGTATTGTTAGCAATGCCATCTTTTTTAAATGAAGAAACCAAGGCTCAGAGTCACAGAGCAATTAATTCATAGAGTTAGGCTTCTAACTTATCTCTGATGTCAAAACTCAGGCACTTTTGCTCAAATCCTACTAGCTCTACATTCCACTTTATGTAAGAGTAAGACATTTTGAGATCGTATAACATGTTAATATCACCTGTAGACAACCGTGTGTATTCACATCACATAGATGTTCTCAGTTCTTTAAGTGTGGGTTTCTCTCTCATCACATTCTGACAAGGAGGTGTTTCTTTGGAAGACATGGTCTGTACTAATTAGAGGGCAGTTTGCAGCTGAAACCAAAGGAGGAATCCGCTGCGTGTTGGCAGAGCCTACATCACAAGCAATGTATACCAATTCGTGCTACTCTAGAGATAATAACAGGCAGATTATAGAAATAAGTGGATATCTTTCTTTCATTATGGGCTGTGGGTGGATAAACCGTAAACAACATTTCCTTCATTTGAAAGTGGTAAGTGTAACAGATGGGAAAATTTCTGTTAATAGTATATTAGAAATCTTACATATCTCTATTTTGTTTGTAAATACAATCTTGTTCTGAATCAGTAATTTTTCTGTAAGTGTGCATGTGGTAGACACTCGTAGGGCTCATCAGTATCCACTTTTCTGTTTCCGGGCATACAGAGACAATACTTCTCAGTTTCCTTTTGTAATAAGGAGGCCATATTCCTCATCTGGCCAATAGAAGCACTGCATGTATGGTTTTGAGAGAAAGCACTTAGTTCCAGGTGGGTAACCTTCCACAACTTTCTTCCTCTTGCCACCGTCACCACAGAAGCATGTGTTGAAATGGAGGTGCCATAGGGTCCATAGAGACCAGATTGCCGAACCAACACATGGACAATAATTGTCCTGGAGTCTGCTCAAATGCACAGCACAATTTGCATGAACAAAAATAAACTTCTTTTTTATCAAGACACTGAGATTTTAGTGAGGCACCTTTAGCGAGGCTCAGTCGGTTAAGTGTCCAACTCTTGTTTTCATCTCAGGTCATGATCTCATGGTTTGTGAGTTCGAGTCCCCCACTGGGCTCCGTACTGATAGCACAGGATTCTCTCTGATGCTGATACCTGATAGGCTGGGATTCTTTCTCTCCCTCTCTCTCTCTTCCCCTCCTCTGCTCTCTCTCTCAAAATAAATAAACAAACAAAAAAAAAGACACTGAAATTTAGGTATTGTCTCTTAGCACAGCATAACTTGGACTCTCCCAACTAACACTGTGGGTGAGGTCATTTCATTCATACTGTAAAATAGAATACATGTTTCTCTGTCCTCATCAAAAATGATAGGTGCATTTTAATATGATACTCAGGATCTGCTACAATCTGGGCCAAACCCACTGTCCAAATTTTTCCTTCCACCACTCCACCATGAAACTAGACAATATTCCTTCACCACATCTTACAATTTCTTGATTTTTTTAATCTCCACTCGTGTTATTCTCTCCACTTAGCATACTGTCTCTTTCCCTTTCACATGCCATATGACTACCTACCTTTAAAAGACCCAACTCATATGCTAACTCTTCCATGAAATCTCCCCCAATCCTACTATTCTGAATTTCTCTTTCCTTCAAGTTTTCATACTTATTTCTTATTATTCTTTCTTACTTTATATCCTATATAATGATTTTTAACATATTAGTTTCAAGTGTACAACATAATGATTCAATAGTTGTAACCATTGCTAAATGATCACAAGAAGTCTAATTAATATCCATCCACACACAGTTACAATTTTTTTCTTATAATAACTTTTAAGATCTACTCTTTTAGTACCTTTTAAATAAACAATACAATATTATTAACTACAGTCACCATGCTGTACAATACATCCCCATGACTCATTTATCTCATAACTAGAAGTTTGTACCTTTTGAACCCCTTCACCCATTTTACCCATTCCCCATGCTTTACCTCTGGCAATCACCAATTTTCTGTACCTATGGGATTTGTTTAGGTTTTTGTTTTTTTTTTTTTTTTTTTTTTTTTTTGCTTTTTACATTCTACATATAAGTGAGATAATACCTTATTTGTTTTTCTGTCTGACTTATTTCACTTAGATAATGCCCTCAAGATCCATTCATGTCATTGCAAATGGCGAGATAATTTCTATCTACGTATCCATCAGTGGACACCTTGGTGGTTTCCAGGTCTTAGCTACTGTAAAGAATACTGTAATGAACATGAGCATGTATTTATCTTTCTGAGTTACAGCTTTCATTTCTTTGAATAAATACGCAGTAGTAGAATTGCTGGATAATGTGGTAGTTCTATTTTCAGTGTTTTCAGGAGACTCCATACTGTTTTTCATAGTGGCTACAACAATTTGCATTCCCACGAACAGTGCACGAGAGTTCCTTTTTCTTTCTCTATATCCCTGCCAACACTTGTTATTTCTTGTCTTTTTGCTACTAGCCAGCCATTCTGACAGGTGTGAGGTGATAGCTCATTGTGGTTTTGAATTGCATTTCTCTGACGATGAGTGATGTTAAGTACCTTTTCATGTATGTGGCCATCTGTGTATCTTCTTTGGAAAAAAAAAAGTCCATTCAGATCCCTTGCCCATTTCTAATTGGATTGTTGGGTTTTCTTGCTATTGAGTTATTACAAGTTATTTGTATATTTTGGATGTTAACCCCTTATCAGATGCATGATGTGCAAGTATTTCCATTAAGTATGTTGTCTTTTCATTTTGTGCATAGGTTCTTTTTCCATGTAGAGCCTTTGAGTTTGGTACAGTCCCACTTATTCATCTTCACTTTATTTCTCTTGATTTTGATGTCAAACCCCCCAAAATCATTGCCAAGACCAACCTCAAGGAGCTTACTGCCTATGTTTTCTTCCAGGAATTTTATGGTTTCGGTCTTACATTCAAGTCTTTCAAATATTTTGAGTTGATTTGTGTGCGTGGTGTAAGATAGTGGTCTCATTTCATTCTTTTACATGTAGTTGTCCAGTTTTCTCAGCCTCATTTCTTGAAGAGACTGTTCTTTCCTCATCATATATTCTTGCCTCCTTTGTCATGAATTAATTTACCATCTATGTGTGGGTTTATTTTTGGACTTCCTTTTCTGTTCCATTGACCTCTGTGCTGGTCTTCATGCCAATATCATACTGTTTTTACTACTATAACTTTGTGATATATTTTGGAATCAGAAGTGTGATGTCTCCAGCTTTGTTTTTCTTTCTCAAGATTTCTTTGTCTATTTGGAGGCTTTGTGGTTCCATACAGATTTCAGTATGGTTTGTTCTAATTTGTGAAAAACTTACACTGGAATTTTGAAAAGGAATGCATTGAATCTGTAGATTGCTTTGGGTAGTATGGATATTTTAACAATATTAACCTACCCAGTTATGGATTATTATTGTTTATGAGCAAATTTTAACTCCCCTGTTAGCAATTTTGAGAGGATCATTCAAATCTGATTATCATTGTATCTTCAACAATTCAAACCAGGGCCATAAAATTATGCCTAGTAAATATTTAATAGGTATAGATACATCAGTGATATTATTACAGCAAGTTTTGCCATAAAATCAACTGAGGCTTTTGGGGGGCACTATCAAGAAGCATTCCTTCTTGCAACCACTTTCTTACTCCTATTCCAAAAAAAAACAAACAAACAAACATTATTGGGGCACCTGGGTGGCTATGTGTGGGTTTATTTCTGGACTTTCTATTCTGTTGGTGGCTCAGTCTGTTGAGCATCCGACTTCGGCTCAGGTCATGATCTTGTGGTTCGTGGGTTCAGGCCCTGCATCCGGGCTCTCTGCTGTCTGCACAGAGCCCACTTTGGATCCTCTGTCCCCCTCTCTCCACCCCTCCTTCACTTGTGCCCTGTCAAAAATAAATAAACATTTTTTTTTAAAAAAAGGAAGAAGCATTATCTTAGTTAAGCCATGCTTAGAAGTTGGTGGGGATACTGGGCACTGAGAAGTCCTGCATCTATACAAGTTCCTTCTTCTAGACCATGAAGCAGTATTAGCAAATGGACCAGGCGTCCTGCTTCTCCCACAAGCATTCAAGAATGGAAGACTTGATGGCACTCAGGCTTGGTGGTTGGTGTTAAGAAAACTGGGACTGGGAGGAAGGTAGCAACTGCGTGGATATTTATTGACAATACAGAGTGTGCCAGGATCTGTGCTAAGTGCTTTGTGTTTGTTTTATCACTTGCTCTTCCCAAGAACAGCAGGGAAGAACATGGTGGATGGTGCATCAACTTTGTAGCCAGATTGCAAGCATTTAAACCCCAGGCTTACCACCAACTGGGTGACCTAGGACAGGTACTTCACTCTCCTCTACCTGTTTCCTTAATTGACAACAACACTCTCCACCTCATAGAATTATTATGATGATAAATGTGTTGGTAAATACAAAACACTTTGGTGAGGGCCTGCATACAGTAAGTGCACAATTAATATTGCTTTGAAAAGAAAAAGAATGATATAACTGTTGTTATAATCCTCCTTTCACAGATTAGGATACTAAGGCATAAATGCTAAGCTCATGGCCCAAAGACACATGATAGTAAATGGCAGGGTTGGGATTTGAACCCAAGCCTCTGACCTCAGAGCCAGTGCTCTGAATTCTACCCTATAGCCTCTTTGCAGCCTTCAGAATCGCTAGGCAAGAAGGTTTGAAGACTATCCATGCTCCATGTAGCTGCATGGAGAAATTGATTAGACAAGGTAACTTGCGAGGTTCCTTTCAACCTTGAGATATTGTGATTTACAGATGCTCAAACTTAAAAGCAAGTAAGGTTCCTAACAATCCAGGGCAGAGGTGACTGGAATGGTCTTTCTGTGGTTGAGAACGTCTCTGTGCTCATTCTCTAGAACCTTTTAATACAACCACGTTTTTCTAGGTTGCTTAATATTATACTACAGAAGTTAAAAACACATGTTCCAAGAAGATACAATGCTATATAGTGAGACAGATATGAATTTGAATCATTGCTGTACCATTTATTTGCTGTAAGACCTTGGGCAAGTTATTCAACCTCCTATCTGGTTAATTTCTACCAGATTCCCGTATTTTGTAACTTTCTGCATACTAGCTCTTCTCCAGAGCCAAGGGCTTCTCCAACAATTCACAGTTCTATTTACCTTCTTTTCCCCTGTGCAATGATTTATTGGTCCAAATGTCTCCTAACCAAAACAAGCCAACCATGATTTGTCCCTAGTAAATGGGACAAAGAAATTCCAGGTGTACTGGTCTCTTGAATGGAAATGATATAAACTCATGAATTGTTATGGGAGACTTCCTTTCCTGTGGTCTTGGGATCACAAAACACCAATGTAGAGCAGAGAAAAGAATAAATGAAGCTGAGGCACAGAGAGGAGCAGAAATAAGGGTTAGAAAAAGAAAATTCTCCTCATGTCCCTCATGTTTCAGAGGGCTGAGTTCATTTCTGCATGTGGGTTTCATGACAAATACCCATTTTGCTAGAATCCCCTTTAGTGGAGTTTCTGCTTTTTACCACCAATAGTCCTCCTGTCTGATCTAGTACTCTGAGACCAGATTCTTCATCAGCAGGGCAAAGAAAATAATCTATCCCTTAAGAGATCATTACTGAAATTAACTGAGACCCTTCCTCAGGGACTGACACATAGTTAACCTTAAATACATAGAAGAAGCTATCCTTTGTTAAATGATGCTTCCTTAACATTATCATCATCATCATTATCATACTGTTACAAATTATCCAACATGTGTTCATGATACATACTATGTACCAGCACCATGCTTAGAACTGGCCGCATGACAAACAAGATGTAGCATTTACCATCCACAGGAGCAATTCCACAGGGGAGAAAGATATTGAACCAGTAATTACAGTGAAGAGTAGAAGGTGTTAAGACTGCTGGTTTACTTAAGGGAGCACGCCCACCTGCCTGGGGACACTGAGAATAGATAGCTTCACATAGTTGGTAACATTTGACTTTATCTTCAAAGTTTGAAACGGGGCCACAAAGAAGACATTTCAAGCAAAAACAACCACCTCTAAAAAGGCATGAGGGATAAAACTTATGGAAGGTTGAAGGAACTTTAGGTAATATGGCACAGCTTCAGTTAATGAGGTGGGGAGAAAGAGAGTGGGGGACGAGACTGGAGAAGTGGGCAAGAACCACATCAAGGGGGCCATAATAAAGGATGCCTATATTATTTTAAGGAGGTAAGGCTAATGGCAACAAATTCTTACCAGATACCAAACACTGTTCTAAACATTTGCTCATTCCTTTCAACTTTGCATTACTGTAGGTATTGGTATTACCCATGAAGAAATAAAGTTACAGAAAGGCAAAGTGGTTTGCCTGAAGTAACTCATCCTACGTGCAGAGCCAGGTTTGGAAACCAAGCAGTTAGGGCTTGTATTGGGTTGAATTGTGTCTTAGTTCAAGGTCCCATAAGAAAAATACCACAGATTGAATAGTGAAACGCCCAGAGTCTAAGAGACCCCCAAAAACGAACCACCAGAATCCAGAGTCAAAGCTAAGCAGCAAGGGTCATTTATTGCAGGTTCGAACCTGGACCTCTGCGCCCTCGTTGCCGGTGACGCCGAGAGGTCCTGAGAGAGGTTTTTACACCCCTTTTATAAACAGGTACAAACAAGTCATGGGAAAATCAGGAATACACGGATGTGCCAAGCAGTAATGATTGATCAGAAATACACGGATGTGCCAAGTAACAATGGTTGATCAAGAATATACGGTTGTGCCAGGCAACTATGATTGATCAGAAATACACGGATGTGCCAAGTAACAATGGTTGATCAAGAATATACGGTTGTGCCAGGCAACTATGATTGATCAGAAATACACGGGCGCGCCAAGCAATTGTACAGAAGCGGAACAAGCTGGTTAAGCTTGGTTAGGTTTCAGTTTCCCGTAACTGAAGCTTTTAAGTTTTAATTTTCTCGGGCCTTTCAATAGCTTAAATAGCAACCACTCTTTTCTCACAGTCCTGAAGTTGGGGAAGTCCAACATCAAGGAGACAGTTCTGAAACACAGCCTTCTTCCTGGTTTGCAGAGGTATGTCTTCTTGTTGTACCCTCACCGCGTGGATAGAGAGGGAGCCCTAGTCCCTTCATTTCCCTTTAAGGGCACTAATCCCGTCATGAGGGCCCAACCCTTATGATCTCACTTAAAGTTAATGACCTCCCAAAGGCCCCACCTCAAATACCAACACATTGGGAATTAGGGATTCAACATACGAATCTGTGGGGTCCACAGACATTCCGTTGATAGCAAATTGTATCCCACCAAAATTCGCGTGTTGAAATCCTAACCCCCAGGACCTTAGAATGTGACCTTATGTGGAAATAGGGTGATTGTGGAGGTAATCAGTTAAGATGAAGTTATCCTGGAGTAGAGTGGGCACAGAGGCCCACACAGGGAGAATACCACGTGAGCCAACATAAAGCCTGAAATCCACAAGCCAAGGAATGCCAAATATTGTCAGTAAACCACCAAAAGCAAGACATAAGCATGGAACAGATTCTCCCTCACCACCCTCATAAGGCACCAACCCTACTGATACCTTTTTGGACTTCTAGCCTCCAGAATTGTAAAATAATAAATTTCTGTTTTTTATAACGTCCCTACTTTGTTGTACTTTGTTATGGCAACCTAGTAAATTAATACAGGGCCCCAAATTGGCCCATCTAATCAGTATGCCACGTGATCTTCTTTCTCCAGAGCCAGGAGAGGGTTTTAAAAAGGAAAAAAAACTCAGCCATATTTGCATTCTGTTAGAAAATCGGCCTGTCATTTGCTCATCTTTTTACCCACAGTCCTTCCTTAGTCATAAAGAAGATCATTGGCTTGGGTCCCATATGTTTATGAGGGGGGAAATGTGTAAAGCCCCAAATTCTTTGCAATACAGTTCAGTTTAACATCAGTATTTGTCTCTATTTTTGAACAGGGACTTCAATGCAAAATGCCTCATTTTTACATATCTGTGATTAAACTGTTCAAAAGAGCAGTGCTTTATTGTTTCCTATTTATAAACTCATTCTACTTTGACTTATATGGGCAAAAACAAAACATTTTTTGGAGGCATTTTTTTTTTCCTCTTCTTTACTCCACTTGATGGTAAATGTAAAATCGTGAAGTTTTAGGAGGAAGCATTCTTTGGTTTCCTTATTATAGCTATTCATCTTTCTTTGGAGAAAGAAAGAGAGCTGTCTCCGTTGGAAGATGTTTCTCTGGAATCCTTCTCTGGTGACTTGTAATCTAAAGCTGTTGAATTCAAGGACAGTTTTAACCACAGTATTTAATCTTCTGGAGACATTTATTACATAGCTTTTTGTTTTGCCTTGTTTAATATAAACCACTAGAGAGATGTTTCTTGGTTATGTCATTTCGTAAACCAGAGTGTGAAGTAGAAAATCCCAGATAAGAAGAGGCCACTCCTCATTAGGAATTCTATCATAGGATGCACCTGGGTGGCTCAGTCATTTGGGTGTCCCACTTCAGGTCATGGTCTGTGGGTACAAACCCCGTGTCAGGCTCTGTGCTGACAGCTCAGAGCCTGGAGCCTGCTTCTGATTCCGTCTCCCTCTCTCTCTGCTCCTCCCCTGCTTGTGCTCCATCTCTCCCTCTCTCTCTCTAAAATAAATAAACATTAAAAAAAATTCTAGCATAGAATCTGCATTCTCTAAGGGAACTAGAGCCTTAAAACAGTGCCAATGAAAACATCAACATTAATAACAATACTGACAATAATGGCTAACTTCCACAGAGGAGGTATGGAGTAGTGGCTATAAAGGGTACTTCTAGAATTAGACACACCTGGATTTTTTTTTGCAGCTCTGATTCTTCCTAGCTATGCTCCCTCCAGCAAGTTATCTTCTCTAAACCTCGGATTCCTCATCTCTAAAATGGAGATATTAAATCCATAAGATAAGATATTGAACGAACAGCTTTTTAGCACAGGGGGACTTGTGTGGCTCAGTTGGTTAAGCAACTGACTCTTGATATCAGCTCAGGGCTTATCTCAGGGTTGTGAGTTCAAGCCTCACATTGGGCTCCGTGTTGAGTGAGGAGCCTATGTAAAAAAAAAAAAAAGGATGGGGTGCCTGGGTCTCTCAGTCAGTTAAGCATCCCACTCTTGATATCAGCTCTGGTAGTGATCTTCAAGTTGGGAGAACAAGCCTCACATTGGGCTCCACATGGAATCTCCAGCAGGGTGGAGCCTGCTTGGGATTTTCTCTCTGTCTCTGTCTCTCTCTGTCTCTCTCTGTCTCTGTCTCTCTCTCTCTCTCTCTCACACACACACACACACACACACACACACACATAAAATAAATAAATAAATATTTTTTTAAAAAAAGCTTTTAGTACAATGTCTGGCACATAATAAATATTCACTAAACGTTAGCTGCTATTGAATACAATTTATGAAAGCTTATTACATGTCAGGGGCTCTAGGAATGCTATCTCTAATCCTGATAGCAATCTTCAGGATAATTATTGTTTGTCTCCACCAGAAGGTAAGAGTTAAATTGCTTACTCAAGGTCATTTGGCTAGGAAATGGCAAAGCAGAGGTTCCCTTGGATCTGAAAGAAATATATCAATTTCAAGTGGATACCTTCAAACTAATAAAAAAGCTGCAGTGGAAATCCTCCCTCTATGTCATTGTGTTTCAAGTTGGCATTTATAAAATCTTTAGGTCAAGATAAGGTCAAAGGGAGCCTTTAGTAGAATAACTGATTTGATCAAAATTGATTGACTTCTTCAAGGTCTATCACAGAATTAACAGTGAAATTTAAAATACCAATCAATTAACTGCAGCCCACATATGAACCTTAGCAACCTGAAGTTTTAAAAGTCTCTGCATTCGCCAGGACTCTTTAGGTAAAGATTAATGAAGCTCATTTCACAATATCTTTTCAGCAAGAGCTACATTTTTCACTTCAGTGTTTAGGAGGCCTAGAATCTTGCTAGCTTCAAGCATAGCTGGATCCAGGCTCTTCATTGTCACTCCCTTCCCCACACTGGCTCCATTTTCAGCTCTGATCTGGCTTCCTCCTCATCTGCTGAGAAGGCATATGTGTTGACATAAATATCTGCCAACAACCTCAATACCATGTCCTCACACATTAGTAACCCCAACAGACAGAAGGCCTCCTTTTTATCCAATACCTGTACAGCGGTCCTCAACAAGAATTCTGTTTGGCCTCCTTGAGCCATAGAATGTGAACAGTTCTATGAAGAACTGGGTCCTGGTGCACTTGGGTGGCTCAGTCAGTTAAGCTTCTGACATGGGCTCAGGTCACGCACCATCTCCTGGTGATCAGGCTCTCAGGTCACGAGCCCCACATCAGGCTCTCTGCTGTCAGTGCAGAGCTGGCTTCAGATCCCCTCTCTCCCGCTCTTTCTCTGCCCCACCCCCTCGTGTGCACACGCATGTGCTCTCTCTCTCTCTCTCTCAAAAATAAACATTTGTAAAAAAGAAGTGGGTTCTTCAATAACATTGCATTTGTTTCCTACGGCTGCTGTAATCAATTATCACAAACTTGGTGGTTTATGACAACACAGCTTTATTCTCTTAGCGTTTTAGAGGCCAGGTGCCCAAAATCAGTCTCACTGGGCTAATGTCAAGGAGTTAGTAGGGTCTGGTTCCTTCTGGAGCCTCCAGAGGAGGTTTTTGTTTTGTTTTTTTGTTTTTGTTTTTGTTTTTTGCCTTTTCTGGCTTCTGGAGGCCACCTGCATTCCTTGGCTCAAACCCCTTCTTTAAATCATTCTAACCTCTTGCTTCCATGGTCACATCTACTCCTTCCTCTTCCACAGTCCATTATCTGTCTACCTCCCTCTCCCGAGGACACTTGCAATGATATTTAAGACCCACCTAGATAATCCAGGATAATCTCCCTATTTTAAGATTCTTAATCACGTCTACAAAGTCCCTTTTGCCACAGAAGATAATATTAACAGGTTTTAAGGATTAGGGCGGGGATGTCCAGGAGGCCATGATTCAGCCTACAACAAGCATAAATCCAGGAAGGTATGGCAACCAGTGCAAACAAGTAATCACACTATCAGGCAAAGGAAGACACATTTTATGGAAGAGAGAAACCACAAATTATACAGAGAACAGAGAAACCATTTTCAGCTTCTGGGATCTGATTTGGCTTTGTGACAGATAATTATAATAATGATGACAGCAAACATTTATATTGCTCATTATGTGTCAGCCATTGTTCTAAGTGCTTTACTTATATAACTCAATTAATTTTCACAAAAAGCCATCCTCATTTTATAGAAGAGGAAACCAAGGCACAAAGATTTTAAGTGATTTGCCAAGATCACTGTGAACTAACACAGCCAGGATCTGAACCCAAGGTATCCGATTCCCAGGTGCATACACTTGACCATTTGGGATGGAACTTAAAGAATGGATTGTGAGGAAACATGAAGGGTCTTGTACAGAGAGAACAGAATGAATAAAGCAAGCAAGCAAAGAAAGAAAGAAAGAAAGAAAGAAAGAAGAAAGAAAGAAAGAAAGAAAGAAAGAAAAAAGAAAGGAGGGAGGGAGGGAGGGAGGGAGGGAGGGAGGAAGGAAGGAAGGAAGGAAGAAGGAAGGAAGGAAGGAAGGAAGGAAGGACGAAGAAAGAAAGAAAGGCAGGTTCAGGCCAGGCCAGTTAGTAGACTGGGTTGGATGGAGTATAGAAAGCCCCGGAGAAGTAGCTTGAGCATAGGGTGTGGAAGACTTTGAAACCACGGACAACTGCCATGGCTGATAGGAGTCATTTGACTTGAGGTGGGGACTTATCAGAATTGGGCCTTGGGAACACTGCTCTGGCGACCATGTGAAGGCTGGGCTGGCAGAGTAAAAAGGGAACTGTCCCCTTTCCTCCCCCGAGGTACTTTGTATATCACAGAATGTCCTGTGTGTCTCTGCCACTAGAAAGAGAGCCCTAGAGGGGGGATGCGTGCATCATCACACTGCACGTGCCAGTAGATGATACAGTAAATCACAAAACACAGCACAGCCAGAGGGCAGGAGATAGGCAGGATGGTTACTGGGGCTGCTGCTGGAAATACTAACACCATTTTGGAATCAATTTAAAGTGTCTTTACCCGTGTTTGCTTTAGTCTCTGAACAATAAAAACTTTCTGGAAATCTGGGATGTGTAGGAATATATTCAAATCTTCACTCTGTCAATTGCCTTCGTGGGATATTGGGAAATTACTCAACACCCCCAAGCCTTATTTTTTTTTAATCTTTAAAATATAGATAAAATTATGTTATTGGTAATTGTTAACTTACCAAGTAATAATAGTTGCCTGGCTCAAATGAGGTATCTGGCATACAGATACCACTCAAACTTATTTTTTTTAATATTCTTATTTCATTTCATCACACAGGTGAGCGAAGGAGTTGCAAGAAAGACGCTCACATGTCTTGGAGAAGCTCCAAAGCACAGATGGGAGAACACTCAGACTCGCCTGTCTGCAGCCACACCCCGGCGCCTGTGGAGGAGCCCACCCCCTCCCCTCTCCAGCAGGTGGAAGAAGACTCGGACCCCGCCCAGCAACAGCCTCTTCGTCCTTAGCGACCCGGCTGTAGCAGCCCCGCCCGCGCGCTGGGCCCGGTGATTGGACCGACTCCTGGCCTCCAATCCCCCGCCCCACCATGTTCCCCCGCAGGCTGTCTCTGGTCGCGATCCTGGGAGAGCACAGACCAAGTATCCCTGAGCTGCCTGGGTGGGGAAACGCCGCCTCGGGGGTAAGGCCTCCCCCTCTGTTTCATCCCAGGAAAGGGCTCAGGACTGACGTGCAGCTGCTGGGCAGACAGTGGACACCACAATCACAAACTGTGGTCCTTGAAGTTTCAGACAGTTTCACAGAGGTTGCAGGTTCCACTGGACAGGGCTATCCTGGCAGAGCAGGTCTTTCTTGCGTGCTGGCCACACACTAAGTGAAGTTGGGGTCTTGGGAAGAGCGCTGGTCTACTTCAGACCTGCACACTAGAAACAGGTCTGTTTTCACTCGCTGTGTGAGTTTGGTCAAATGATACACCTCTCTGGGCCTTGGTTTACTAGTCTGTAAAACCAGCGTTTGGATTAGAATGACCTCTGAAGACTTTTCAATAATAGCAGACTCTGAAAGAGAGTGATCAGCCTGGGGCCAGGTTTATAGAACGTCTGAGTTGCCCCTGGCATCAGATCTGTGTAAACATCCAGTATTTATCTAATACTGGATCTCAATTGTAGATTCACTGGATTGTTGCAGAAACACACATCAGCAATAACAACAAAAATCCCTCTTTCCTATGTACAGCACTCCTTCAGATGTATTATCTCATTGGATTCACTCTAAAACCCAGGGAATAAAATTGGAATTATCCTGGTTTTGTAAAAGGAGAAACTGAGCATGAGAGCTGAATATAAGATCTTCACATACCCACGAAAAGCCCTGGTTTCCTCTCTCACTTCACAAGAATCACATAAGAAAGGTGGAAGGAAACCACCTGATATCAGAAAGGCAGAGTGCCCAAATGGCTCAGCAGACCGATTTGGTGGACCTCTTGAGTGGGATTCCCAAATCTGCTAATTACTGATTCTATGATATTGAGTAAGTTGCATAAGTACATTATGCCTGTCCCCTCAACTAAAACAAGAATGATAATCGTAATTAGGAATATCTTACTCATGCCTTTATCAGGAATGTCGCGTGAGATAAGATAGGCAAAGCACTTTGTTCTGCTGCTATTTTTGTTGTTATAATTGGCAACAGTAAATTGACTAATGGGAAATCCAGACGATGAAAAGTTTACTTATTTTCCAACCCAAGGATTTTGAGAAGCATGTCTTCTGTTTGGAAGACTCCATGTGGATCAGATGCAGTGCCTGAGATGGTGGTGAAAATCATTGGAAGTAAACACTTTCGGTACCTCGTGGAGAAGCCAAAGATGTAAGTTTACTGTTTGAAAAATGTCTGCTTTGCTGGGAAGATAATGAAGTTTGGAGTTGCTGGGTTTTTTTTAATCTGGAAATTTACATTTTTAAAATGTTGTCCATGGAAAATTAAGTCATGAAGGAGTAACAGTAGAAGCAAAATCGTGTTGATAACTTCCATGAGCACTGTTTTCCTGATATTTTTCATCTTTATAATTTCCCTTACTCCTTAATTACTTAGGCAGATTTTCCAAATAGATGAGGAATGTAAGCAAAGAGACATTTATCAATATTAATGGAGTATTTCTGCTGCTTCTCATCAGGTGTGCAATCTACTACATGTAGTAATTTTTTTAGTGGGGGCGGGGGGGGTCAGTGTTAGTCAATTTGTTATGAATTAAAGGGGTGGGATTAATAATGAATCATAAATTATAAGATTTTCATTTACTCTTATTTATAGTCTATACTGCTCCAAGCAGGGGCTTCTCAGAGCTTAGCTACGAGGTCTTTCTTCCCTCCAACTCATCACAATCACATGTAAGGGAGGACACTCATGGATCTTTAAAATTCACCAGATATTTGGCACAGAAGCCTATGACTAGGTCTTCCTTCCAGCATTTTGGTGGTTCACAAAAGAAAAAAGAAAGCACGAGACCTGCCTTTGCTCTAGTATCATTCCATAAAGAGCAGCTGGTCAATCGTGGCCTTTCCCTCCTGAGATTATTCCCATAGCTTTTCCATTGGTTTCAGACACCGACAGACCAAACACAGAGACAAACAGATAAGATCTGGCCTCACAAAACAAAGGTGCTGAAAGTGGTGGAAACCAAACCTGGCTGCCATCAGAAACATCTAGAAAACCCTTACAAATAAAGATTTGGAATCCAACCCAAGACCTACTGAATCGGAATCTCTGAAAATGAGGCCATCAGGACCACTGTTATGGAGCATAGGCATTAGCAGGGCAAATTTAACTCCCCATCATCAGTATTGTCAGCCCAGAAAAATTCCAAAGTCAGTGCTATAATCAATTAGTAATGTCTGTCTGGCACAGCAAGGGAGTTTTGCGGCCCATGAGTCCGGCATTTGGGATCCCTACAGAGCTGAGAGATGTGAATTTGAATCCTGGCTCCGTGCCTTCCTGGCCTTTTGGCATTGAGAAAGTTCATTAATGTCTCTGGCCTCAGATTCTACCATCTATTAATTAAGGCTAAGACACATGTATCTAGTAGGGTTGTTATGAGGACCAAATGAGAAAAAGTATGCAAAACACCTTTCCAGTGCCCAGGAGTGTATTCAAGATGCTCACTCAGTGGTTCTGTTGTTATTATTGAAGCATATCTTTCCAGGGATACAAGACATTTAATAAAAAATCAAATCTCATTCTATGAAATGCTTGCCATCCCTTTTTTTATTCTATGTCTGGGAGGCCACTTACCTCTGTTTTGTAGATGAGAAAACTAAGATACTGTGATATAATCATATAATAATCTTACAGTGATAAGATCTACTAAATGTCCGTGCTTGGCGAGGAAAGTACTAGGGTCAGTTTGGATGCCTGGCTCAGTTCTCCTCCCATCCAGAGACAACATTACTACCGTACTAATTCCATTCTGCTCTGGGGTTCTTTCTGTAGCCCCCTGTGTCCCAAATCCCTTTCTTTTTCCAGGAGTATCAGAGTCCAATATGTTCCTAAAAGGGTTGGTTGGGGAGGGTCCTTGTCCTTTTAAATAGGGAAAAATTTCCTTTGTCTTATGAAAAGGTGCCTTTTATTTTCTTCTCTTTATTTTTTTAAATTTCAGAATCCAGGAAACAAAAGACTACATTAGGTTAGATACATGAACTGTGAAATAAAAGACCCAGTTCTTTTTCTTCTATGACAACCATAAGACAAAAAAGTTTAAAGAACATCAAGACAGGTCATTTCATTTCTGTTTTCTATGGGCTTGATGTTACCGTGGCTGGAACTACATAGGACCATTAATTAACACACTCAGCTAAAATATTTCTGGATAGTTCAAAAATAAATGATTCTCAAAAGGTTCTTGTTGCTGAGGTAAAAACAGACCCACCACTGTCGTGTCAGGCACATCCTAAAATCTATCTCAGAAGCATTTTAGTTGTGCTACGTGTATACCCTTCAGCCCAGGTCTCAAGAGGGCTTATTCTTTGAGCTGAATCTGATGAGTCTGTTAGTCAAAAATCTAGGTAAGAAACAGAAGTGAAAGCCAAAAAAGAAAGAAGTCTCTAAAAGGACAACCTGAATTAAAAAGAAAAATTACAAATTAATGATGGAAAGGGGTGCCTGGGTGGCTCAGTCAGTTAAGCATCTGACTCTTGATTTTGGCTCAGGTCATGATCTCATGGTTCATGGGATCAAACCCCATGTCAGGCTCCATGCTGACAGCACACATCTTGCTTGGGATTCTCTCTCTCCCCTCTCTCTGCTCCTCACCAGCTCTCTCTCTCTCTTGCTCGCTCTCTCTCTCTCTCTCTCAAAATAAATAAATAATCTCTAAAAACAAATTCATAATGGATGGAAAATAGAAATCCTCCTGTATAACCACATTTAGTTCAGATTTCCTGTAGCCTATGTGGAGAAGGTCGAATAGTATGTCAGACCTGAATGTGATCTTCAAGGTCTAAATCAATGTACTAATCAATGTACTAGGGCTGCTGTATGAAAGGTCCACAAACTAGATGGCTTAGACAACAGAACTGTGTTGTCCCACAGTTCCAGAGGCTGGAAGTCTGAAATCAAGGAGTTAGTAGAGCCGGGGAAGAATCCATCTCTTCTAGGTCGTTCTCCCTGCTTCTGGAAGTTCTGTGGCTCATGGAAACACAAATCAAAGATTCACATGGCAGTCTCCATGTATATGTGTCTGTGTACAAATTTCCCCTTTCTATAAGAATACCAGTCAATTGGATTAGGGGCTCATCCCAGTCTACTGTGACCTCAATCTAACTAATTATATCTGCAATTACCTTATTTCCAAACAAGGTCATATTCTGAGGTCCTGGGGGTTGGACTTCACCACATGAATTTTAGGGTTCAATGCAGCCCATAACAACCAGTCTCCCATTTTATAGATGAGACAAGTGAGGACCCTGTGGGCTTAAAGTGAGGCTGGTTACTAAGAACTAAGATTGGAATTGAACTCCCTCCCTCTTTCCTTAATTTAGCCTGTACAGTTATTGACAGATGAAAGAAAAATACTCAATACCCATTTAGTAGTCAAATTCCTCAACAAGGAGATCGATCTGCAGGCTTCAAAGAATAAAACAAGTGTCCCCGAGTTTTGGAATCATCACTTGCCTCCCACATCACCCCACCAGCCTTCCTTTCTCTCTATTTACTCTAATCCACTCATCTAAAGGCTTATTCCCCAAAGGGTGGTCCATGGAAAACTAGCATCAGCCTCACCTGGGAGCTGGTTAGATGCAGAATCCCAGGCCCCTCTCCAGACACAGTGAGCCAGAATCTGCATTTTTGTCAATTCCCAGGGGACTCTTAAGCAACATTACAGTTTGAGAAGCCCAATTTTCAAGTACAGCAAGCATCATCATTCTAAAATGCAGATCTAATCAGGTGCCCCACCTTCAGCCCCAGATTCACTGACCCCCTGCCCTTCGCCCCCGTGGGCTTCCATAGCAACTTTAAGGGACTGTCACACTTTATGATTTCCTATGCATTTCTGGCTCCCCTATTTAACTGTAAATCCTGTGTGCACAATTGCACCCTCAGCACTGAGTACAAAGTCTTTACATTTTGAAAGCCTAATAAATGAACGAGGGTACAGTGGATGCCAAGAAAAATAAAGAGCTAGAAAGACAATGCTTAGTTGCTTTAAATCCAAATCTAAAGGCTCATGTTGCTAAAGTATTATGCAGATGTAACTATGGAACTCTGAGAAGTAATCTTCCAAAGCTCATCAAGAAGAAGATAATGCCAACTGACAGGAGACAAATATTCCCATTTTCTAAAAGGAGATAAAAGTATGTAATAACACCACAAAACCTGAGGCTTGTGGACAATCCCTGACAAAATTGCAGGCCAAAGAATGAAATATATTAGTTGTGAAAACAAAACATGAAAGTAATGGTCACTAAGGGTTGGTACATGTTGACTAAAACCAGATTATGCCAACATGGTGGTGACTGAACAATTGATATCAACACTACGTGTTGGAGATGGGGAGGTTAAGAGGATTTGTGTGTAACCCTGTTCTTAGTCAACATTTTTTTTAATCTTTATTTATTTTTGAGTGAGAGAGAAAGAGCATGAGCAGGGGAGGGGCAGAGAGATAGGGAGGCACAGAATCTGAAGCAGGCTCCAGGCTCTGAGCTGTGAACATGGAGTCCAATGCAGGGCTCACACTCATGGACCACGAGATCATGACCTGAGCTGAGGTCGGACGCTTAACCGACTGAGCCACCCAGGCACCTTGACCTTTTTAAATCCATAACTGAAGGAAGACAGACAAATAACTTCAGTAAACATGTAGGAAGAAGAATGCTGGAAAGCCCTGGCAGGAAAATGAGCTAAAACCCACAAGACGAAATCAACGGAGATACACTCAAAGTCTGTGTTTAGATAAGAGTATGTGTAGATGCTTCTATGGAATAAATGTCTGGGTTTTACTTGTTGTGAAACAATAGAAAATAGATATGTTAGTCTCTGATCCCAGTTCCTGACACAGAGCTCCTAAACCCCTTGCAGTTTCCTAGGAGATAACAAGAGCACCAGGTGCCTCTTCTGTTCTAGTATTCGGTCTTTGACTGTGGTTGCTGACACAACGCTCCTAAATTCCTTGGAATTTCCTGGGTGGTGTGGTGTCTCTGTTTCCATGAGGATACTCTCAGTGGGCCCCTGGACAGCTTCAGGATGGAGGCTGGTCACCAGAAAGACCAAGCCGTGATTAAGAACAGAACTTTCAGCCCTACCCTCCATCTTCGGGGAAGGGGGAGAGGGGCTGGAGATTGACTTAATGATTGAGCATAACTAGGTGATGAAGCCTCCCTAAAAATCTCACAAGTATGGAAGTCAGACAGTTTCCAGGTTGCTGAACACATCAAAGTGCTGGGAGGGTGGTGTGCCTGGACAGGATACAGATGATGTTCCACGCCCCTTCCCACATACCTTGCCCTGTGCATCTCCTCCATTTGGCTGTTCCTGAGTTATATACTTTTATAATCAATAAATAATCTGGTTAAATAAACTGTTGTCCTGAGTTGTGTGAGCTGCTCCAGCAAATTACTCAAACCTGAGGAGGGGGGTGTAAGAACCCTGATTTATAGTGGGTCTATCAAAAACACACTGGACTTGTGACTGATGTCTGAAGAGGGTGGGGCAGTCTTGTGGGAACCCTTACCCCATAGGATCTGTGCTGACTCTAGGTAGATATCGTCACAACTGAATTGGTTCGTAGGGATACCCAGCTGGGGTTGAATTGCTTGGCATGGGGAAACCCATACACGTTTGGTGACCAGGAGTCTGTGGTGGTAGTAGAGAGGAGAGGAGAAAATGGAATGTTTTCCCCTCTACCCTTAGGTTTGAGCTCAGCACGAGCAGAGAGTATCCACAGAGTGGGATGTGCGAGGCCCAGTGGATTCAGAACAGGATATGCCACCTGTACAGCACTGTGCTTCTGCAGGCCACGTTTTAGGAGGGACCCTGGCAGGCTAAGAGTGTGGCCGCTGAAGGCACTGCATGATGGAAAACCTAGGGTGTGAAACATGACCTAGGGGAACATTTATAAAACCTGGGGATTAAGTCATTAAATAAAAGAGGAATTGGGTTCATTTCAAGAAATGCCTGTGAGTATAGATGCTTCCAGTGAATAAAGCTGGCCTCTACAGTTCCTTCCAATGCCAAGAATCAATGACCCAAAGCACTTCATTCCATAGTTGCACTGCTGTTAGTATGGCATTCTTAAACACAGGGAGGCTGGCTGCAGATTTTTACAGGAAAGGATAGCAAAAATGGTAATAATGTGTGTTGATACTTGTAGCCTAGAAAGAAGAAAGTTTTGGTATTTCCCCACATGATTATCCTGGAGCCCATATTCTGTCATTTTTTGATCCCTCAAAGCCCTTCATGTTTATACATTGTTTTTTGCTTTGTTGAACTTTTTAAAAGTGCTAATGTTAAAAGCTTTAGAAATCAATGCATAGGTGGAGTTCCATCAATCTCCTTTCCACAAACATTAATTGAGCACCTGCTGAGTGCCAAGTCTAGGGAATACAGCAGTATACCTAAAATTCTAATGATGGGGGATATATAGCAAACATATGAAGAATGACTGTTCAAATGAGGAAAAATAGAGGGGGATCATAACAGTATATCAAGTCACAGAGAGTGTTCCCACAAGGCTTCTTTGAGCAAATGGCATCTGAACTGAGACAAGAGCCAGAATTATCCAATAAGAATTATCCATGGTTACTTAACAGTGAGCTGGCCAAGACTGGCCCAACTTAATACTGGTGCGTGTGGCTCACCAGATTCCAACTTTCCATAAAACTAGAAGTTTTGGTTTCTTCTTCCTGCTCGTGCCTCAGAAGAAGAGGCTGGCTGCAACTTCCCACAAGGTCCAAGTTCTCCAATGTTAGACATCTGGCTTCCCAGCACCTGCTACAAACAGCACCTAAACTGACCACCTGGAGCCTAAGCAGATTTTTTTTTTAATTTTTTTTTTCAACGTTTATTTATTTTTGGGACAGAGAGAGACAGAGCATGAACGGGGGAGGGGCAGAGAGAGAGGGAGACACAGAATCGGAAACAGGCTCCAGGCTCTGAGCCATCAGCCCAGAGCCTGACGCGGGGCTCGAACTCACGGACCTCGAGATCGTGACCTGGCTGAAGTCGGACGCTCAACCGACTGCGCCACCCAGGCGCCCCGTAAGCAGATTTTTTTTTTGTGCAAGGCCACCTCATGGTCACTTCGTAAAAAGTGAGAGGATACGGTTTTTCAGAAGCACAGCACCCAGAGACCAGGGCACCCACGTAGCTGCTGCTTTTCTGTCTATGGGGTTCAGCCTGTACCAAGTGACTCTGCAGGTGTTCTCCATGCTCCTGGTGCCTCCCCAGATCTGCACAGAGAGTAAACCAGGCAAATACCCAAGGAAAGAGCATTGTGGGCAGAGGGAACAGCCCCTAGAAAGCCTTGTGGCATGTTTAGGGAGGACCAAGGAAGCCAATGTTGGTGTAGCAGAGTGAACAAGGGGAGAGCGGGTAGAAAATGAGGTCAGAGCAGGGCTCAGATCATGGCACCTGTGGGCCATGGTAGGAACTTAGGATTTGTTCTATGTAGAATGGGAAGCCCTTGGAATATTATGAGCAGCAGAAGTCACAGTCAAATGTATACTTTCTATGGGATGGTTCTGGCTGCCGCGTGGAGGATAAATTAGAAGGGATGTGAGTAAAAAGAGAGAGACCATTTAGGGAGTCATTATGGTAATCCACGCAGGAGATTGTAGCAGTGACCAATTAACTAGATAAAACCTATAATTTAAGAATTCAAGTACCCTGCTTATTCTTTTTTTTTCTTTAGAGAAATAACTGAGCATAACATCTTATCTTTGTTTATCGCTTTTCTTGCCATATAATCTACATAAAATCTTAGTACCCACAGACTCCCATCTTTCCTTAAAACAGAGCAACATCACAGGGTACACTTTTATGTCCATTTTCACAAGTTCAAAGTGATCGGGTAATATGTTAAAATCATACTTCTCTTATGCCTTTTTACTACATTAAGCTGTTTATTAATCTCCTACAATTGGTTTATTATTACTGTTATTATTATTATTGTTGTTGGCACTGTAAGGCATATAAAGAAGCATGAGATACTATTTTAGACATAGGCATAAAACCTTAAGTAAGGGGGCACCCGGGTGGCTCAGTCAGTTGAGTGTACGACTCTTGATTTCAGCTCAGGTCACGATCCCAGGGTCAGAGGATCGATCCCTGAGACAGACTCCTTGCTGAGCTTGGAGACTGCTCAAGATTGTCTCTCTCCCTCTCTCTCTCTGCCCCTCCCCCATTCGTACTCATGTTCTTTTTCTCTCTCTTAAAAAACAAACAAAAACCTTAAGTAAGAGTGTACGGCATTATGTGAATAAATGCCAAATAAATGTTATAAAAAAATAGGTGTCTATCTATCCTAAATAGTGAGACTATGAGGTAAAAGTTATTACTTTACCATTTGAAAAATCTATATTTCAAAAAACAGAATAAAAAGTAAAAGGCAAACACAGAAGGACACTATTTATAACATATATGACAGGGGAAAATTTTTCTTCTTGCTGTATAAAGAGCTCTTGAAAATCAGTAGGAAAAGGACAAGCAGGTGAGTTTCATAAACTAGCAAAAGATCGAGATCGGCCATTCACAAAGAAGAAATAAACATGAACACCCACAGGGGTGCCTGAGTGGCTCAGTCGGTGAAGCCACCAACTTGATTTCAGCTCAGGTCATGACCTCATGGATTGAGCCCCACTGTGGGCTCTGTGCTGGCAGCATGGAGCCTGCTTCGAGCTCTCTCTCTCTCTCTCTCTCTCAAAATAAATAAGCATTGAAAAAAATGAACACTAGATATGTGTGTGATGGGTGTGGGGGAGATTCAACCTGAGTGGCAATGAAAAAAATTTAAACAGCAACGAGACATTATTTTTACCAATAAAACTAGAAATGACTTTATAAGGGAAATATCCAGGGTTAACAAAGATTTCAAAAAAAAGAATACTCATAAGCTATTGGTTTTGTTTTTTTTTTAATTTTTTTTTAACATTTATTTATGAGACAGAGAGAGAGCATGAACAGGGGAGGGTCAGAGAAAGAGGGAGACACACAGAATCTGAAACAGGCTCCAGGCTCTGAGCTGTCAGCACAGAGCCCGATGCGGGGCCCGAACCCACAGACCGCGAGATCATGACCTGAGCCGAAGTCGGACACTCAACCGACTGAGCCACCCAGGCGCCCCTAAGCTATTGGTTTTTAAGTACACATATCAAAAGCCTTAAAAGTGCATGTACTTTGGCATAAAATCTCTATCAATCAACTCTGTAGAAACAATTATAGATGCATAGATGGTTTGCCTTTTTAAATTTACATAATAGTGTATAAGGCTGGGTCCCACAGGAAACAGATTATGTAAGTTCAAATTAGCATGATTCCAGAAGGGTTTCGTTTCTAAGACTCAAGGTGTTGCGCAGGAACAACAGGCTAGCTGAGGCAAAGCTCTGAGCCGTCCTCACTCTGCAGAGATGAGAAAAGGGGAATGCTTCTGGGGAGCACTCTGCAGCTCAGGCCACCTGGAGAAATGTAGTGACCTCTGGGCAAGAAACACAAGGAACTTAAGGCAACATTTCGGAGAAAGAGTCATCTCCTGCCAGGGCCACCCACTGGCCAAAACCAGCCAGAATCAGAAGGCATCAGAGCAGATCATTAGTCCACACAGATCAGCTTCCTGGGTTGAGGAAGGAGGCAAGGAACTGGAAACACAGGAACGTGTCCAGTAGGGCAGTAATGTTTAAATTAGTAAAAAACGGGGAACAGTAAATGTTCAACAAAATAGGACTAGTTAAATAAATGGTATATCCATGCAATGAAATACTGTTTAGATATTTTAAATGTTCTCATGGAGACATAACTATCAATGTGTAAAGATACCTGCATTATAGTATGGACTGTAAATTCTTTTAAAAGATTACAAAATTGTAAAATCCTAGTTTGGTTTGAAAGCAAAACAAAATTTAAACATTAAAAAAAAGGGAAGGGCACCTAGGTGGCTCAGTCGGTCAAGGGTCCTACTTAGTCTCAGGTCATGATCTCATGGTTCATGGGCTCACCCACATCAGGCTCTGTGCTGACAGCTCAGAGCCTGGAGCCTGCTTCAGATTCTGTGTCTCCCTCTCTCTCTCTGCCCCTTCCCTGCTCACATTCTCTCTCTCAAAAATAAATAAACATTAAAAGCAAACAAACAAAAAACAACAAAAAAACAAAAGTTCCTGTATGTATGTGGAAATTTTCTATAAAGAGATACTATAGCACCTTGCCACATTTAGTTGAACTGCTTATAATTTTGAGAAAGCACAGGTTTATATTTGTGTAGTAAACTTTTTTTAGACCTTAATGTTTTTTTTGGAGCAATGTGATTCACAGCAAAATTGAGAGGAAGATACAGAGATACCACATGCACCCTCTGCCCACACATATACATATACATAGCCTCCTCCATTATCTACGTCCCCCACGAGAGTGATACATTTGTTACAGTTGATGAGCTCACATTTACACAACATAATCACCTGAAGTCTGTAGTTTGCAATGCGGTTCACTCTCGCTGTTGTACATTCTAAGGGTTTGGACAAATGTATAATAACATGTATCCGTCATTACAGAGTATTTCCACGGCCCTAAAAATCCTCTCCTCCTTTCCTCTAGTACACTTTTTAAATCCATGATCTCCTGATACCCCTGATTTAGTTCAACCTAATTAAACAAAATAACATAGCAATAATTATTACTCCTCATTCCCATAGACCACGTGGATGTACCTGGGGGGTGGTCCAGAGAGAGATGGTTTGTGCTGCATTCTCTCACAGTATGGACAGAAGTCCTGGCTCAGAAACTGTGCCTTAAAGCACTGAGATAATTGGAGAAAAGGCAAGCCAGTTTTGCACTGTCATTTTGCTTAGACTTGCAAAAGCAAAACAGACTAGAACGCAAGTGCAAAGGACGTTAAATTTCCAGCTGATAAAGGCTGGCTCAAAGATTTAAAAACGGCGCAGTCTGCAAAACTCCTGGGTATAATCCACCTGAGGACATTGTGATGACTCAATACTTCGTTTTTTGTTTTTGTTTTTTTCTTCTGTAAAATTAAGGAAAGTGATTCTGAACAATTATGCTTTATCAGAGCAGATTTTAATACTAATTAATCTCCTTTGTTTAAAGTAGGTGATTTCTAGAACTTGGATTCACTGTTGCTAGTCAATTACAAGGCGGTGAGATGGATTATATGGACTATCTCTCTTTTTAAAGACTTTTTTTTATGTTTATTTTTATTTATTTTTTTTTCAACGTTTATTTATTTTTTGGGGGACAGAGAGAGACAGAGCATGAACGGGGGAGGGGCAGAGAGAGAGGGAGACACAGAATCGGAAACAGGCTCCAGGCTCTGAGCCATCAGCCCAGAGCCTGACGCGGGGCTCGAACTCACGGACCGCGAGATGGTGACCTGGCTGAAGTTGGACGCTTAACCGACTGCGCCACCCAGGCGCCCCTTATGTTTATTTTTTGAGAGAGAGATTGACAGAGTGTGAGCAGGGGAGCGGCAGAGAGAGAGGGAGACACAGAATCCGAAGCAGGATCCAGGCTCTGAGCTGTAGGCACAGAGCCCGATGCAGGGCTAGATCCCATGAACCGTGAGATCATGACCTGAGCCGAAGTCGGATGCTCAACGGACTGAGCCACCCAGGCGCCCCTGGACTGTTTCTCTTTTTACCTATCGAAATAAATTTTCCTCAGTTCTTATGTACTATGAAACTTTGATCTTTTGAACTTTAGTTTACCAGTAAAGAAAGTTCTGAGGGTCCATAGGAAAGAAGAGTATCCCTCTGTACTTGGGTGATGAAGGAGGTGTTTATAAAGGAGATAGCACTCTACTCTAGGACTAATATAAAATTACCATTTGTCAAGGGCTGACTGAGATCCAGGCTCAGTGGTACATAATTTGTACATCTTATATTGATAAGGATTATTTTTCTAATCTCACAGATGAGACACTGGAAATCAGAGATGTGAAGTAACTTGCCAAAGTCAATTGACATCTGGGGCGAGGATTCAGAATCAGGTCCATAGGACATGTCCTTAACCACTACATTACACTGCTTGTGATTAAGGATTAATTTTGCACAATTATGGAAAAGACTTTTTTTTTTTAAATGTTTATTTATTTTTGAGACAATGCGAGAGACAGAGTGCAAGCAGCAGAGGGGAAGACAGAGGGAGACACAGAATCTGAAGCGGACTCCAGGCTCTGAGCTGTCAGCCCAGAGCCCGTCGCGGGGCTCGAACTCACAAACCATGAGATCATGACCTGAGCCGAAGTCGGACGCTTAACCGACTGAGCCACCCGGGCACCCCTCTTTTTCATTCTCTACACTGTTGTTTCTTAAACTTCAGTGTACATAGGAATCATGTGACATGTTTGCAAAGAATACAGATTTTCTTGTCCTGTTTTGAGAAATTCCAATTCACTGAGTTCAGAGCGATCCAAGTTGTGTTTTATTATCCAGCATCCTGCATGATTATGACCCACCTCAGGTGGTCTGAGGTTCAAAGGTTAGAAACCACTGTCATTGTCTCCAAGTACGAGCCCTTCATCCTTTCTGGAATATTTTCCCACCTCCTATCTCCTCTTTCAACTACATTTTATTTGTCAATTCCTTTGTGGAAGAAGATTCCAAAGCAAAGTAAGCATTGCAAAGAGAATAACTGAAAACAGGGAGGGGTGGATATTAAGGAAGCCAGGCCTCTACGCAGTCTGCTGTTTCAATTTCTGGAACACCAGGGACTGCTGATTTTAGTCAATTACAGCTTGAAAATTGCAACTCCACCAGCTTCTGGAGCATACCCTTCTACTCTGGACTGAAATAGGTAAAATGTAGTATCTGTTAAGTAAACAGCCTCTTACATATTAGTCTCGCTCTGTCAGCACCAATTATAATTCCTTCAAAACAAGCTATACAATCTTGTGGGTTTTGCCTTTATAAACCTGTACTCCCTGCTTGGAATTTGGAGCACACTATCAATTTTGGTCCACTCTGTGTCTCCCAGATTGCAATTTCTCAGACCCCAAATGTTTTTGTTGCTTTCTAGCCTCTTCCTCTCAGTCAATACCTTCATGGAATCATTCCCATCCTCCTTAAGCCGGTTTGGTGTGAAATTGCTCTATGATCTCCTTTTTACATAACTCTATTTTTTCTGTTATCACACAGTTTTTCACAAATTGAAAGACCATGCAGCCCATTGGATGCCCAATACAACATTAATCAAATAGTAGTGCATAGCTGAAAGACAATTCAAATAGAAGAAAACATCCACGGTGTAAATGTGTATGTCATGCTGTACAACTGCATATAAGTGACGGAAGAAAGATGCAGAAGAGTAAGGTGTGCTGGGCTATCATTTTCTATAAGCCAAAAGTACATCACGCCAAAGAGTAAGAGCGGATTGGATTGGTTGCTCATTTTGCATCTAAAGTAACCCTTTTATTTTACTCTGCCGTGAGAAATCAACTTCGGTTAATTTCATTGATGTCAGAGTTCGGTTCAATGTTGTTAAGAAAGAAATGGAATACTTTGGGAATAACTCTGGGGATATAATGAATTCCTTGCCCCTGGGAAGTTTACGAACCACAGCGGAACGTCAGCCACTTAAGGGTTCTGTGGAGGGACGTTAAGTCTAGCTGGGAAGATGGACGAGATGCCTTAATAGATGTTCCTTTTTATTAACTTGTTAAAAGAGAATAAAAATCCTGTTGCTTAAAACAGTTTGTATATTGTTGGTAGAAAATTGAGGAGTAATGTAGAGGAAGGGGCGTGTGTTTTAGAGCCACACAGACCTGGGAATGAATCCTAGATCTCTACCTGCAAGGTGGCCTTGAGGAATGTACTGAACCTCTCTGATCGTTGAGTTTTTCATCTGCACAATGGTGATAAAATACCCACTCTTCAGGATGATTAAGATAACATGGAAGGATTTATGTAAATTTATACATGGCAGCTTGACTCATGGAAGCATTTAGAATGTTAGTTCATAGAATTCCAATGATGAAGAAATGATTTGGGCATAGGTTTAGGAGTTAAAGTACTTTAAAAATCTTTCTGAAGGTTTAATTTCTATCATAATAATACATGGTATGGCTCTCTGGCATTAAAAAAAAAAAGACGAAGAAGAAAAAATAAAAAACCCCTCACACTTCATCACAATAACATTTGCCACATTAGCACAGGCTTCACAATTCAGCTTCCCCGTGGAGTTTGGTGAGATTTTCAGCTACACTCCCCTCCCCAGTCCCATTTCATATTTTTATTTTGTTGTTGTCTTTTTAAAATAGGAAAGTCTGGTTGTGTTGCTTATCTACTATTACTTCCAAATAAGAACATGCTTTCATTTACTGAAATTGGATCCCCATTCACTGCCTTGGCACACTCAGGACTGTCTTCTCCAGAGGGTTGGAGGCCTGTTAGATGGCGCACAGTTGGAAGCTGGTGGCACTGAGTCCCTGCCAAGGCTGGCAGACCTTTAAGATGGCATCTGGTGACCTTTTCCCTGAGCCCCCCTGGGTCCTCCATTTGAGATTTGATGTTCTCGGCAGGGGTGTAATCCAAATCAAATGTGAGATCTGGTGAGTTGGAGTTATACCGGAGGTGGGCCAATGGGAAGTCTCTACACTGCTTTGGGCAGTCGATGCTCCCAGAAGCCCTTGCAATGTTTCTTTCTAACCCTGAGACTCTGAGCTCTAGTAGACGGTGCCCTAAAGGGCTGATTTGCAGGAAGAGCCCAGTGTGACAGAGGGAACAACTGAACAGCTTTTGCCTCATTTATTTATCATCCAGCAATGCAGTAATCCTAATTGCTCTAGTTGCAGGATGGCACTAAACTCTTCACGGCGTCCCTGAGAGCTGCAGCCGAGGTCAGAAGTACACATGAAGAAGCCAGTCGTGCCTTGTTTCCAACATCGTGTTGATGGCATTTTTTTCCTCCTCTTCAAATGGCAAATTTCTATTTTCAGTTCTGCAGGTAGATAGCACACAAGCCTCGAAGAAAGAACTGTGCGTTTGTGAACAGCCTAACAACCAATGTGTGTTGACGAATTGTTTGTGCTAACAACAGGCACATGCCGTTTCTCAGCTGGGGAGTCATTTTCGTGATAATTTTAAAGTGCTATGTATGTTGTTTTTTTTTTTTTTAAACAGCTTTTACTTTGAACAGATTTAACAGGTTATTTTTGGTTTTACATCTACTGTGACTGTTTTAACAGACAGGCAGATACATTTCACATTTCTCAGGCAATTCTGTCCTGAAACTGCCCACAAAAGGATTTTGAAGGTGATTAACAAAAAGATGATTTATCTCCCTTGCCTTTATCCAGTGGAGTTAACTCTCTGCCCCAAACCCATTCTTGCCTTCAAATCTGCACTTCCTCCTCCTCTACTCTCTGCTCCTCACAAAATGTAAACTTTCATGGATTCTCTCCTGACTCTATGGGCAGTAGGCACTCGGGGTCATCAGGCAGATTTAGGTTTAAATTCCGGTTCCACTATTGAAAAGCTGTGTACAATGAGACAAATCACATCAACTCTCTGAGCCTGAATTCCTTCATCCTAACAACGAAAATAATATAAGCACCTACCTATAGGGTTAATCTCAAGATTAACTACCTAGTGTGTGTGAATGGCTCTAATGGGACTGTCATGTAGTTAAACGCTCAGTAATATTTTTTTTTAATTTTTTTTAACGTTTATTTATTTTTGAGACAGAGAGAGACAGAGCATGAACGGGGGAGGGTCAGAGAGAGGGAGACACAGAATCCGAAACAGGCTCCAGGCTCTGAGCCGTCAGCCCAGAGCCCGACACGGGGCTCGAACTCACGGACTGCGAGATCATGACCTGAGCCGAAGTCGGCCGCCTAACCGACTGAGCCACCCAGGCGCCCCGCTCAGTAATACTATTTTTGCAACCATTGCAAATCCTAGTTATTCGTCCCTCTTACGAACTTCAAACAGCACTGATTCTCTGTAATATTCACTTGACATTGATTTATATGCTAATTAAGTATGTTTCATATTTATGTAAATTTTATACTAATTTCTTTGAACGGGTTATGGAAATATAATGTATCCATCTATCTATTATATATACACACATAAAAATGCACATGTCATATATATAGTCTCACCAAATTTTCGCAAATGGGTTAAACACTCGTAACAAGTGCCAAGGTAAAAGACAAAACCAAAACCAAAAAAAAATTGAATAGTACAGATACCACAGAAGACTTTGGTATTCCCTTCTGGGCTCTACACCTCCCTAAAAAGGTAACCACTACCTAGAAGCTATCGATCTAATTTCTGGAAGTAGATTTTTACCTGTGGTTAACTTTACTCTTTGTGTTATTTTTGGACAGCCAAATGAAATTAAATTTCTTGAGGTCAGGGATCATATGCTCTATGTCTTCTTTCACTGCAAGAATTATTTGTTAAATACACACCTTTGTCCTCACTTTCCCGCCTTCCTCTGTTGTCATTCGACTGCACCCGTCTGGAAAATCCCAGCCCTGAACGCGCCCATCTCTCCTTCTCCCATCTCCACAAGGACTCCTAGGCAATCCTAGAGAAGGGTATGCCCCCTCTCAGCCCGAAGCCACAAAATTGTGGTCTCCAACCTTCATGGCTACTTGGTTGTACCCAGCCGACCTTTCTTCTTGTTCTGACCAGCTCTTTTCCACTTTTCATAGCAGCTGCCTCAAGCCATCTGCCCTCAGTTCAGACTTCCTTCCCTAGCACTTCCCCCTTGAGAGCCAACAGGGAAGCATACCTTATATATCAAAGAGAAAAGTCAAGCTGTTACCCAATGTATAAATAAATTTGTCTACATCCTCACCTATCTCCCTACCCTGAGGTTTCATTTCTACCTCTGTTCTCTCAATGGCACCCCACCTCACTTTGTTGGGGTTCATCATATTTCATCAATGGCATCCTCTCTCCCTCTGGCTCATTTGGCACCATTGACATTTAATTGTGTTAATGTGTCCACTATCCTTCAACATGATAACAACAAAGCCCAATCTGAAACCCTCATTGCATTCCAGTTACCAATCCGTCTCTCTCCTCTCTTGCAGCCAAACTTCTTCGCAGAGGTCTTTATACCTCTGGGATTCGGTTTCTTGCCCCCTTCTTTCCCCAGCCTACTTCAGCCCAGCATCCATCGCCATTACCTCACAGAAGCTCCTTTGTCAAGATTCCTGCCGGTGTCCTTATGGCTTAAAACAATGGACACTTTTCAGAACTCACCTTTCTCAGGAGCCCCTGACTCTGTTGACTATGCCCTCTTTCTGGAAACATCCTTTTCACTTTGTTTCCAAGCCCCACACTCCCTGGTTTCCCTCCTGCCTTACTGAGAATTTCTTCTAAATCTCCTTGTAGGGCTCTTCTGCTCTTTGTAAATGTAGGTGTTCCTCTGAGTTCTTTATCAGGCCTTCTTTCCTTCTCATGCTACCTCAACCAAGAGGATTTCTATAAAAAGCATACATACATTCAAATCATTGCCTGTGCTTTGTTTGGCTTTATCAAATCAACAAGTAACGGAGTGATTGTTTTATGCTCCAATGATGTCATGATTTAAAATGGATCCTTTGCATTGTATCAATACTAACAGTTGGAATTTAGTGTGCCTTCTATAGCTATATAGAAATTGACTTTTCCTGATTATAAAATAATATTGTAATATCATAAAATAAATTTTTAGGAATATTCTGAATTCTGCTACCCACAGACACTTACTGTTTATTTCTGGCATGTTTCTTTTTAGATGTACTATGTACTCTCACACATAAACACATACATTATGTACATGCATTTTACATAGTTGAGATAATTATAGTTTTCACTTATTTGTATAACTGGACATTTTCTTGTGTCATTAAGACTATTCCTAACTATTTTCATGGCTTTATAAATTCTATCATATGAACATAGAATGAAATATTCAACATATTCACCTATTACTAAATACTTAGAATTTAAAATTTGTCTGCTTCTGCATTCTTTTCCATAATACCCAATTTTAAATATTGATTTAGTAGGTTAAAGCATTGCGACTTCCTGACTGAGCCTTCATACATTTTGTCAGGTCACCCAATATATTAATTATATCTATTTATATGGACGTTGGCATTTGACTTTCTTATTTTCGAAGTTTTCTCAATTTAAAATGATCTTATAATTGCTTTGATTTGTGAGTCTTCAGTTGATAAACAAGGTAGACTCTTTTTTTTTAGTTTGTTTATTATTTGCATTTCTTTGAATCATTCCTACAGTTGGTTTTTCCTTTTCTTTTCCCTATTTAATATTAAATTTAAATGGAGGACTCTTGAGAAGAAAAGAAGCCACAGGATAGCATAGTCTCTCTAGCTAAATGATCCATACACAGTAACCAACGTCTCCTCCTTCATTCCACCGTGCTGAGTTACCACTGTTCACACCACCAGAGTAACACCCTCTATTTCTTATGCCAGCCTAGTGTATTCAGAGTCTGCCCTGTGAGTAACCAAGTGCAAAACTGTTTCTTCACAGCAAGGAAAATGAGAACTTGAAGGCAGAAACTCAAACAGTACTCCAGAAATCCATGATTGGTAGTGCAAGACAGATGAGCAGAGACTCCCCAGCTCCTACTAATCCTACTGATCATCAAATCAACCATGACCCAGATGATGAGGAAGAAAACAAGCACCAAGAGAACAACCAGAGCCCAGAGAACAACCAGAAATTCCTCACAGGAGCACTCACAAGCAGATTTCTGGATGGCAAAGTGATTGACAAAAACCCAAGCTTCTTTTGGTAATTGACTAGGAAAATTCAAATTAGGTTCATACCACACACCCTTGTACTAATGGTAATTAATATATTTTGCATAAGAGGGACTTGGAATTCATTTTTTAAATCAGAAAATAAATTTGAGATCATTTTGTATATTGCATTCTGGTTGACCACCAAGTGAATTGGCCAGCCTACTCTACCTGCAGCTAAATCAGTGATAATCATATAGTGATACATGTAAATGTACATGCAACCCTGGGATGTGCTCAGGGGGAAAGGTCTGTCTAACATTACAAGAAGAGGTCATTTATTTTCAAAATCCAATGCGACCAGAACTGTATATCGAAAAATTATCAGCCAAAACCATCTTGATAGAAATATATATCTCTGCACTCTGTTAAGAATCAACCAAACAATTCACAACACACTAACTTGATAATGATGAATCCATATGATTAGTAATTTGTAATTAAAAAACAAGAATAGCAGCAATTGGAAACTGGATCCAAATCAAGACAAAACTAATGATTCATTGATAACAAAGTACCACTTCCAAAAATTGCTGAAATTGCATTTAGACGGATACATAGAGTAGGAGTTTTGCAGTGACGCCAAGCATTAAGTGACAGCCAAATATTTCAGTAGAATACTGAATTCGAGTCTGCAGTAAACTCTAACATAACTATTTTTAGTTTATAATTTTAATAGCCCTTACTAAATCACTTAGATCCTAGCTAGTCTTTAGTCATCTGAGAAAATAAAAGCCTATAGATTTGTGATCTTTTCCTCGTAAGAACTCTGCGAAGCTTATAATTTAGAGTGGTTAATGGCCCACCAGTGGACCTCAGACCATACTCTCTGCAAGGTCTAGTTGAACACAGGTCCCAAAAGAACAGTGACTTGCCCAGAATGTCAGTGGCGCAACCTACGCTGGAAATGGTGCCTCCTAATCCCCAGTTAATGTGTTCTTTCGGCTGTCTTATAAGTAGTCCTTGAATTCAGGGCCTGGTTGCAGCAGGATATAGTGCATCTGCAGAGGTGAAGTGACCTATTGTGAACTTCTAACGACCTCTGAGTTTTTACATAATTTTGACTCTGGCATTAATGTATTTATTGTTACTCCCCAAGGATAACCTTGGTAATAATCTCATGTCATAAAACACTTTATTATTGACTGGTTGCTTTCAGATAAATTATATCATTTGCTGTTTGGAATTAACCCCTTGAGGTAGGTACCAGTGTTTTCTCTATCACTATGGTATAGATGATAAAACTAAGGCTCAGAGGGGCACCTGAGTGGTTCAGTCAGTTAAGCATCTGACTCTTGATCTAAGTTCCCGCCATGATCTCAGGGTCGTGAGTTCAAGCCTTGTGTTGGGCTCCATGCTGGGCATGAAGCCTACTTCAAAAAGGGAAGGAAAACAAAACTGAGGCTCAGAAAAGTTGAAGAGGCTCATAAGTGTAGAGAGAAGATGTTTATCCAGGTTTTCTTCTCTCTCTTTTTTTCAAATCATCTTTCTAATTATAAAGTACTGCATACTCATGTACAATTTTGGCAGATGGAGAATATAAGAAGAAAACTCAACCAAAGAAAAATAATAACATATTTCTTTCTTTTTTTCTCTGTGCATAGATATAGAATGAGAATCATTATGTATTTACTCCTTGTGATCCTGCTCAATTCATTTCATATTAAGAATTTTCACCCTGGCTTCAAAAAATTCTTCCTAAGCATCATCTTGAATGGTTCTATGAGAATCATACTCAGAACAAGCACTTAAATATCATTTATTATGTGCCAGGCACCATTCTAAGTTCTGTACATGTATTAACTAACTTAGTACTCCCAAGCACCCAATGAGGTAGGAACTCTTATTCTCTTCAGCCCGTACAGGAAGGAACTGAAAAACAAGGAAGTCAAGTGCCTTGCCCAGGTCCTGAGGCTGAGAAGGGACAGAGCCACAACTGAAGCCCAAGTTCCACAAGCCAAGAGCCACAACTGAAGCCTAGGTTCCTAATCACCACCAACTGTATTCATTCCTTTGTATGGATATAACATGGCTCATTTAACTAATCCCTAATGCCCATACTGATGGGCATTTAAGTCATTTCTAGTTTTTCTCTTATAAATGGAAATGGGTTTCTTGACACTCCCTCTACCACATCAAGCAGCCCATTCATGGAACAGATTCCGCAGTAGCCATTATCATGGCCAGAATGTTCACTGAATAAGCTGTTCTTGGACCTCCAAGATGTGGATTCTTTGCTAGCTCTGTAGTGCTAGAGGGGGATGATTTGCTCCTCCCCTCCCAGAACTCAATGAGGTTTCTTGTGGGAGACTCAGCAGGGCTAACACCCAGCCACCAAATACAGCAAGGCCTCCTGGGAGGTGTGGGTTCTGACTAATTGGTTCTGTCTGCCGAGTCTATGATGCTGGCCTGCCAGATGGCAGCCACATTTGCCTGGTAAAGAGACCCTCATTACCACCTTGACTAAGTGGTAAATGGAATGCTGCTGCAGTGAAAGAAGTAAACCAATCAGAACTCCTTCTAGATCCTTCTCTCTCACACATAGATGAAAATAAGCTTTCCTGCCTGGGATGTAACAGGCAATCTGGACTGCCTGAATTTGCTCCAAAAGAAAAGTTGCTGATAAAGACTGAGCTAACGTGGGTGAGGACAGGCAAGTGTGAAACTCTTTTCTACATTACAGATCAAGTTTGAAGAGTATCATTAGTTAGTAGGAGGTAAGTAAAGCTGAAAATGCTATGAGAGCTCATCGTTTCATGTATCTGAGAACAGTAAGATATCTTAGAAATCAGCAAGTACAAATCTCCACTTCCGAAATGAAGAACGAGGGGCCCAGAGAGCTTTAGTGATTAGTTTGAGGCTTTACAAGTCAAGAGCCTGGCTCTTCTTAACAGTAGCCTTAGAATCCTTTTTCTCCAAATTCTGTTCCTTATGTGTCTTTGAAAATACAAATACTGTTTGTATTATTTCTCAGAAGCATCAGCTCTGCCTTCTCTCAGAAAATAAAAAAGAATGTGTGACTAGCTACAAACTCAGTAGCACGGTTTCAAAAATAAAATTAGAGCGTGTTTTTTGCATCTGGCAGCATGAAAATGAAAAGTGTGAGTGCTTTAATTTTAATAATTATCATAGTTGATCTGTAATGTGTTCTTTTCAAAGTGCTTTTGTGTGTTTTATCTTATTTGTTCTCCACAGTACCCTGAGAGGTAGGTGGAGGCACATGATGTTGTTGACAGAGGTCAAGGACATTTCTACTTGGCCATGCATTGGTAGATTCATCATGTTCAACACAGAACTTTTGATCCTGCTCTTTTTCTGTGGTCTGTGTCTCACAGAGTAGACTCCCATCTTTGCCGGTTATATCAGCAAGAAACCTGGGCATGCTTTCCTTCTCTCTCTCCCTGAATCTAGTATCACTGAGCCCTTTAAATCCTAACCCTTTATGTCTCTCAAAAATGCCTTCTTATTTCTGCTTCCTCTGCCATCATCCTAATCAGACCACCATTGTACCTCAGCAAGTTGATTTTAATTATCTCCAAACTGGCTGTCCTTTTCTATGCTTCTCTCTCTGTATTGGTCAGCTACTGTAATAATACTGCTGTGTGACAAATCACCCCAATACTCAGTGGTTTATAACAAGAATCATTTATGCTCACATCTGCAGATGTGAGCTAAGACAGCTTTTGCTTTCTTTATTTAGACTTTTCTAGGCTTGGCTGCAAATGATAGATTTAGTTCAGGTCTGCTCTGGGTTTTTCTTACTGTTCTGAACCCAGTAGGCTCCTTAAGGCAAGTTCTTCTTATAGGAATGGAAATGTTTCAAGACAACAGACTCTACCACAAGTACGTATTAAGTCTTTGCTTGTGTCATATCTGATGTGGGAAACAAAAGCAGAAGAAAAAATTAAATTTCCTTGCAACTTAGCCCATTGACAAGTCTGTGAGACAGGCAGAGTGACATTCCTCTGGGAACTCAACTGCCTCAATGTTGACTCTTTGCTGAGGGCAAAAAGTGATCTTAGCTTAACATTATCCTGACCTCCAGGATCCTGTAGGTTTCCTTTAACATAAAAAAAATTCCTTTGGAAACTCCCTTTATCTCTACCCCCAAATATATGTTTGCAATCATCCTCTAAGCATAAAGCTCACTGATATACATCTGAAGGATCTTATTGATGTGCAAATGTTGGGGCTCTGGAGCCAACCCAAGAAAAAAATTCTTAGGATGTCTTTGGTGCAAAACAGGTGGTTTTCTTAAAGCACAGGGATAGGACACATGGGCAGAAAGAGCTGCCCTGGGATTGTGAGGAATAGTTGATTGTTTACTTGGGAGCTGGGGGAGGTAAAGACAGAGGGAAGTTTCCAAAAGCATTTAAAAAAAATTTTTTTTACATTTATTTATTTTTGAGAGACAGAGAGAGACAGAGCACAATTGAGGTAGGGGCAGAGCCGAAGCAGGCTCCAGGCTCTGAGCTGTCAGCACAGAGCCCAACGCGGGGCTCGAACTCACAAACTGTGAGATCATGAGCCAAAGTCGGAAGCTTAACTGAGAGAGCCACCCAGGTGCCCCTACAAAAGCATTTTAATATGCTAAAGAAGACTCATAGGATACCAGAGGCCTAACTATTGTCAAGCTAAGGCTATTTTTCCCTCAAGGAAAGTATCAATATTAAAACAGTTGGGAATTCCTGGAGGAATGTTCTACTCTGCCAGCCTCAAGTATTTGTCAATGGGCTGCAGGTTCTAAGGAAATTTGATATTATCTACATTTCCTTTTTGCCTTTATTCCACATAATTAGGATTAAGGTTTTATTAGACAGTAACAAACGACCTTATCCTAACAATAGCTAGCCCTTTCAAGGTCCTAGAAACCTTGCTTCCAAAATTCCTTGGAGACTTATGCTATCCCTAACCCCCTCCCAACTTGAAAGTATATAATCAGTCACCCATTACAACCCCAGTGCAGCTCTTCTGCCCATGGGTCTTGTCCCTGTGCTTTAATAAAACCACCTTTTTGCACTAAAGATGTCTGAAGCATTCTATCTTGGCTGTTGGCTCTGAACCCCAATACTTCCACATCATTATCCACGAACATCTGCCCCACTGGCCAAGGTAAACCACATGGCAAAGCGCAACACAACTGGGGCAAGGGTATATATTTTGCCTCTTTTAGGAAGAACTTCAGAAGCACTCAAGTGTGGCCACTACTTAAAAGACTTAAAACCATTGTTCAATCCCCTTTGCCCTAGTATAAAATGCAAAGTCCTTGATGGCCACTCCAACTCACTTCTGTTCTCTCTACTTCTCTCACATGCCCACCTTTCCCTAAACAATCTCTATTTCCCAGATAGAGTTGTGTTCCATTTTGTCTTCTATGCCTTGTCCATGCTATTCCTTTTATATGAAATTCTCTTCATGTAACCTCTAGTTACACTTGGGTCTCAACTTACTGAGATATCAACTCTACTAAGAAGCATCGCTGTCTGATCACCAAGATTGTGGTAAATGCCTTTTGTAAGGTACTTGTAAATCAGTCTGTGCATACCCCTCTGGCAGATGTTGCTATACTATTAAAATGGGTTGTTTCCTCTAATGTAAACTTGTGTGTCAGTTACACTAAAGAAAAATAATTAAAAAAATAAAAAAACAATGGTATGAAGTAGGTGCTCACATCTCTATTTTATAGGTGAGAAAACTGAGACACAGTGAGTGACATGAAGTAATTTGCCAAAGCTCATACAACCAGTTGAGTATTGGTGGATCTAGGATGTGAACCCAAGTAGTCTGGATCCCCTATACCTGTCCAAATCTCTCTTTCATTATTGGACCCCACTCCTCAGGAGAAAAATTAAAACTCTCCCTAAAGAGAATGGGATTAAATGCCAAGAAATACTATTTTGTTGAGTCGAGTTGAGCTTGTGAGTGCTAGAAACCATTATAGTATTTTAGAATTTTTTGCCCCCAAAGAATGAATTTTTGCCCCCTCAAGGGCAACATGGAGAAAAATGCATGTACTACACTATAATGCCTCTCATAAACACATCATTTATGGTAAAATTTCTTGCAAATAAACCTTATAAGTAAATGAATACTTTTTTTATATAAATAAAAACATAGGCTCCCTTGTCTCCTTCCATGAGTCTGTAAATTCCCTGAGAATAAAAATTTTCTTATTCACTTTTGTTTCCAAAATGCCTCTCTCTATATATTACCCAAAGCCAACATCCAACATTTGTTTACTAGACAAACACTAGAGGCTTTCACATTAGAGTCTGAAAGAAATCAAGCTTATCTATTATTTCCATTGGTTTTTAATATAAAATTGGAGGTATTGGCCAATGTAATTTTTAAAAAGAAAGCAATTACAGACAGAATAATTGGAAAGAGGAAGAACTATTGTCAAATGATACAATTACACACATAAAATTTGAAAGCAGCTAATGAAGAAACTACTAAAACACTAAGAGAATGTGACAAAACAGAATTATATCATCAACATACACAAATCAGTGGCTTCATATATTATAAACAAAAGCTAGTTAGGACACAAAATGGAAGGCAGCATTTACAATTACAAATAAAAGCATATCTATATTAATTAAATAAGTAAATAAACCAAATGCCTAGTCAAACTTAACAAGAAATGTCCAAACCTTTATGAGAAAAAATAAAAAACTCTCCTAAAAGACACAAGAGTAGATTTGAACAATGAAAAGGTATGCTGTTCTTGTATAGAAAAAAAAGTTAACATTGTGAATCGCTATCAAAATCCCACGGACATTTTTTTGAAGAAATAGAAAAATCCAACCTAAAATTCATATTGAATCTCCAGGGACCCTGACGTCCAAAGCAATCCTGAGAAAGAAGGTATACAAGCGTATGGTAATCAAAACACTATTGTACTGGCATAAAGACAGACATTAGAATAATGGATTAGAATAGGGTGTCCAAAATAAACCCTCACATATATGGTCAAATGATTTTTTTAACAAGGGTCCCAAGATGATCCAATGGGGAAAAGATGGTCTTTTCAAGAAATGGCACTAGGAAAACTGGAATGTCCACATGCAAAAATTTGTAGCTGGACCTTCACCGAACACCATATATAAAAATTAACTCAAAATGGATCCATGGCCTAAGTATAAGATCCAAAACTATAAAACTCTTGGAAGAAAAAATGGGCAAAATCTTCACACTGGATCTGAGAACGATCCCAGCTTTGAGCCTGGAATGTCTACTTACACCAGAAGCAATGGAGATACCAAACACTTTCCGAGACTTGTTAAAAAAAAGGTTTGGAATCTAACTTAAAATGGCTCTCACTAAAATAATAATAATAATAATAATAATAATAATAAAATATTAAAGGCTCCCAGTAGCCAAAAGTGGGATATTTTGGCTATCAATAAAAGTAATTTTAATGGATTTAAATGCATTGTATATGCTTAAATCTATAACCTTATAGTGATTAAAAAAAAAAAAAAAACTCATTGGTCACCTGGGAAGAACGCTAGGGAACAGACTATTTTTTCAACTGGTAAATAATAGAAGCATTTATTGTTTGCTTTTTCTATACAAACTGTATTTTTTTAAGTTTATTTTGAGAGAGAGAGAGAGAGAGAGAGCAAGCAGGGCAGGGGCAGAGAGAGAGGGAGCGAGTGAACCCCTAGCAGGCTCCACACTGTCAGTATGCAGAGGTCTGAGCCACCCAGACACAAACCGTATTTTAGATAATAGTTAATGAAGACAGTTTCTCTGTAAAGAAGCATTCCTATTAATAAATGAGAGCTAATAATAGGATAAGAATATTACCATTTATGAAACCCTAATGGAAAAGAAATGGAGTAAAGCAATGAGCTTATCAGTACCTATAAAAAGAAAGACAATCTGACAGCATTTGTTTGCATGGGACAATGTATCACCTGTGAAAGGATCTTGCTGAAACAATTGAACCTGAATAAGATCAAGACCCTGGTTCTAACCATTTTACAAGATAGAGATGGGATGGTTGGTTAAACCTTGCACAGAAATACAAGCAACCAAATCCAGACTGTGGAAAACTTTATAGGGCACACAACACAGCTTCTTCAGCACATCAATTACAAGGGAAAAAAAAAAAAAAAAAAAAAAAACCTCCAGGAAAAAAAGGCGGGGGTGGGGCAGTGAAGGGAATAATAGAAAGAACTAGAAATTTAAAAAGATGTAAAAGATTTAAACCAATTACAATATATGGATCTTATCTGGTTCCTGTTTTGAATTAAACTGAAAAATACAATGCATCAGATAATTGGGGGATTTTCAACAACTGACTGGATATTTGAAGATGTTAAGAAATTACTGCTTTTAAAAGTATTATAATGGGATTGTAGTTATATTTTCAAAAATTTGTTACTCTTAAGGCAGAAGTTCCCAAACTTTGGCATGTGTTATAAGTACTGGAGGGCTTACTAAAACACATATTTCTGGACCCCAAGCCCTGAAATTCTCATTCAGTGGGTCTGGGGTGGGTCTCAAGAATTCACATTCCTAACATGTTTCTAGGTGATGCTGAGGTTTCTGGCCCAGGGACCACACTTTGAAAGCCACTGCTTTATAGATACATGCTAAAAAAAAAAAAAAAAAAAAAAAAATGTGGATGAAATAATAGCCCATCTGTGGTTTATTTACTTCATTTCTGGTGGCAGGTGATGTGGGTATGAATAAAACAAGCATTTCCGTTGATAATTACAGCCTGGTGATGAGTATATGGAGTTCTATTATACTATCCTTACCACATGTGTCTGTGTTTGAAGTGTTCTATAATTACAAGTTAACATGTAAAGAAAATATAAATGTTTATATTTATAAATATATATGTTTATATTTGTAAATATAAAGAAAATACTCAAATGATTAATGCTAATACTTATTGTATTGACTTCAGGTATAAAAATCACATGTTAAATTTATTAATTTGGAAATACTTTTTTTTCAGTTCTGCATTTCTTAAGAAATCCTGTCAAGCTTTTTATATCCATCTTTCTCATGATTGTATTTATTATCACTAGCATCTCTTTTTGAGCCATTTAACAGCTTTCTAGAGCACATCAACACCTTGGTCTCAAATGTTGAAGAAACAGAACTTTCCAAATCTGCATTAGATGCTGTCTCTGCAGATTTCCTCTCAAGCCCCAGCTATGCATTGCACAATATGAAGACAATTTGTTGTGTTCACTTGTCTTGGAGGAGGCTGTTCATGGATTCCACAATATAACCACTTTATTTATTTTTAATTCTTTAATGTTTATTTATTTTAGAGACAGAGAGAGAGACAGAGCACAAGCAGGGGAGAGGTGGAGAGAGAGAGGAAGACACAGAATCTGAAACAGGCTCCAGGCTCTGAGCTGTCAGCACAGGGCCCTATGCTGGTTTCAAACTCTGGAACAGAGAGGTCATGACCTGAGCTGAAGTCAAAGACGTTCAACCGACTGAGCCACCCAGGCTCCCCATCACAATATAACCACTTTAAAATAGTTTTTTTTAATAACCAATATTTTTTAAAAGTCTTGTTTACACTCCCCAGACCCCAGGAAGAATTACTAAATCTGTGTTAATGTTTTTAAGTTTATTTATTTTGAGAGAGAGTGAGAGACAGAGAGAGAGAGAGGGAGAGAATGAGTGGGGTAGGAGCAGAGCGAGAGGGAGAAAGAATCCCAAAATGGGATTCAGTCTCATGGTCATTAGATCATGACCTGAGCCAAACTCAAGAGTCAGACGTTCAACTGACGGAGCCACCCAGGCGCCCCTAAATCTGTGTTAAACTTCTGTGCTTCATTTGTAACAATTCTTCTAGGTAAATGTCACAATACTGGTGTTATGCCCCAAATCCACTGTGTGTTAGCCACAAGCACTATTTTCTGATTCAAAGTAAAACAAATGAGAGAAACCTGTAGAACTGGAGATTTTACAGATACTCTGGCAACCCTTAAAGTCAGAAACATGGTAATTCTTGATCAACATCTTCCATGTTATCTTCTTTGACACTTTGTGGATACAATGTGTGGAAAAACAACAGCCCCCAGTGATTGGTGTCAGCAAAGGGAGAAGTCTGAAGCCAGGCACACGCCACAGGGCCTGAACAGGCCATCGTCACCTTTCTCACACTGTGTTTCTGTATTTGTTCTTCAAATTTGGCACTGTTCTTAAATGCTGGGAGTCAGCGGGGTACCACACTGTTCTGGCCCACACAGAGCTCTCACTCTATTGAGACACACAGCAAATAACAAATCAAGGTTTAGAATTTACAAATTGTTTAAAATACATTATAATACTCATTCCTCACAGCAGCCCTGGGAGTAGAATATAATTTCCTCTTTCCATAGGAGAGCCTATAAAATTTAGTCTGTGGACATCTAGGCTAAAAGATCTGTGATGGCAAGAAGCACACCTGCCTTGTTCACCTGTATCTGTAGTGCAGATAAAGGCATTCAATAAACTGTGGTGTTTAAATGAGGAAAGGGACACCTTGACTCCATTGGAATGGTGAAGTATTGATAAATGCTCCTTCAGAACCCTACAGTAGAGGGGCACCTGGGTGGCACAGTCAGTTAAGTATCTGCCTTTGGTTCAGGTCATGATCTCATGGTTCATGAGTTCAAGCCCAGCCTTGGGCGCTGTGCTGACAGCTCAGAGCTTGGAGCCTGCTTCAGATCCCGTGTCTCCTGTTCTCTCTGCCCCTCCCCTGCTCACTTGCTCATTCTCTCTCTCTCTTTAAAAAATAAGTAAACATTAAAAAAAAAATTTTTTAAAGAATCCTGCAATATAGAAGTGTATCAATTCTCAGAGGCAGAAAAATATTTGTATGTGGCTGAAAATAGAAATGTTTTATATTACAAATAATTTCCAAAGAAGCATACTGTTCTAAGAAAATGTTCTAGGGATGCCTGGGTGGCTCAGTTGTGTAAGCATCCAACTTCAGCTCAGGTCATGATCTCGTAGTCTGTGAATTTGAGCCCCTCATCGAGCTCTGTGCTGACAACTCAGAGCCTGGAGCCTGCTTTGGATCCTGTCTCCTTCTCTCTGCCTCTCCCCCACTCACGCTCTGTCTCTCAAAAATGAATAAATGTTTTTAAAAAATTAAAGAAAGAAAAAGAAAAAGTTCTAGGAAACACCTGAAATACCTAACCAAACATTTTATAGGATGAAACTGCTCTGTGGACTGAATGTGGAATCTCTCTCCTCCTGGGGTAGTGGGGGAAATGTAGGTTTCAAATCTTACCTGCACAATTCACTAGGGGGTAAATTTTGAACAATTCCTTTTTTTTTTTTTTTACCTTTATTTATTTATTTTGAGAGAGAGAGAGAGAAAATGCTCATGCATACATGCCAGAAAGGGAGGGGCAGAGAGTGGGGGAGAGAGAGAATCCCAAGCAGGCACGATGCTGTCAGCACAGAGCCCAATACGGGGCTTGATCTCACAAACCATGAGAACATAACCTGAGCTGAAAACAAGAGTCTGATGCTTAACTGTCTGAGCAACCTAGGCTCCCCAATGTCATTATTTTTTATGCCTATTCTAGAACTCTCTACCACTCCTGCTCACTCTTCCCACTCAAAAGAACCTCTTGATTTTTCTTTAAAATGCTTCATGACTATAAAGCACCTACAGGTTGCTATCCATACTGACTGGTTATTCAACATGACTGTCATCAACTGCGTACAGACATTCAGCTTTCAGTGAATCCTTCTGATAATGTCTCCTTTCAATTACCTGACATCAAAAAGGATTATTTTTGTGTGTCTCAATTTATTCCCAAGATTTTATTTTTATCTGGTATGACACGGTAACAGATATAATGACGACTGCCTTTCAGAGAATAGTTTCTTACATTTCCCACACAAAGGCGGCATGCCACATATCACAGGAACACATGAGGAAGGACCAAGCTCTGTCAGGAGGCAAAAGTGAGGGGACAGCACAGGCTACAGTCTTTATACAGGTTTCTACAGGAAAGGCAACGCAGCATAGGGGAAACAGCTTAGGACTGGCTAGCTTGAATAATTCCAGCAGGGTTTGAGCATAGGGGTGGTCCCTAGTTATCCAGTATCTGGACTGGGTTGATTGGGGGCAGGGGAAATATTTGCTTCATGAGAAATTCGTGAACCCTGGGAAGGGCAGTCTCTTCCAGCCAGCAAGGCTACCTGAGATGTCAAAACGTCATAAAATACAGACAATAAAAAACATGAGTAATACACCTACACCATGGCAAGAGGGAATGGTACTTCATCACTCACCTTTGTTCCATCATTTATTCTATTGTAAACTTTATGAACGTTGCTCTTGGGATATAATATTCTGGGCTTTTGAATCTCTTCTGTTCCATTCCTGACAAAACTCACAATCGCCTTTGCTGTTCTTCTTCAATCTGTTAATTAAAACAGTCTAAAGGAGTGGCTGGCTGGCTCCATCATAGAGCATGGGACTCTTAATCTCAGGGTTGTAAGTTCAAGCCCCACGTTGGGTGTGGAGCTTAATATATATATATATATATATATATGTGTGTGTGTATATTCTAATATTCTTATTAGAGATAAAGGTATCCTTAGTCTGTGTGTGTGTGTGTGTGTGTGTATATATATATATGTGTGTGTACATATATATATATATACACACACATATATATATATATACACACACACACACACAGCCTAAGGATACCTTTATCTCTAATAAGAACCCTATATTTGCCTATAAATGCCTTATGATATACCTATTTTTCCTTTGTCGCAGATACCTTCTTTCTTGCACAAATGAAACGGCACTGTTTTACTGTTAATATATTTGTCAAATGTATGACTTGCATAATGCTGAGATTGATGTTGAGACAAGCATTCTTTGGGGACTCATTGATTCAGTCACTCTATGGACTGAAGTCACTTAGAACTGGGAATGTGTTTTAAGAGATTGTTTCCTCGTTCATATTCTCCCTTCTTTCTTCTTTCTCTTTTCCTCTCTCCTTCTGATCCTTACTACCATTTGTCTTTGTTTCTTTAAGATTCCCATCCAGGCAAATGCCCATTGTAGTTCAGTACCAACTGGAGACCAGTCCCTATCCTATATCCATGGCCTCCCCGGGAGAAACCTCAGAGACTGGTCTTTGGAACAGATGGCAAGGGACAGCTCTGACCAACCTAAAGTACGTATACTAAGACTTGCCTTGTTTTCTATTGTGGATGAAGGGTATTATTTGTTGCCTGTAGACTTTGATGTGCAGCAGATAATGAGACAGTCTGAGAGGGACGCTAGAGGCCATATGATGAAGCTTCCAAGAAGCTCCTTGGTGAGCTTACAAGCAAACCTTGATTGTCTCAACTGAACTTCTCATCTTTCTTCCACCTTCTTCCTCTGGAGACAATGGGTCTCTAAAACTTGGCATTCTAAATTCTCTTATAATTTAAAAAGTTATTTTGTAGAAGACAGATGATATACCTTCAGTAGCCTTCTAACAGAGTATGTACTCTAAAATGATTTTCTTCTTTTCTTCTTCGGAAGGCAACAGTCCCGAGGTATTGCAAACTAATAAATATGCCCAGAATGAATACCTACCTCCAGGTGTTACCAGCTTGCACTGTTCTAGGCAAGGCCTGAAAGTGGGTGCTCTGATATCAGCCCCACTAGGCTTCTGCTTCTTTGCATTGGCCGTCACTTCTCATTTTAGAGCTGTGTTAATTGATTGTTGCTGTTGCTTTTGTGTCAGGATTTTGGCCAGAGGCCAAGTGGAACAACAAGAGAAGACGCCTTTCTTCTTGCCCTGGTCAGAAGAGAACTCAGCTCACGCCCTTTGAATTCTGGCTTACTAGAAAAGCTTCAGAAAGAGCTGAAGATCCTGGATCCTATCTCTTCAGGATTTCTTCTCCAGTCTCAGCTAAGCCACCTTTTCTTAAGACAGGAAGTCCCTCTACAGTTACCAATAGTCAAGATCCTTTGCCAGAGATTTTCTAAGAGGGGCTCTCCAGAAATGGTACAGCCATGTTGCTATTCTAAGCATGGGTTCCTTTTGTTTATTTTACTTGTACGCACCAGAATAGTAGAATTAAAATTTTAGTTTCTCTTTTTTTTTCTTAAAAATAACCTTTACTATTGACTCCTAAGATACAAAGCTTATTTGTATTCATATGTGGAAATTTCTAGTCAGAAGAAACCAGAATAGAAAATGGATTAAGTCTCTTAGCTCTATTTAATTTCTTTTTAAAAGACTGCTGTTCCTGACTTTCATTATCTGCCCTTAGCACTATTGGGTTACAGATTCAGGAAAATGGGCTCACTTGAGTCAACTTACGTGTTGGTCAGTCTGTAGGCTCTGAGATGAGAATGGAGAATTTGACTAGGATATATCATTGTAGAGAGTTCCCTAAAGAGTTAGAGGTGGGAGGTATATTTGAAATACAATTCACCACCATTTGACTAATTGGGAAGCTGAGATCCAGAGTGGGGAAAGGAAATTGCTTAGTGTACTCAGAGAATTAATGGTGGACCCAAAGCAGAGATTAAGGCTCCCCAGTGACAAGTCCAGGGTTCTTGCTCTGAACACTGCACTTCCCAAGCTCACATTTATGGGTAGATACAAAGCATAGTCCAAGTGTAACCAGGGTGCTAGAGGAATATATCCTATAATAGAAAAAAGCAATAGCAATGGGTAAATCATGAGTGAGCATGTGTAGAAAACCAGGCTAAAACAAACCTCATAGGGGTAATCTGGGAATTTAGTAATATAATAAATGCAAATTACCTGGTCGCATGCTTAGTGTTTAGTAGGTATTCAAACAAATGTTAGTTCTCTCTCCTGCCCATTTCTAACCAACTAACCAACTATAATTAGTTGTATATTGATGAGAAGTATTTAGCAATACAGTGTCAACTTAGTACAGCCACTGTGAATCTTCAATTCAATCAAATTCTCTGGCCTGAGATTGATTTTATGTCAGAATCTTATATAGCTTCCCTCCCCCATGGTTATCCCCCAACTTCCCTGGAGTTGTATGTCCACCAGAGTCCATAGGATGTCATCCAGACCAGCAATGGAAATGGACAACATTCTTTCAGTCCTTTCCCATGTTTAAAAAGAAAAAAAGGACTGGGGGAGGGGGGGGTGTCTTGAGATTTTTCACTTAGCTTAATAAGACCTTGTCCTCAAATAATCCGAACATATCTGCTAGATATATCTAAATACAAGCAAATGCTATATATAATAAATATATGAGATGTGAGAGAGCAGCTAGAGGCTAGGTTATGCTGTAGTAACAAACAGCCCCAAAATTTCAGTGGCTCAAAACAACAGAAGTTTACTTCTCACTTACACTTCCCTAATAGTTAAGGCACAGTTTTGCCATTATCTTAGCTCCCAAACCCACACAGATGAGGTAGCAACTCTGGAGTATTTTTGGACATGCTGGCAGAGGGGGATAAAAAGAGAGCTATGGAGGGGCTCGTGTGAGCAGTTTAATCCTCAACCAGAAGGAGCACATATCACTTCTGCTCACAACTCATCGGCCAGAATTGTTCCCATAGCCCTACCCAACCACAAGGCAATCAGGAAGGGGGGATAGTAGGAATATTTGCTTTTCAAAAGCACTAATAATTATTATACTATATTTTTAAGGCTGTTTTAGAAACTTTTAATGGTAAAAAAAATTCCAAATACCCTCTCCCTCAACAGGCATTTCCCTTATGGGCATTTATTTCCCTTATATGTACGTTAAATGACAGTGTTCTTTTTCGTATTGGATTTTCAGGTGAGCTACGGAAAACTCCTCTGGTTATTAAAAGCTGCAGCTTCAGGTGACCCCCAGCAAAGCCAAAGAGTTGTGGGCAGCAACGGGAACAAGAGTCAGAGTTATCATGACCATGGCCAAGGGTACTTTCCTTCTTTTCTTGGGCATAGTGTTCCTAGATTTCTAGAGCTGGTGGTGACATCAGAGGCCATTCACCTGAAAAGCCCACCCAAGGTAGAATCACCATGCCCTTCACCAACACTGGGCTTATGCTGATTATTTCCTCTCTCTGGTACAAAGGCCAGTACAGAAAGTTATTTGCAACAATTGCATAGTTTCTTGAGATCAAGCATGTATCTTTTTTTATGAGGTTGCCATGTGAAAAGGAAAACCCTCATTGTGAAGTAAGGAATGACTGTATACTGGCACAGAGCTCCAGTCTCTAAGGTATGATTCCAGAAACACGCTTCATGAGTGAACTCCTGGTCTATGGGCACTAGCAAAGAAAGGTTTCAGGTACAAGAATCAATAATCCCCTCATATAATCTCAAAGGAAAGAGATGACACAAAGTAAAAACAGGATGTGAGGAATATCATTAGAGATGAGGCACAATAAAGCATGAGAGTCTCTGTGTTCTCCAAGAAAGTTGACAAAGTGCAGTAGTTAGGAACATAGCCTCCATTACCTAAAGCCTGGGCTCAATTCCTGTTTCTGCCATTTAATGGCTATGTAACCTGAGGACAGTCAGCTACCCTCTCTGTGCTTCCATTCTCCAAGTGTGAAATAGGAACCATAAGAGATTTCCCTTCACTTCATAGATTTATAAGGGTAAGTCAATCAATCAAGGCAAAGTTCTCAAAAACAGTATCCGATACATAGTAAATGCTATAGAAGAGTGTTTTTACTTTTTTTTAAACTATCCTACCAGAAGATACTCTTTCCATTACAAATAATGAGACACAGTGATTAAGAGCCATGATATTAGAATTTATCACTTCACTCTAGGGAACTAGAGTTTCCTGTAAAAATGTCCCTGGGCCAAATGTTAGACTTGATTCTACAGTGCGCCATTTTCATGCCCTTTTGGCATTCGTTGAATACCAGATGCTTGCCAGGCACACCTTGCTGTGCACAGTGAATTCAGAGGTTGGCAAGGCCCATTCTTTCCCTCAAGGGCTCAAGTTGCAAAGAAAGTGACACTGCCATGTGGGTCTATGAGTCAAATATCTGGGAGCAACTGTGCTATGGAGGGCCATAAAGTCCCCAGAATTTTTTTTAAGTAGGTTTATTTTTGTGAGAGAGAGAGAGAGAGTGGGAGAAGGGGAGAGAGAGAATGAGAGAGAGAGAAAGAGAGAGAGTCCCAAGCAGACTCTGCACTGTCAGTGAAGAGCCCAATGCAGGGCTCTAATTCACAAACCGTGAGATCATAACCTGAGCAGAAATCAAGAGTCAGACACTTAACCCACTGAGCCACGCAGGCGCCTGTAGCCACAGAAATTTTTAATAATCAGCAACCACACTTCATAAAATACAGACCATGAGATTTGGGCCCAGAGAGGTGGTGGGCTATGCACTAAAACACATGGTTACCCATTGGCAGGTATGGGTACTATGGGTCCTGGACAGGAAGGCTTTCCTGAGCCCTGGACCAGGTTGTATCTCTTTGTGGTATGGCCCCACAGTCCTTTCCTTGCCTAACAGCCGTGGTACTTGTAACTATGTACTTGACATTTGAGGTTAGTGATAATAGCGTGTGCCCTAGCCAACTCGGTGTCGAGCGTAGTTCCTGGCACGTGGGAGATGCTCAACGAGTAATTTTTTTAATGTAATTGGCACCCTAATTATCCACTTGCAGGGACATCTGGATATCTACTCTGTAAAAGAGGTGCACAGAGAGATCATTTTGAACTCATCAGAGAAGGTGCTGCTTTACACAAACCAGACAGCATGTTTGTGGAAGTGCAGAACTGATGGCCCGTAATGAATCCAGACTCTTTGTTAATCAATGTGCTGCTCAGGAAAAGGCTCTCCCGTGCGTTCTGTCAGGGAGAGCCTTTAATGGGGTAGCTCTGTGATGTTTAAAAAGCCTCCAGCATCACCTGTGGCAACAAGAGTGGCAATGGCTCTCCTTACCTAAGTTGGACCAGATGAAACACACTCTTGCAGCAGGTTTCCTAAGAAACCCCACCAGCTGAAACAAATGGGTTCCATACAACTCCTGCCCATTTAGCAATTGGTGTTCGGAGTCAGGGGCCAAAGCCTCATGAATTCCTACCCCCAGGAAATGGCATTGCAAGAAAAGGAACGAGGAAGGAAAATTTGTGATTCAAATCTGGGACAGATACATCTGATTGGCAAGGCCTGGGTCATGTGCTCTATCAGCAAAGAGAGACTAGTAAACCAAATAGCTAGCATTTTCCTTAGCTGGAGTGAGAGGCAGACTCCTGAGCTAGAGAACTCTCTGAACAAAGGAAGGAGGGTGAAGAAACTATGTGACCAAAACAAAGACAAACAGCCACCCCTTCCTGCACTAAGCTATTAGGCCAAAGCCCAAGTAAGAGTCACAGAGCAAAAGAAGGTGCAATATGACCTTTAGTAAAAGTTAAATACATGCATATAAAAAGAATCGATTCCAAGTGCTGCACAAGATCCCCAGGAAATAGTAAGAAACAAAACAGAGTTGATCCACACCTGATGGAGCAGTCTAATAGGGAAGTCAGACATGAGGCAATGACCAAAGAAATAAAGATGTGAATGCAACACGAGGGAGATTTATTAAGGAAAAGAACAAGGAATTATAAAAGAGCTGATCAAGCACAGGGTGCTGGAGCGCCACTGAGAGACAATTGGGAGCACCACTTCCCAGATACTCATTCAGTGACGTCGGGTTGGTAGCTTGAAGTCAGCCATGGTGGGAGCACTTGCACCGTAAAAATTAGGGCCTTATCTTGGAGAGCGGGTTGTTAAACTTTACTGGCATACCACTGAAAGAAGGCTGATTTACAGGAGTGGAGATTGAGGGATGTCACAGAATGTCCCTGTAGGGAAGTGGCACTTGACGTTGAGACGGTGGAAATTAGGAAAAGCTCCACTGCCGAGAAGACAGTTCAGACGGATCCGGAAGGAATATCATGTGAATGCTAAATGAGTAAAAATCTCACTAGTTAAATCAAATAAGTAAATGACTGTAACATTTTTATCATCCTGTGGTTTTTTCACCTATTATTTAAAGTAACAATAGTCAGTGAGATAAACCATCTTAATAATTATAAACATTTGCAAAATCATTATTACCAAAACTTTTCTGGGTTTTCCAGATACAAATTGCAAAGTCAAGGATAACAGAGGAAGTTCACTCGATTCAAGATTTCCTTCTAAATAGGTTCCCTGGTTACAGGGATCTGGCAGGATCTGATTTGCTTTGCTTGTGGCAATGAGCGGTTTGGAAATTTGATTTCCCATCAATAATTATCTGGGCCTAAGAGAAGTAAGATCAGGCAGCTAAAGTAAACTACTGTGGTCACTTCCAATTTTTTCCTCTCAACCTGGAAAAAAGAGTTAGAGATTAGGTTACAAAGTTTGGTTTATGTTCTAGTTGAATTGGTTGGTGCCTCATGGAGAAGAGACTCTAGTGGTCAGGAGAATGGAATCGATTGGAATGAATGTAGCAAATCTTCATGCTCAGATGCCATGACCAGGTTACTGAGATTTAGAAGACCTTCCTGGGTGGGTTCTCTGGTTCCACAGTGTATGTCAGGGGTGAGAGATCCAGTATGAAAACATAGAACGGCTTTGGGTGGATCATCTTTTCATAGCATTTCCCCTGCCCCTCCAAACAGTACTGCTCGTCAAGATGCCAGCCCACAGTCAGAAGTGAGCAAGAGCCTGTCGGAGATCTTGATGGCACTAAGGACAACTAATGGGAAACTCAACATAGAGAACCTCAGTCGGAATTTTCAAAAAGAAGATCACTCATTTTCTGGCTCCCTGCCCCTACCCAAGGTAACCAAAACTAGAGTTCAGATGTGTTGATCTCCAAAGGCTACCTCAGGGCATTGGGTCTATAAGAAAGCACAGTTATGATCTGTGTTCTGCCTGTGGATCACATTATACACTTGTTTTCTGTGCCTGAGAGGAGGAAAAAAAAGAAGACGACGATGACGAAAAGGAATTATGGAATGTGCAGAATCGGTCCAGGAATTACTTACACTGGGATACGTTTTATGATAATAGAAAATATGAGGGCAGCCTGGGTGGCTCAGTCAGTTAAGTGTCTGACTTTAGCTCAGGTCATGATCTCACAGTTCGTGAGTTCGAGCCCCGTGTCAGGCTCTGTGCTGACAGCTCAGAACCTGGAGCCTGCTTAGGATTCTGTGTCTCTCTCTCTCTCTGTCTGTTCCCCACTCGTGCTCTGTCTCTCTCTCTCTCTCAAAAATAAGTAAACGTTAAAAAAATTTTTTTTTAAAAATAATAGAAAATATGACAACACCCAAGTAACATTTCACGATGGAAAATAAATATTTTTCCAAGGCCAAATGTTCACTTCTCACACCCTGTACCAGTTTCCAGTGACATCAGCATGTGGTATCTCTTGCTTTAGGAACACCAAAGTTTAGGAACTAGTGTGATTTATTGCTGATAGAGACTAGTCTGCTGTTTGGGAACATTAATTAACAGTACAGATGTGTCTTATGGAAGAAGATCCAGAACCATATTAACTCAAGTATTGTCTTCAGCCAAACAAACCCTAGGCATGAGGCTACCTCAGATACAGGGCAAATAATAATTATGAGTATTACTACAATTCCATTAACAACAACTTGTCACCACCAAGCTTTACTGAGTTCTTACTAAGTGCCAACAACTGCACTAAATGCTTTAGTTACACCATTTTAATTTAACATTTACAGATGACTACAAAATCCAGATAGATGTTATAATACCCATTTAATGAAAAATACTGAGTCTCAGAGAGGCCAACTGAATCATCCAAGGACTACAACTAGCAAGCTGTAGAGCCAGGGTTCAAAGTACAGAAGAGTAGAGGGATATTGAGGGCCAAAATCGGAACTCTATTAGGCAGAAGATATCTGGAAGCGTCCATTAAGTCTGTGATACAAGACTTAGAGTTCCAGGGGAATAAAGGGATTGGAAATTAGCCAGGGGCGGGGGGGGGGGGGGGTGGGAAGGAAAAAGAAAATGCTATAGAAAAGATTGGAAAATGCTTTTCATCTAGGCAAACAGGTTAGAAATGAGAAAGAATTCAAAAGAACGTGTGATGTTTACTAAGGAAGCAAAGACACAATATAATGACAGTGGACACTTATCCCAGGACAGAAGCAGCTTTCTCTATGCTTTCATTTATACAGTCAACTAAGCATGCAAAGGCAAAGGTCATGGTAGGGTGTAAATGTGTGTGTACATATGTGAATATGACACATGCAAGCATGTGTCACTAGGAAGAGAGAGAGAGAGAGAGAGAGAGAGAGAGAGAGAGAGAGAGAACACTACCAGAGATTCCACACAACATAAATAGCTTTCACTAGGTTCATAAGATCAGTAAGAAGCAGCAATTCTCTGTCAGATTGGAAATTACATAACACCATCAATGAAGCTTGAAGGTTCTTGGATAATACTTGGAGAATAAAACATAAATAATTTGGGAATCAAAATAAGTTTTCTTAAACTCTTTGAGTCTTTAGATTTTTCCACTGGAAAAACTGGGTTTGAAATATCTATCTCCTGCATCTATTGGGAGGATTCAGCAAGATAAGTATGTGAAAGTACTTAGCACGCTAATACATGAGGCACTCAGTAAATACTAGTTTCCTTTTCTTCTAATTAAACAAAAAAATTCAGTGTTTGGTTAAATTATTACTCAAAACAGCCCAAGGAAGGGGAATCTTTCCCGGGGTCAAGTGATGGCCACATTGAGTACTGGCTCTTAGAGCTGGTCCTGAAAGCTTAAATTTGTGGTTCATATCCAAGGAAATGGGGCACATTTTCCTTGAAGCTGGTCTGCCTCTCTTCAGCCATCTGGCATCTCTTAAGACATCTGGAACTCACTCAAAGTATATTACAGTCTGGGAGGCATATAAAATAGAATTCTGTTTCCCCAGAACGTGAGACAAATTGAGGCCCAAGGGACATTGGATACAAAAAAACAGCAGCAGCTGTGCCCCAACATTCATGCTTTTAGACACAAGACTTCAGAGTAGACCAGGAAAGGATATGAGTTGGAAGGGCTTTTCTTTTTGGACCAGTAATTCTTAATCTCCTTGGAGCGTAGGGGAAAGAATCACAGGCTTCCTTAAATTTCTCATGAAATCAATGTACTCTGTGCCCCTGTGTTGAGGGGGGTGGCGGTTGCCATCCTCACAGCCAACATTTCAGAGGGTTCACAGATCATCTGTAGCCTCTCAAATAAATGTATTCTTGAAGGATAATCTATGGGTCTTGCCACTTGAATGAAATTTTGCCCTTCGCATAGAACAGTCTAAAAACATGTCAAACATCTACCATCCTCGTTCTGTGGACTCCCTTATCCTGTTCCTCTAGCACGTCTTGATGCAATGATGGCTTCTGGCAGGATTGCTGAAGCAATGTAGGTCCACATGCTGGGTTCTGAGCAGTATGCGAAGGCACTAAGGAGAGGAGACTATTATGATTTCAGTTCCTCAGTTCTCCAGGAACCCAGGAGAAAGGTGACATTTTAACTATGTCACAACTCTGTATGACAAATAGAGTGATGGCAGTAACTTGAAACACAGAGAAGGAACACCAAACTAGCCTGCCTCAAAAACCCTCCAGAAGAGATGGTACAAAAACTAAATCTTAGAGGACAAGTGAATTTGACAAAGAATCAGGAGGAGGAGCAAACTAAGGGATGGGAAAGGCATTCTGTGTAAAAGAATAATGTGAAATGGAACTGAAAGGGGAGACAGCGTGGCTAATTCAGGGAACTGTAAGTCATTCAAATGGACAGGACACAGCAGGGATGCGGTGGCTGGGATTGGTGGGAGATGCTGCTCAAGGCGATGTTAGAAGAGAAAGTGGGAGCCAGTTTATGAAGGGTCTTTCTAGGAGGCTTAACCTTATCCTGAAGGCCAAAAAGGATCATGAAAAGATATTAAACAGTGAATGAATGATACGATCAAATTTGAAATTTGACCAAAAGCACCTTAATGGAATATGAAGAATTAAAGGCAAAGAGAGCCCTTTAGAAGGCTGTTCCAACAATTCAAGCAAGAAATTATGAGGTTTTAAACCAAGGCAGAACAGGAGAGATAGAGCTAGTAAAGTAGGTCTTGGTGACTAACTGGGTATGGGCCCTGAATTAGGAAGAATCAAAAATTACTCCCAACATTTTGGCTTTCACAACTTGGTGAGTGGTGGTACCTTTCACCGTGATAGAAAACAGAAAAGGAGTAGCTTTGGAGGAATGGAGGACAGGATGGGGAGTTCAGTTTTAAACACATTGATCTGGGTTGAGAAATTAAATAATGATTTAAGGGTCTTCAATATGGAGTTGAAGCCATGGGAATAGTTAGCGTTACCCAAGGACATATAGAAAGTGAGAAGGAAGGTTGAGGAGGACTTTCATTGTTAAGGAGTAGTTAGAAGACAAGCCAGCAAAGGAGACTAAAAACAATCAAACAAGACATGGGAATGGTCAGGAAAACCAAAAAAGAGATTTATAGAAGAATGGCATGATCAGCCATGTTTCATGCTATGAAGATACCATCTATAATTAGGACTGAAAAGTACTCACACAATTTCAAACCATGGAAACTACCAGTGACTTAGCAAATACAGTTTAAGTACAGTGATGGGGTAAAATGCAAATGGAGCCATAAGTGGGAAGAGAGGAAGTTGAGAGAGCATCTGTGTGCCACTCTTTCAAGGAGCATTTTGGGGAAATAAATATTTATTTCACATGGAATTTTCTAAATAATGTAGACATTTTATTTACATTTGATTAAAAAACATTTCCTTACTAAACAGAAGAAACTACACATAATGAAATCCTTTCTTATTGAATAAGGGTCATCATTATATATATTCATGCTTTAAAGAATTTTAGTAATAATCCTGAGTAACACTAGGTTGGCAGGATTTTCTGCTAGATGTTGGTTTTTTTTGTTGTTGTTATCTATTTATTTGCTCCTTTATAACTGTCAGTTCTTAGCAGCTATCAATCAATCTGCTTCTAGGAACCCTGATGTACTATTTCTAATCTGCTGTTCATTTTAGCCTAGAGCAAAACTCAGTGTTGCCAGAAGTAAATCAACTGTTTTTAGAATAACCTCTGATGTTTAAAAATACATCAATATGCTGTAATCATGAGGATAATTCCATTCTTATTTACGGATTAAAATGGCATAATGTCACTAATTTCTACCTCTCTAAAGTTACTTTTGCCAATCTCTGCCCATACACACTCTACTTTTTTCTGTCTTCATCTCATTCATTCGCTTCCTTGTTCGTCTATGTATTCATCTGTTCAAAATTATTAATACTTTATTTTTCAATATGGTGCTAGACAATGGTGACCGAAATATGAATGAAACACAACCACAGCCCTCAGTAAGCCAAGGTTTTGTAATAAAGTTCTAGTGAACAAATAATTACTGCCCAGTCTGGAAAAGGGTATAAAACTATAGTAGGTGGGTAATGTCAAAATACATGCCGTTTCTAAAAAGCACCATACTCTTTCTCATCCATTAATTACACATGTTTTTCTTCTGCCTGGAATTTTTCCTGACCCTTATTCTTCTTATAAACTCTTACTAAGTTGTTTCTATGTTTCAAATTGATCTTTTTTCCCTCCTTGAAACATCCCTGACATTACTCCTCTATACCTAGTAAGTAACATGTACAAGTTTTAAACTTAGATTTGTTGCTATTTCCTTCCATAAAGACAAACCAAGATTAGTTTTTTTGTCACTATTTTAAAATCTAGTTTTAGTATTATTCAGCTATGGTCTGACCAACAGATCAGGAGATGACTGCCAATGAAGAGATAGTTTGTTACTCGAAGTTTCCAAGGGGAGGGAGCATGGCACATTCCCACAGGCCACACCAGAAGCAGCAGGGTTGGTCAGGAAGCAGAGGGGATAAGAGGAAAATGTGGTCAAGAGCCCTCATTGTGGAAGGGGCAAGGCAGGGTAAGCAGGTTTAGGATTAGCTAGTTGGATTCATTTCAGTGAGCTCAGGGACTCAGGGGCTGTCACCTAGTACTTGGCCCTGGGGGTGATAAGGGCATAGCAGCCCGAGTGAGAGCCCCAGGAAAGAGGTTGGTTTGCATTTGAAAGAAAAGCATACTTTCAAGCCAGTCCTTTACTAAATCTAGGAATTGGGGGGGGGGGGGGTGCACAATCACTCAAGATAAAAAACATGCTTAATACAGTCACTATACTGAACTTCTTCTCAAAGTAGTAATAGTAGCTACTATTTAATCCAAACACTAAATTAGACATCTTTTTTCTTTGTCCTTTCCTTCCTCCCTTCCTTCCTTCTTTCCCTCCTTCCCCTCTTTCTCCTTGTTCTCTCTCTCCCTTCTCTCCTCTCCTCTAATCCCTCTATCCTCTGTCCTCTCCTTTCTCTCTCTCCCCTCCCTTCCTTCTCCTCATTCTCTCTCCTCCCTTCCTCCTTCTCTTCATTTAAATAAATATTAATCAAATGCCTAACTTGAAGCCAGACACTATTCTAATTGCTTATTTTCTCATGTAAACCTCACAGAAGTCTAGGAAGTAGAAAATACTAGTCTTACTTAGTAGATGAAACATTGGGCACAGAAAGGTCACACAGATCACAGAAAGCAGAGTTGGTGTCCAAAATGAGTCCTGTTTCATTCCAAAGTCCATGTTTAAACAGCAAGATAAACACACAACACATGTTATCATACCCCTAAAAGTCTGACATGTTTGAATTTCAGTGCCATCCACCCACCAACCTGAGAACTGAACTGATTTGTCAGCTAAATTAAGAAAATATTAAGTACTTGGGAAACAGCACTGACACCTTATTCAATCATCCAACAGGAATGTATTTGGCATCTGGTTTCTAGATTAAGTTCCATCATTTATTAACTGTGTAACATCAAGGAAGTGACTTAGTCTAAGTCTTGGTTTTGTCATATATTAAATGCAGATAGCAATATTGACCATGCTAATACCTCAAGCTTGTTTTATAAATCAAAGGAGATACACAATTTTTTTTTTTGCAATTTACCTATATAATAATTGTATATAAGTTCTAGGCCTTAACCACCAATTCCATTGCTGACAAAAATTTAAGACCAACATTTCAAAGTCCAATGGCTTCTGAATAATGAGCAATACCTCGGCACCAACCAAATACAAATTTGCTATTTTTTTTATTTTAATTTTTAAAAATTTAGTCCAGTATATTTAACATAGAGTGTTCTATTAGTCCCAGGTGAACAATACAGTGATTGAACAATTCCAAATATCACCCAGTGCTCATTCAGTGGGATGTTATTGTCGTGAGTGATATCCTGATGAGATAATTCACTCCTGGGTACTAGTTCTTTGTCAAAATCATATGGGTTCTAATTATGGGAAGGAAATTCAAATCTTAATTTCATTATAACAAAACTCCAAATTCTTTCTTATTCTGCAGGTCAGGGCTATATGCGGAAAACATGGATTATATCTGACTTCGAGTTTTCTGGAAACATTGCTAAGCCACCAGGATTTGGGTTATCATGGTGAAATAAAGTAAGTTGATTTTTTATTCACGTAGTCCTTTATTAGGATACTAAATACTGAAATCTATCTTTAGAAGTTTTTTGTGTGAAGCTATCAATTTCATCACTTATAGATAGTTAAGGAATGTTTACTTATATTAAGGACAGAGTCTTCTTTGTCATAGAGAGACAAAGCAGGAAACTTCAAGTTCCAACCATCATAGACCATCAAGAAAAGATTTACCATTCCACCTTAAACAACTAAAAACAGGACAAAATCTATGAAACAATAGTTTTCAGACATTTGACACCAGCCAGAACAGAACAGCAATTCCTGAAGAAAGGAAAATAAATAAGGTAAACTAAACTTACTGAACAAGAAGAGGAAATCCAGAGCCCAGATTCTTCTTTAGTTAAAGAGATGGAGTTTGGAGTTCAAGAAGGCCAAGAAGGTTAGAAAGCACAGTACAGAGTAGTGGAGAAGAGAGATCTGAACATTTCTCTTTCTAAAGAGTTGCTCTTGAGTCTTCATGTGAGTACTGGCTAATATATCCATTTGAGGAAACTACCCAAAGCCAAGTGGGTGGAGGGGGGGGGGGCAAAAGAAAGACACAAAAATTTTTAGATCTTGCACAAAGGTTGGAAATAGTTTGTATTTCCACCAGTCAGTTTAAAATAAACTGTTATCAATATAAGTTGTTATATGTAAACTTCATGGTAGCCACAAAGCAAAACCTATAGTAGATACACAAAAGACGATGAGAAAAGAATCTAAGTATATCATTAAGAAAGTCATTAAACCACAAATGAAAAGAACAAGAGAAAAAGAAAGGAACAGAGGAACTACAAAATAACCATAAGGCAATGAACAAAATGTCAATAAGTACATACCTATCCATAATTACTTTAAAAGTAAATGGAATAAATTCTTGAATCAAAAGATACAGAGTAATTGAATAGATAAAAAAGAAACAAGACATATCTATATATTGCCTGTAAGAGACTCAATTCAGATATAAAGACAATATACAGACTGAAAGCAAAGCGATGGAAAAGACATTCCATGCAAATGGGAACCAAAGAAAGCTGGGGTCACTGTAATCACATCAGACAAAATAGACTTTAAAACAAAGATAAGATGGAGATGCCAGGATTCATAACCATCAGATCAGTAGTACAAATATTAAAAGAAGTCCTCAGGCAGAAGGAAAATTATCATTTTGGATCTACACAAAAATATTAAAAGCACTGGAAATAGTAAATGTGTGTATGAAAAAAATACATTTTTTATTAAAAAACTCTTTAAAAGATAATTTGTTGTTTAAAGCAAAATAAGAACACTGCAGCATGGGATTCATAATATAAGTGCAACATTTGACAATAGCATACAAATCTGGGAGGAGGAAATGAAAATGTTCTTGATAAGGTTCTTATACTACAAACTAAGTAGTATAATTTTGTTTGAAAGAAGAATGTAATGAGTTAAAATGCTAATTAAAAAAATAAAATGAAACATAAGAACATTTAAATAATAAAAAAGACAAAAAAGATGAAAGGGAAACAAGAAACAAATAATATAAATGGAAAATAAATATTGAGATGTTAGATTTAAACCCAACCATATTAATAATTACGTTAAGTGTTAATAATCGAAACACACCAATTAAAAGGTGATTTTCAGACTCCATTAAAAAAGCAAGACTCAACTAAATGATGTCTACAAGGAGCCCATTTAAAATATAAACATATAAGACATACCAAAAGTAAAAGGATGGAAATGATATACCATGCTAATTCTAATGAAATGAAAGCTGGATCAGTTATATTAATGTAAGACAAGGTGCATTCCAAAGCAAGGGATGCCCAAAAGTCAATTCATTAAGAGGACATAATGAACCTAAATGTTCATGTCCTTAATAATATAGTTTTAAGTTACATGAAACAAAAAAATAAAACTAAAGGAGAAATAAACAAATTCACAACTACCATTGGAGAATATAACACCTCTCTGTCAGTAATTGACAGAACAAGCAGATAGAAAATCAGTAACAATATTAAAAATTTGGACTAAATTATCAAATAACTTGATATACGTAGCAGTTACATAACACCAACAGAAGAAAACAGATTCTTTTTAAGCATACATGAAATATTTAAAAAACAAACCATATTCTGAGCCACAAAACAAATGTCAGTAAGTTTAAAATGATGAAATCATATAAAATATGTTCTCTGACCATAATAGAATTAAATTGGAAATTAAAAGCAAACACACAAAAATCCTGGAAATCTCCAAACATTATGAAACTAACAACACACTTCTAAAAAACCTATGGTAAGAGGGAAAAGGGAAATTAAAACATATTTTGAACTGAATTAAAATGAAGCCGACATACCTGTAACTTTTAAGTGTTCTCTTTTTCTCACATTTTATGTTGAATACATCAAAAATTAACTAGTAAATCAACTCTATGTTCAGAATATGCCCAGAATCTGGTTACTTCTCACCACCTCTATTGTTACTTAACTACACCTCGTTCAAGTTACTATTATCTTTCTCCTGGATTACTATAATAGCCTCCTAACTGAACGAGGCGTCTCCCTTCTCCCTAGTTTATCCTCAGTACAACAGCTACAGTGATCTATTAAAACCTAACATAATTTATATCATTGCTCTGCTCATGAAACTGCAAGAGAATCTTATTTCACTCAGAGGAAAGAAAAAGAAAAAAACATCAAAGTCCTTATAAAGGGTTATACATGATCTGCTCCCCCATTGCTTCTCTGATTCCATCTACAACTTCCTTTGCTCATTCTGTTCCAGTTACACTGTGCTCTTTTTCTCACACACACCATGCACCCATCCACCTCAGCAACTATCCTCTGACTGTATCCTCTACTTAAAATGTTCTTTCTCAGATATCTCCATGCTAACCCTTTCACCTTTATTTTTTTGCTCAGATGTCACCTTGTCTGTGAGGCCTACACTAACCACCCTCGTTAAAGTTGTGGTCTTTCACTCCTCTTCCTGCTTTCCTTCTGCTTTCTTCTCCACACTTATCAACTTCTAATGTATTCGGTGATTTGCTGATGTATGATGTTTATTGTTGTTACCAGTTGATCTCTGATAGACTATAAGCTCTAGTTCTAGGGGGCAGGCAGAATCTTTGGTTTTACCCATTGATGTATGCTAAGTGTTTAGAGCACTGCCTGGCATATATTAGAATTCAAGAAGCATTATGAAATTGAACTGAATTAAGGAAGGGATGGAATCTCAAAATAGTCTCAGGAATGCATGCAGATACACAAATTGTGACCAAGTCCCTCTCATGGTCAAACTGAAGAAGGCCATTCCTAACGACCCCATCAAAACCAGGTTCCTTGTTCTATACTTTCTCTTAGCACTCAGCTATTATTTTTCCTAAAACTTATCATTATTTATAATTATGTATTTATTTATATGATTTGTTACTTCAGTGTCTAGGTCGTAATCTCCATGCTGGCAAGAAACAGGACTGTTTCCCTCACATTATATTCCCAACATCTTCTAGGCCAGTACTTGGCACATGGAAAGCACGCAGTAAATATTTTATTACTTTATTTATTCATTTATTTAACAAACATTTATAGAGTTCCTACTGTTTACCAAGCACTACTCTAATCATTGGGAATATAGACATGAATTAAACAGTCTCCCCACTCTTGAAGCTTATATTCTTTTTTTTTATTGAGAGAGAGTCGGGTGGTGGGGAGGATGTGAGTGGGGAGGGACAGAGAAAGAGGGAGGGAGAGAGAGAATCCCAAGCAGACTCCACCCTGCCAGCACAGAGCCCCACACTGGGTTCAAACTCACAAACATGAGATCATGACCTGAGCCAAGATCAAGAGTCAGATGCTTAACTGACTGAGCCACCCAGGTGCCCTGAAGCTTATATTCTAACGGGGAAGAGAAACAATAAGTAAGCTGGAATGTGTGATACATCACATGATGATAAGAGCAATACAGAGAAACAAAGAAGTGTAAAGGTTAATGGGAACATCAATTGATAAATAAACGATGGGAGGAGGTTGAGCCTAGCCAATGAATTTCCACTAGACCATCTTTGAACATGGGAGTTTCCCTTCTATAAAATCTTGGGGGTAGTTGAGTAAGGGGCCGGGGGGGAGGGGTGGGGGGAGGAGGCAGTTAAGCACCAAAGCATTAAAGTGGGCTAAGAGCCGAATAGAAAACCAACAAGCTAAAATTGGGAGTCCTAAAAAGGCATCAGTATAAATGGAGAAAATGCAAGTATCAGAGCTCACATTATACCTGGTACATAGTGTACCTGATTAAAACATGAGGTCCAGAACAAAGATTACAGGAAACAGAGATATGAGAGTAAGAGTGAATGGGAAGCAAATGAGGTTAGGCTATATATATCAATATTCTCAATTTCCCACGCTTATATGCATATCAGAGAAGCGCACCAGTTTCTTTATTCACCTTTGACCTTTGAATGTTCAAGGACATCAAACCATGAGAACCAGTGAAGAATTGCATTTATAAGTGATAAACCTGTTTCATCCTTAAACAGTCATTGGCTAAAGCTTCTTCTGTTGAATTAAATCCATTCCGTTAAGGGCTTTGTATGCAAACCTATATCCTTAAGAGATTAAAGATGCAATTTAGACACACATTTTAAGAGCTGAATGCACGAATCATTATTTTAGTACATATTGTCCATTAATCTGCTGTTCAATTGGGAACCCATTTGGAATGTGGCTGCTTGCTAATTAGCGGGATTCTAGTGCTGAGCTGCTTCCTGATTAAATGTCCTTTAGAATCAATAAAACATCAGGAGGGATTATGGTGATGTGGGATTAGCCCCATCTAACCAAATAAAATGAGTTGTGTTCCCTTCTTAAACTGTCACGTTGCAAGAGCTGATGAGAGGAGCAATTTCACCAACGATGTTACAAAGTTGTTGTTTTTTGCATTTTTTTTTTTTAACAGTGAGATTTTGTTTTTTGCCATTTGCCTACCAATTAGCAGAGACATTAGTGAATGTCTGCTAGGGTAAGGCGATTTTGAGAAAGACTTGATTACGATTTCAAATCTCTACTCTGAATCACCCTTATATAAAATGAGTTCAGGTTGTGTTGGATGGAAATTATTATCCTTGTTCTTGGCCAGGAACACGTAAGTCAGAATTAGCATTTAATGTTTCTGTGTGACTTTGCAATAAATGGTAATTAAGGAGGGCAGAGAGAGAACAGGAGGCAAACTAATACCCTAAAATTGTATTGGCAAAATTAAATGCTTCAAACCCAGTTTAAAACACAGGCACACAAGCCAAATTGTCTTGGGGGAGGGGATAAATAATGTAGCTGCTCTGGAAGCCGCAATTGACACAGCCACGAGTAGGACTTCTCGTCCACATCTGGCCCATTATGAAGAGTGCAATTAGGTTGAAAAGGACCGGTTTGATAATCCCAGGGATGACCAGAGGATTTTAGGAGATAAAGCAAACATGAGGTGTTTGATTCAGCAATTACTTGTAAATGGGAATCGAAAAATTGGTAGACAGTGAGCAATTAGAGACATTTTATGGGTCTGCCCATTGGCTGGGTCTTGGAAACCAGACCTGTCTTTTAAGAGTTCATTAATTCCAGTCTTCTCTTGCAGAAGTCCGTATCCATATGGGGTGAAAATAATAATAATAATTATTATTATTATTATTAATTATATTAATAATTATATTATTACTTTCAATAATATATTTCCTATTATTATTATTATTAAGAGCCAACATTTATATACAGCTTACTATATTCCAGGCAATGTTCTAAGTGCTTTACAAATATTAACTCTTTTCATCCTTGTGAATGCTCCATGAGGTAGGTACTATTATTTTTCAAAAGAAGAAACTAAGGTAAAGAGAGGCTAAAACCAACAGGTTACTGGTAAATGCATTCATCACTGAGGCTGAGTCAAAAGTAGGCTCTCTAGCTTCAGAGCCTTCATTCTTAATACACTATGCTGACAGGTCTAGGAAACTCAGAAGCTTATAGGATAGTGGCAAAGCACAGGGGATTTACAAAAACCGGTTGAGTTCCATGGCTAGGTCCACCCTTGGGCTTGGTGCTGAGCATAGACTGGATTTGAGGAGCTCCGTCCTGTCCTCCCTCCTAAGACCCAGGAGAGGTGTGAGATACAGATTCAAAAGCTCTTAAGTTCCAGAGGAAGGCATGATCCAAAAGAGCCCAGGGCTTGGAGGTAACTTCTCCTCCCTGGTGTGGCACCTCCTCTACCTCTCAGTCCCTGCCCTTGGGGAAAGGCAGCATGAGCTCTGGAATCACATGGACTGCCTAGATAGAAATTCTTGCTCGGAAATGCACTTGGGCAAATCACTAATTTCTCTTCACCTTAATTTCCTCATCTGTCAAATGTAAAAAGAATCCTTTTGTATGGATTCAAGAATTTATTGCCTATGGATCAGAGAAGGGCTGTGCTTCTCACAGTTAACTGGAAGGCAAGAAGAATACAACATAGCTTCTATCATCAAGAAGGTGACAACAGGGGCGCCTGGGTGGCGCAGTCGGTTAAGCGTCCGACTTCAGCCAGGTCACGATCTCGCGGTCTGTGAGTTCGAGCCCCGCGTCAGGCTCTGGGCTGATGGCTCAGAGCCTGGAGCCTGTTTCCGATTCTGTGTCTCCCTCTCTCTCTGCCCCTCCCCCGTTCATGCTCTGTCTCTCTCTGTCCCAAAAATAAATAAACGTGAAAAAAAAAAAAAAAAAGAAAAAAAAAAAAGGTGACAACAAAGGAAGATGGTGGGAGTAGAATGAGCATCCCGGTCACTGGGTTAAATAACATAACCAAAATAACCTCCTGACTTGAGAGTGTAAGGGATCGATGCATGTGGCACTTCATGTGACACAAGCTTTGGGCCAGATGCTTTACATGGCTTATCTCATTTCATACTCCCAAAAGCCCCGTGAGTTATGTTTTTATATGCACTTCACAGATGGGTAAACTGAGATTCAGAGACCGTAAGTAAATTGTCCCAAAAGTTGGGCTTCTTTCAATCTTTGTTTCTATTATAGGCTGAATTGCATCTCCCCAAATTCATATGTTGAAGTCCTAACCTCCAGTACCTTATACTATGGCTGTGTTTGGAGACAAAGCCTTTAAAGAGGAAAGAGGCAATTGTGTTAAATAAAATGAGGCCATTAGGGTGGGCCCTAATCCGATCTGACTGGTATCCTTACAAGAAGAGGAAATTTGGAAACAGAGACACCGAGGATGGGCTAACACAGAGAAAAGACCATGTGAGGACACAGAGAGAAAGCAGCCACCTCCAAGCTAATGACAGGAATCTCAGCAGAAGTCAAACCTGCTGACACCTTGATCTTGGACGTCTTGCCTCCCAAACTGTAGAAAATAAATTTCTGTGGCTTAATTTCCCTAGTCTACAGTATTTTGTTATGACAGCCTACCTACCTCCCCCTTCTAGCATATATTGTACCCTTTCAGCTGGAGGAGAAGAGTACAGGATCCCTCAGGGCATGGCTCTAATGATCAAATGCTTCAGATCATGGGACTTAACCTGTGATTCTAGCAGTCTGAGCAGAGCTGGCCTTTCAGCACTATTCTATACTACATCTCAGCTGAGCCTGGTGGGGGACGTGTAGTCACTAACAAGAAAAAAGAAGGAGGGGAGTGTCTCAGAGGGAAAAGCAGAACGTGCCAAGACAACGAAGCAAGCAAAAGCATAGCAAGTCTGGAGAACTCGGTTTTTGGCTGGAGCATACACTTCGCAAGGTGGAGAAAGTTAATGGGTTTGGGCAGTCAGCACCAGCACACTTTTGGTTTAAGCCTGTATGGAGCTCACAAAGAAACATGTCACCTGTAGTTAAGTTCATGAAGATTACAAGGGTATTCCTATGAAATAGCCCACATTTTGCATGTTTGGTGTGTTTAGGATTTTGTTTACATTTTTTTGATATATAATACTTATTATATAAAATGTCATCCACTTAACAATCCATGATTAAAATTCCAACTGAATAAAAAAAAGAGCCAAACACACACACACACACACACACACACACACACACACACACACTAATAAGCACTCTAGTGTCAAAATCTAGAAGTAATCTCACCAACTATAAGTAAATGGAATCTGGGAAAATCAGCGAGTTGGCGCCCATGCTTTGCCTTGTCTACTTGTGAGAAGTACAACAGACAGAAGATCCCTTGTCCCTTCACCAGACTTCCCCTTGATTTGGAGGCCCCAAGTCTTCACCAACTACAAAATGACACAGGCACTGCTTTCTGTAGCTGCTAGAGTACTACTGCCCTTTTTCCCCCACCCAAGGATACACACATGCACACTTCCTCACAGACTGCTTTCCTGTACCTATGCAGAAGGCACAACTCCCAGGAATGACAGAGCAGAAAGTTGGGGTGAGGAAGGAGGGCAGGGGTAAACATGGCTGTGATGTCTGCATTTGGTGAGGCATCATTCCTGACATTAAAGTCATGTGGGTTGGAGCAGAGAGAGGGATCCGTGGTAGTTGTATATGCTGAGTGTATCAATTATGACATACATGCCCTGGGTCCCAACCGAGGGCTACCAGGCATCGGTGAGGGTTGTCACTCACTCCTTGACTGCAGGGCCAAATGAGCAGTGAATAGGGCCAAGGGAAAACTATTCAGTTCATCTGCTGGGTTGTGCAGAATGTGAACAGCTCCTCACTTGACAGTGAATAAAGAGAAAAGCCCACTATCAGGCCTAATTTTTAAAAATCCTGCAGACCATGGACAGGTAGGTCATGGCAATCTGGTCAGCTCCAAATAGCAGCAAACTTTGGAAGTGACTTACTCTAAAAACCAGAAAACATTTAGAGAACCTTTGGTGTTCTCTGTAGGCTGTATGGAGTCATGTCCTCTGATGAAACCAATTGGAAAGTAATAAGCATAATGAGATTAAAAGGCTATTAAAACAAAATTTAGAAAAGCTCTAAAGTGAACAGAAGAAATTAGAAAGAACTTGGTAAAATATGTATAGTTTCAAGGAAACTGAAGCTTCGACAGCCGTATTAAGAGGTAATCAGGATTGGAGCGCCTGGGTGGCTCAGTAGGTTGAGCGTCTGACTTCAGCTCAGGTCATGATCTCACATTCTGTGAGTTTGAGCCCCATTTCAGGCTCTGTTGTGACCGCTCAGAGCCTGGAGCTATTTTGGATTCTGTTTCTACCCTCTCTCTCTCTGCCCCTCCCTTGCTTGCACTCTGTCTCTGTCTCTCGCTCTCTCTCAAAAATAAACAAATATTAAAAAAAGAAGTAATCAAGATTGTAACTAGGTGTGTTGATATACATTAACTAGATTAATTGTGATCATTTCTCTCTATATACATATATTGAATCATTATGTTATACACCTGAAACGAATATAACGTTACATATCAATTATATCTCAATAAAAAATAGGAGATAATCAAGGAAATCTGAATATTGTTGGATATTTGATGATATTAGGATATTTGTATTATATTTTTAAGACAGCAAACTTTCTCTATAAAGGGCCAGGTAGCAAATGATTTAGGCTTTGTGGGTCTACAGTCTATTTCTGCTACTCTGCTATGTCACTATAGCCTGAAGGCAGCCACAAACAACACATGACAAATGGCTGTGTTCCAATAAAATATTATTTATATAAAAAAAAAGAATCAATAAAAAGGAAAATTAACAGCAGAGAAAATCTAATACATAATGTCAAACTTGAGAGGTTTTCACAAAATCTAGAAAAGAAAAACAGAAGAAAATGAGGGAGGAGAGCAGACATAGACGAGTAAGAATAGAAATTGAACCTAAGAGGACTTGGCATCGTTGAAGAAGAAACTAGAAAAACTGAACAAGAACTAACAACAAAAGCCACAGCTGAAGAAACTTTACAGAGATGGGGAAAAAAGAAAAAAACGCTCTGTATACAGATTGAAAGGATTCAGTATGACTAAGCTAAATTAAGGGGGAAAAAATGTATCCATGTCTATCCTGACAAAAGTTTTGTGTTTCCAGAGACAAAGAATATTATTTAAGGATGCAGGCCAGAAACAAAATAAAACTAAACCAAAGCAAATAAAGGAAAAAAATTAATTTTAAATGAACCCAAATCAGACTGACCTCAAACTTCGGCAATAATAAATATCAGAAGACACTGAAGCCGTGTTCATGGGATTCCAAAGGAGAAAAAAAAAACATAACTGAAACCAAATTGTATTACATTCACATGTGAGGCCATATAGTACAATGGTTAAGGGTGCAGGATTTGGAGTCAAAGAGCCTGAGTTTAAATTCTAGCTACCTCAGGGCGCCTGGGTGGCTCAGTTGGTTAAGCATCTGACTTCAGCTCAGGTCATGATCCCACGGTCCGTGAGTTCGAGCCCTGCGTCGGGCTCTGTGCTGACAGCCTGGAGCCTGCTTCCGATTCTGAGTCTCCCTCTCTCTTTCTGACCCTCCCCCATTCATGCTCTGTCTCTCTCTGTCTCAAATATAAATGCTCTGTCTCAAATATAAATAAACATTAAAAATTTTTTAAATAAATAAATAAATAAATAAATAAAAATAAATTCTAGCTATCTCACTGATCAGTATGTCCTTGGGCATTTCACTTACACGTTTCATAGGACAGTTGTCTAAATTAAAGGCGAAAATGCACACAAATTACTCAGAATGCTTACTAAAAGCCATTTGGACTTAGTAACTGCAGTGGAAGTTAGAAGTTGAACTCAGATCTGCCTGAATCTAGAAATGGGCTCACACACCTTGTTGTCCAGTCCTGACCTCTCTGACTCTGCGTTGGGAGTTTGGCACTTGCCTCTGTGATCAGAATTATAGTACCTACAATGGTAACTGGAACCCATTCTCACATTCAAATTGTCAATGGCTCTTTGAAGGTTCCAGGGTAATGTAAAGACTATGGAAGAAAGAAAATATTTTATTAGAAGGAACTTAAGGTTTTCATTGGTCACATAAATCCTATACACCACTTAAATCAGGCAGTGTCCAGTTTCAATGCTGACAAAATTTTCTCACAGTCTCCTCCTCTTCCTCTCAGCACCATTCAAGAAGGAGCAGGAGAGTTTCTGGTGCCATTTGATCCAAATGCCTTATCTCATATTTGGTAGCTTCTAACAGCTCTGAAGAAGAAATGTACAATGAGGAAACATCAACGGAACTAGGATTCTGTTGTTGTACTGTTGTGGCTGTTTTTCAAAGGGTCAGAAGATACAGTAGGCAGAAGCCCGGCTCTCTTAAGAGGAGAGAATTGCAACAGGCATAGAAGACAGGAGTTTCTTTTATTGTAGTTCACCTTCAGATCTGTGCTAACATCAGATCTTTGCATGATTATAGATATTTCTCGAGAGTGCTGCTTCTCCAGCTGTCTTTTCCCTGCAGAGCGCCTCAGCAGTTGATAAAGTCATCAGCTTATCTGGTTTGTGGTGCTGCATACCTATGCCTTATCTATTCTTGTGCCCAAAGTGACAGGAAGGTCTAGAAGCTTTACTTTCTATACCAACCATAGACCTTTTCTGATCTGCGATGTCGTGTATAGGGAAAGTTTTATGAGGTATAAGCAAAACAGACCAGTTGCATGTCTAATGAATCATTTTTTTATCTTATTGTCACATGACATTAGACCACTTCTAGAAAATCCAGGGCTTCTGTATCTCACAACTTACTCTTTATATTTGCTTGACTTCTGATGGACAAGGAGGAGATAAAAATTCTTACCAGGTACAGTTTGGTTGCTAGCAACAGAAACTGCCTTTTGCTAACATAAGCAAAAAGAAATATTTTGAAAGGATATGGTGTTATGCAAAATCTGGGGGAAAATAAAAGTTTCGAAAAAAACCAGAATCCCAATTTTTTTGAGAGAGAGAGGGAGGGAAGGAGAGAGAAAATGAGCAGGAGCAAAGGGAAAAGAAGAGAGAAAATCTTAAGCAGGCTCCATGCCCAGCACAAAGCACGATGTGGGGCTTGATCTCACAACCATGAGATCATGACCCAAGCCAAAATCAAGAGTCAGACACTTAACCAACTGAGCCACCCCGACGCGCCCAGAACGAAAAATTAATGAGAGATACAGAGAGAGAATGGGAGAGAGGGAGGAAGGTAGGGAGGGATGAATGGAGAAAGTGATAAATAAATAGAGATTAATTAGACAAGGTGAGTCACAACATTGGCTAGGGTAGGGTATGGGACATTGATTATAGTCCCTCACCCCAGAGAAGAATATATTTGTATACAAATGGAGGGTGGGTGTTAGGCAAGCAAATACACGTGACTTTCACTACCAACGTGTTCCAAAGTACTTACCAGCCTTAAATGACTCTCTGTCACATGCACATATATTGCTTAATGCAGTTTCTGCTTGGGGATTTCACTAAATGTTGTCTATTTGCACTCAGCACCCACTTCTAACCCCTCCTATGTTGTTTTTTTTTTTTTTTTTTCCTGTATTGCAATACTTCCCACTCCTGGGAAGGCTACAAAAGAATATTTGACACCAACCTTCTGGAATTGATTTAAGTTCCATCTGTGAGATGCAACCGCATGAGATTTGAAAGGCAGAAGGGGCAGGGAGGGACATTTTAAATATTTATTTTCCTGCAGTAGTAGCCATGCCAGACCCTGGCAGGCATCAGTTTTTCCAGCAGCCAAAATGGACCTTGTACTGCCTAGTCACCAACCTTACAGTCACGGGCAACTGAGACATCAGTCAGAATTTCCTCAGGACTAAATCTGCTAAAGCCTGATCCTGAGCAGACCAGTAGATGTCAACCTCCATTCTACTGAGCCTGCGATAATTTTGTAAGCACCCATTTTCCCATATGAAAGCCCTTTCTAGTAGAGACACCTGAAGTCGTTTCTGTGTCCTGAATTACACCATGAATGATACAGGTATCAAAAGGCTCCCTCAATATCACTATCAACATAAACTTTGACATTTATTGCACATTTCTTCCAGAGCTTCTGCATTGACCACCAATACTATGTGCTTTTTTTTTCCTGCACAGATGGCAGAATTTTGTTGAACTGTTGAGTAAAGCTTCCTCCAATTTGCCACATGATTTGCCTACAGGTGAGTTGGGTTACTTTGTTCCTTGAGAGACACCCGCCCCCCCCCCCCTCATTTCCCAGAGCTACTCTTGACTCTCCAGCTTTGCTGCGGTGGTTTGCTTGTTGGCTTTCGTCTCACTGCTCCCAGGAAAGTAAATGGCTCACCAGTGAAGAAAAGGCAAGAGTCAGAATTGCCTCAGTGGCTATTCTTGAAGGCCAGTTGGGTCATAAAAGGCGTAGTCCTTCAGGTTTTGTTATATCACGAAACATTCTCTAGTGATAGCCCTTTAAGATGGATAAGGCACACTTATACAAGTTGACATTATTTATTAGAATTCCTAAGGGCACAATCCCTTAGGTCTAGGAATCCTTCAGCTAGGTACTTACCCTACCTGCATCTCACAAAAAAATAAATAAAATAAAATAAAATAAAGCCTATTGCAATATTTTTTGGTAAATGCTTCTAAAAATGGGAACACAAAAAAACATTTTTTTAATAAAAAATAAGAATGGAAAACAATGAAAAATCCTTTCAGGGACAATTTAATTAAATTACAGTCGATGCAATTGATAAAACTACACAGCTGTAAAATAACATGGCTGGCCTAAATACAGGAAGATTTCCAAGACATATTATTAAGTGAAATTATAAAGATGAATTTGGGCAAAATATTTAGCAATTAGCGAGTTTTAAATATGACAGGTGAAAAAATATGCATTGATATTAATCTGCTGTTGCGATTTCTCTATTTACTACATCCATCAACCATTTACTAATTACCTTTTGGATCAAAATACAAGGTACCAAAAGCTTGAAGGGATTGGGGGATTGGCTGCACAAGCATTAGGAGATTCAAAGAGCAAAAAGAAAATGGTGTGTGTAGTTATTTCCGCAACACGGTGCTGTAAACTGGGTTGCTTACAATAACGGAAATCTATTCTCTCACAGTTCTGAAGACCAAAAGTCTGAAACCAAGTAGGGCCATGCTAAAAGCTCTAGAAAAGAGTCCTTCCTTACCTCTTCCTGCTTCTGGTAGCTCCAGGTATTCCTCGGTTTATGGTTGCTTAATTCCACTCTCTGCCTCTGTCTTCACCTGGCCTTCTTCCCTCTCCGTCTCTTTCACGTCTCTGTATCTGTATCCCCATCTCCTGTTTCATATAAAGACATCACTGTTAGTTGGATTTAGGGCTCTCCCTAATCCAGAACAACATCATCTGAACTTGATTACATAAAAAAGACTTCGTTTCCAAATAAGACAACATTAATGGGCACCAGTGGTAGCTGTGTTAGGAGACACAATTCAAAACATGACAGTGGAAGTAACCCAGGTATTAGTAGCTGTAGGAAGCAGCTATCATCCTTAGGGCTAAAGGAACACAGACAAAGGGTAGTAATAGCAGGATCTTGGCTAGTATTCCTACCTAGCTGATTCTAGGATCTCCGAGAATATGCCAAGCAGCTAGAGAAAGAACTCTGAAGGAGGTGCCACACAGCTCGTTCTTGGAACGCCACATAGTTTGAATCTCAGTCCTTCACAAATGAGGCTGGTGCTTGGATTTCTGACAGAGCACCATGTGGTCAATACTGGGCCCACTGAATGGGATGTGCTGTAGCTGTTAATCTGAATTTTGAGTTTCCATAGATGATTAGTGCTGAGATTGGTGAAAAGCATGATAGCAATAGCTCTCCCCTGATGCTGGACTGCAAAAACTGATACTGACTCCAAAAACAGGAAGTTAGTACTTCTACTCCTCTCACATTCCAATCTCCCTCCACACGTCTACCATTGCTGGAATTCAGCCTAAAGCCAGTGGGCCAGGGAATCTGGGAAATGTAGTTGTAGATCCCCAGCCCACCATTATAGAAAAGAGACAAAAGGAATATGCTAGAAGACAACAGAGTGATCTCAGGTCAGGGTTCATTTTTCATGGTGAAGTCTATAACCTCAGATAATTCACTTTTGTTGAAAAGACAAAACAAGTACATCAAAAGATAACAAATATTGGGGCGCCTGGGTGGCTCAGTCGGTTGAGTGGCCGACTTCGGCTCAGGTCATGATCTTGCGGTCTGTGAGTTCGAGCCTGCGTCGGGCTCTGTGCTGACAGCACAGAGCCTGGAGCCTGTTTCAGATTCTGTGTCTCCCTCTCTGATTCCCCCCCCCCCCCGTTTATGCTCTGTCTCTCTCTGTCTCAAAAATAAATAAACGTTAAAAAAATTTTTTAAAAAGATAATATTTACATTTTTTAATGTTTGTTTATTTTTGACAGAGAGGCAGACAGAGTACGAGTAAGGAAGGACAGAGAGAGACACACATAATCTGAAGCAGGCTCCAGACTCTGAGCTGTCAGCACAGAGCCCGATGTAGGGCTTGAACTCACGAACTGAACCGTGAGATCATGACCTGAGCCAAAGTAGGACACTTAACTGACTGAGCCACCTAGTCGCCCCTCAACAACAAATATTTAAACCGAACACTCTCTCTTTCTCTAATATAAGCCGGGTCATTTGATGCATCAGTTTGCTACAGTAGCTTAAACAATAGACATTTATTTTCTCACAGTTCTGGAGACTAAAAGTTCAAAGTCAGTGTCAGCAAGCTTGGTTGCTTTGAGGCCTCTCTCTTTGGCTTGCAGATGGCCTCTTTCTCACTCTATCCTCACATGGTCTTTTCTCTGTGCGTGCACATCCCTGGTGTCTCTGTATGTGCCCAAATTTTTGTTCTTATAAGAACACCAGTTAGATTGGTATCCTCATTGTAATGGCCTGCAATTGAACTAAATCACCTCTTTAAATGGCCTGTCTCCAAATACAGTCACATTCTGAGGAACAAGGGTTTAGGACTTCAACATAAGAATTTGGGGGGACAGAATTTAACCCATAACATATGGCATAGAAAACCGTATAAAAATAAGGGTTGCAGTCACACTTTTACAACTAAATAACCACCTTATATTGGAACTTATTTTACGTATCTTGGACCCATTTTTCTCATCTGTAAAAAGAACAGAAAATGTGAAAGAAATAAAAACCTGCCCTACTGCTCTGACAGGGCTAAGTGTGAGTCTGACAAAAGTTTTTAGGCAATGTTGCATTCTGCAGAATGACAGGACTTTGGCAATGCTATTGTGGCATTGTTGTTGTGATGGCCTGTTGCTTACTGAGAAAGTTAATGCCTTGATCTCTTCCCATTCTGTATTGCTAGAGCTATGCTGATAAGTGCTCTTAGGCCCTCAGTGGGGGGGGGGGTGCATTTTATCTCCCATTTTTCTAGTTCCACAGGTGAGTGTTATGAAAGGAAAGAAGGTACCTTTTAAGAAACTAAAGGCAGCTACTCATTTTGAGTGTGAAGAATTGTGAATTTTCTCATTCCTGGGGCCTGTTTTCATTCAAAGATTCTATAATAACCTATTAAAATGATCCATGTATATATATATGTCTTATATCACAAACTTTATCTCATTTGGACCCACAAGAATCCTATGAACTTGTTTTTTAATGTACACATGATTATCACATAAATACTTAATATCTGTGACTTATGCTAAGGTATAGAATGGACTAGTTTACAGCAGACCAAACCTGTTGGCAAGATCAACCCGAAGACTAGATAAAACACAGAACAGTATTTCTCTGAAAGCTATTATTTGGAATTCAAATTGAATATCGTATAGAAAGGAGAAATAAAACCTTGGAAGAAGTTAAAATCATATAAAATCTTTAGAATTATTCATACAAAATGTCCAGATTTAATTATAAATAATCAGGAATGATACAAAAGAGGAAATGGATTTTTTAAAAAACTGTAATTAATATATATAAAAATGGATAAGATGGAGAATTTTAGCAAATAAATCTATAAAAGGAATCATATGGAATATCTAGAAGTAAAAAATATAAAAACTAAATTTTAAAAACTCAATAGATGAGTTGAACACAAGGTTGGGCATAGCTGAAGAAAGGATTAGTGAACTGGAATATAGTTTGGTAGGAAATATCCATATTGAAGCATGAAGGAGAAATGAAGATAGAATATACAAAAAAGTTTGTGAGACATACAGGAAGCAGCAAAAAATCCAGTATATATGTAATGAAGTCACAGAAAGATAGGAGGAAGAGAATAGAGCTGAAGCAATATTTGAAGCAATTATGACTTAGAAATTTCCAGACTTCAAGCCACAGATCCAAGAAATGCTATGAACTCCCATTAAGACAAATACAGAAGAGCTCAGACCCCTCCAGACATGCTGCGGTATGAGGTCTAAAATAGTATTTCACAAAAATGAAGTATACCCAAACCGAATTTCTTCACTCTGGAGCCTGTGAGTGAGGATGAGGAAGAAAAAGCAGGAAGCACAGAGCAGGGATATAGCAAAGCTGCTAATGGAGGGGGGGGGGGATTGGAGGGAATGGCTGTAGCCTCAGAGGTTCATTGATCCCCTCAAACGTCTCTTGAAGACCTATCACTCAAGATAACACAGAAAAATGACTAAGAGTTTAACCTCCCTTTTATTATGGAAAAAAATAACCGCAGTAATTCCTACTTAGAACTATTTATAGTTCTAAGAAAAGCCAACTCTGTTGAGACAGTAAAGAGGTTTGGTTTATCTAAATGAAAAGTCTGGCAGCAACAAGAACTATAAGCATGGTTGGATGTAGTCATTTAAACGTTAAAATCCAAGATTTGGTTTCTTTCTGGCTCTCTGCTCTGCTGTACATGGTGCTGGCATCATCTTTAGGCTCTACCTGGTGGTGCCCCAACTACTCCAGGCACTTCTTCTGCAGTAACAAAATAGCTATGACAGCTATGCTCATCGCATGTTCACAGCACTCTCTTTTGGCCCATCCTTCCCAGAGGAATTTCGCTAGCTGAAAAACCGTAGTGGAGGTCTCCACTAGCCTCAGACACTTAAGTTGGATTTTTATGTCCACCTTTGAATCAAGACTGTGATTAGGATAACCATGATAGTCTTCAACTAACCAGAGGCCAAGCTTGGAGTTGGAACTGGGGGTCATTCTTACCAAACCACAGCACCAGGATGGGGGAAGAGTGGTGCCCACCAACCAAAATATTGTTGCTATCACTAGAAGGGGATAATGAAGAGAACAATCACCAGAGAAGAAATGAATGATGGAAGCCAAAATAATAATAGTAATAATAATAAATTCCAGTCATCTGCATGGCCCATGAGGCCCTTCAGTTCTGTTAATACTTAACCCACTTCTCTTCCCTTTCCATCCCACATCAACAAGACTCCCCTCTCAGCTATTGCCTGAATGCACCAAACATTCCTCCCTCCCTTGTGACCTTTTGTCTTTATGGTAGCTTTCTCCTGAAATGCTCTTTCTGCAGACATTTGCATACCTTTGTCCCTTGTTTCTCAGGACTATTTGAATGTCCCTTCAAGAGGCTTTTGGTGAATTCCTCCCTAAAATAGAAACTGCCAAGACTTTCCAACCCCGTAACTGGCTGCAGTTGTGTTTCTAGCACTTATCACTACTTGACATTATTTTACATATCTATCTGCGTGCCCTCAACACTGGAATGCGCACTCCATGAGAAGATTCTGTCCAGTTCATTGTTGTACCACAGTAAGCATTTAACAATGGCTGTTGAATGAGTGAATGCATTAGAATCCTAGACTTAACGCTACCTCTATTGTCTTAAGCAAGAAACTGAACCTCGTGTTGCCTCAGTCTCCTCCTTGGTAAGATGGAGACAATTTCTACCTTGCAGGGTTATTCTTGAGATTAAGAAAACACGTGAGAAATGTCTGGCATATATTGAGATATCTGACATATATTAGTTTCCTTCTCACAAAAGTTCATTCACTAGGTCCAATGAGGCCAGAAGTCTTTATTTACATCAGTTGCTTTCTCCTGTGGCTTCACTTTAGAATTACCTAGAGAATTCTTTAGAAGTTCTGAGCTGGGTTCTCACCCCTCGAGATTCTGATTTAATTGGTCTGGTGTGCCGTCCAGACACTGGTAATTTTTAAAGCTCCCCAGGTGGTAGCATATTAGCAGCCAACACTGAAGACCACGATTTCAAGTCATTAGTGGAGGGGGGTGGGGGCAGGGAGGGCTGGCTGTGTGACTATCAGAATCCACTGGAAGCCCTGTAAAACCTGGCCCTTCCAACACCTGGAAATCTCTAGAAGCCAGCTTGGCTTATTTCCTCCAGTACAAATCATCAACTGGCAGACTAGACAGATGGTTATTATTTATCCTTCCTGCTGTGTTAGAAAAAAAAAAAATTAGTTCTGCCTCGGGTTTCTCAAACCATTTTTACATGTGCAAACCATTACCTCTTTATATGCTCATAGGTATTAGAAGGGAGAAAGGGAAACTTGAGAGAGACCAGAGAGACTAGCCTGTATTTTCTTCTAATGTAACTTAGAGAAGTGCAGACACCAGAGAGAAACTGGCCTGGAACAAAGACTAAGTTCTAGCTCTTATACTAAAAGGGATAATGTACATGAACAGTGCCCAGAAAATAAACAGTGCCCACATCATAATTAATGCTAAGTCTCGTTTTCTGGGGAAATGAGATTTAAGATCATATAATAATGATAACACAATAACAAATAATAATACCTTGCATGGAGCATCTTCCCCGTGTTAAGTATTTTCTCTCAGTAACTTTTTTCTTTTGAATCGCCACAATATTATTGCAGACCGCTGGTGTCATGTCCTTTCCACAACTGACAATGTCAGGATCTGAAAGCTTGCGGTTGGTTAAGGGAAGGACCAGGTTTAGCACTCAGGTCTGACACCAAAGTTTATCTTGCCGCCCTTATGCTACGCGCTGCTTCCAGAATCCTTTTAACTCTCAAACTTGATCATTCAGAGTAATTGGAACCTTTTCTCACCGGCAGAAAGCTTTTCTTCCACATACTGGGTGAAATAAGCAGGGGCCAGCGCTAGTAGGTGATGATGGGTTCCCATGGCAAATTTTCAGCTGATTAAATCGGATCTGCCTCAGAGGGGCTGCCTGAACTGGCTATCATGATTCTCATTAAGCATCTATTAAGTCTTACTCTAGCATCTGGGTTAGGTACAGGGGAATAAAGAAATGAAGAGAAGAAATTCCTCCTCCCGTAGGACCTGAAAAGGAATTAGAGGAATAGAACTATATATTCAGTGGCTTTATTTCCTAGGCTCCAAATCAGGGCACCTGGTCCTTCATTTAGTCTAACTGAGTACTTATTCTAATGCTGGGTAATGAAGCTTCAGATATCATGAAGTCACCTTACCTTCATCAAGAGACTGAGGGAGAAGATGCGTCATGGCTCACAGGTACAATACTAAAGGTGTGACAAAAGGCTTTTTCATCTGAAATGTAAGTTAATTTACACGAGGATCCCCACGCAGGTGCCGCTATTAGTTAACATTTATTGAGCACTTGCTGTGTGCCAGGAGTTTGCTTTACAGTTTCTTTTCTTTTCTTTTCTTTTTATTTTTAAACATGAAACTTATTGTCAAATTGGTTTCCATACAACAGCCAGTGCTCATCCCAACAGGTGCCCTCCTCGATGCCCATCGCCCACCCTCCCCTCCCTCCCACCCCCCATCAACCCTCAGTTTGTTCTCAGTTTTTAAGAGACTTTACAGTTTCTAGTCCGTTTAATCTTCACACTAAACTCTGGGCAGCACTATCCAGCTTTTACAGAAGTGGGGACTGAGACACAGTGGTGACAAGGAACCTGCCCAGGGCCACGCAGCTGATAGAGACGGGAGCCGGGACTCCAACCCAAGGCCAGAGCCTCCACTCTCCACCTTTCTGCGCAATGTATTGATTGAACCATTTTTGTTGAAAGTAGTGAGACCCCACTCAGGAACAACAGCTATTTGTTAATGGCATATTTGAACAACGCACTAAACATCGAAGCTGAAGTCCCCAGAAATCTGTACTGTGTGGTCGTCGCATGGATTTGTGAAACAAATGAGTGAGTCACCCAGTGTGATGGAAGCCGCTAGTGATGAATGGATGATACACACAATAAGCCTAAGAGGATTTCAGCAGAAGAGCCTCGTGTCTTTTTCCTGCATCCTAAGGAAATTTCTTCTATTCGTGAAGGCAGCAGCCTGAGCAAGTAGTATCTGGGCAGTGGAACCCCCTGGGTTAGGAATGATGTCCAAACCTCTTCCTGTACAGCACTTCTGAACACTGAAAGGAGCAAGGAAGGCAAAGCTTTTACCGGAGGCTTGAGGCACACACCTGCATGGAGAGAGGGGCAGAAGTTCCTGCTTCTCTGTAAAGAGGCAGAACCATGGAAGGAGGGCCCTTGCCACTCTCCAAGCTGCAAAAGCCCTCCTGATTCAAGGCGGCGCTATGGGCTGTTGTCTCTGCTTATCTGAAGCAATCTGCCCAGCATCACTTTTACCTGGAAACTCCTCTTCACCCCTCAGGTCCCCAGTTTACGTGTACCTTCCTCCAAGGAGCCTTCTCATATCCTCCACTGCTCTCACAGCTACCTCAATATATGTTCAAATATTTTCACATTTTCCTTTGTTGTGTTTCTGGTAGTTTGTAACCAAATAATAACTTGGAGTGTCTGCTTCCCTTTCGTGAGCTCCATCAAGGCAGCTACTGGATCTCTTTTATCTACCAGTAGATCCCTAGCACCCAACACAGTGCCAACCCCATAACAGAGCTTCAACATTCTCTTTGCCTCTGTAGGTATGTGTATGTACTAAAATGAAGAGGCCAAACTAAACCCTTCGGTTTTTTTCTTTCTTGTCCAGGAAAGAAAGCAAAAGAAACCTCTGCCACTACCATGCAGGCTGAAGCTGCTAAGATATCTCAAGGCAGAACAGAACATATGGTATGCACCTGGCTACCAGGAGCTTGGGGAAGGGCTTCAACGATCCTTGGCCCTCTATTCTCTGATGCTGGGTGGGGCCCTCCCTTCTGGGTTTTTGATTTCCACCCAACACCTTGATGTCAGGCTATCTTTGACTTTGAGACTCTCTTCCAACAGAGGAGGGAGGAAGAACTCTGAGAGCGTGGGTTGGTTCCTGTCCCAGCTGGTACGCACACAGATCTCTCTCAACACGAGGTGAAGGGCCTGCCATCTGCCCCCAAGAAACTGGACTTGTAGCATGGATACAGGTGTCCTTCCAAAGCCTGTGACCAATCCACCAACTGCCATCAAAATAAAAGATGGTTATGAGACCTATTTTAACATCTGAAGTCCAGCTTCCAGAAACTGAGGGTGACCTTTTCCCCAGACATCACATTTTAAAATGTAATGGGCTCTTTGATTTAAAAAAAAAAAAATCTGGCAAGCAGTTAAAATCCGCTTTAATATTCCCAGCACTTAGCCAAAAGAAGATGCAGACAGAATTGAAAAACAGCCTGAGTTTTTCTGTTGTTGTTGTTTTTTAAATGCCCGGATTAGAACATAATTCATCTTAAAATGACGGGAGGCCTCTTCATGCACTTCACACTTTGAAATATTTTAGAAAATAGTATCCATTTTGGCAAGCCTCTTGCCACGCAAGAAACAACAGCAAATGCTTTTCTCCTTGAGTGTTAAGTCTGTTGTGAATAAGATTATAAAAAATATACTTTGCTCTTTTATTTTGCCTCTTGTTTGAGGATTTTGCTGCATTTCTGCAATAACTGATTCTTCTCACATTCCGGTATAAGCAGCATTCACTGCCCCCATTTTTAGGGAGTGAAATTGAAGCAGAAGTTTGGTAAAGCAAATTTCCTATTTTCCCAGAGAAAATCGTTTCTTCATCCCCTTACTCATTCAGTAAACATGTCTTTAGAACCAAGTATGTGCCAAGCCACTAACAAGACCTTGATGATCCACAAATGACTACCTCACAGACCCGGTCTCTAGAACTCTGGTAGAAGAGAGAGACACTGTAACAATCACAATATCCTGGAATAAGTGCTAGGATGGATAAAGGGGCTACAAAGAATCACCCCTCAATCCACCTGGAGCTTTGGGGAAGGCTTCCCACAAGAAGTGAAATATGTGTTGGGTCTTGAAGGATGTGTAGAAGTCCAACCAATCAAGGCATGAGTGGTAAGAAGGGCTTTTACAACAGAGAGAATAGTATGTATAAAACATAAAGACATTATTTTTTTTCTGGATTTATGTGGCTGGAAAAAGATGAGAGAAAAAGATGCATACATAGGGCCGAAAGAAAATAAACAAGGACAAGAACTTGGATGGCCTTATGTGCCAAGTAAGGAATTTGGAATTGATCCTGATAACGTGGGACTAAAACAGTATAGGATGTGTTACTTACTTGTTGGGTTGAGCCTAATTAGGGTCCATACAAATCCCCCCTTTCCCTGCCTTTAGTGGTCAAGAGACTGTTGAACTATCTGAAGAAATACAAAGTTATTTTAAATCAGTTTCTCAGATCCAATGACCTCTTTGAATTCTCTACAATCATCCACCAAACTCTATGCATGTGTGCCTTTAGCTGGGTAGATTATCTAAAGTGTTCATCAGATTTCTAAAGTGGTCCAAGGCTCTAAAAAGTAGAGTCCTGTTTATTTACTTCATGAAAACTTTCAGCTGTTTCTTAACACTGATTTTATCGGGCAGTGGCTACCGCTTAGCCCTCTGCCATCTTCCTCCTGCGAGGCGCCAGCCTGGATTCCTGTGGTCCCCTCTCCCCTTTCCTCCCTCACCCCCTTCCTCTCCCTGGCTCCACCAGTCACTCAGAGCTTTCTGAAGAGAAATGAGCACTGGTCAGAAAAAAAAAAAAAAAAAATATATATATATATATATATATATATATACATATATATCAAAGAGGAATTCTTTTATATTAATCTCTTAAAATTTGCTGGTTGCTGGTCATCCATATGGGTTCAATTTCATATAGCATTCTATTATTGCAAACAAACCAATTCTTTATATTCCCCAGCAGCAGCTTAATCCATGTTTGTTAACAAACTCAAAACTTGGTTCCTTACTGCAATTTTTATTTTTTAGAGCTTTGGGATTTTCACAACTTGTATATGAGAAGTTTGAGACAAAGGTACAAAACTGGAGAAATTCAGATACTTGAAAATTGGGGGAAGCACAGATATTATACCAAAGGTAGAGGAATGATTCTATGGCAAATAGAACCAACTCTAACAATGAAATATACTGGAAGGGTAAACAAGCATATTATGCTGCCTAAGGATAGAACTGTAACAGTGTGCCCAATTCAGGGACTTGGACATCATGTCTTCCTATATTTTTTTCTCTTCTCTCTGCCATCAACTTCCTACCCTCTGTCTATCTATCCTTCTGTCTAACTATCCATTTATCTGTCTTTCTCAACAGACCATCTTTTTTGCATTTCCAATACACTGAGTGGAAAATCTGCTGCAGTTCCTACCTCCCACACAGAATGACTCTGTTTTTCTATCTCTCTGTCTTTAGCTCTCACAAATAGTTCCCCAGTCACTGGAAAGTGTGTTTATTGGCCCATTTTGCATTATTAGATGCCTCGTCCTGCACCATGCATGTAGATACATGGTAATTCTCTCCACAACCATGTAGATAGACAAGATGGGCAATTCCTGGAAAAGTGGGGTTGATCAGATGAAACAATAGATGCCCACTCTCTGTCTTCATGATAAGTGACAGAATGTCTTACATGGCATGGCGGGGATTCATTTGTCTACCTGTTCTAAAGGCATCTGTATTTTGTGCAGGGCACGGGGTTAGAACACCACAGTGAGCTGGACATGACCTCTGCACCCTCCTCCTAGTTTTGTGTCTACCATTGACTGTCTGATCTTAGTAAGTCACTTCTATTCCCTGGGCTGCTGCTTCCTTTCTTAAATGAATAGGACAGACAGATCGCAGAGGTGATTTGTGCTTTGTTAAAATGAGCCCAGGAGCCTAAGATCATATCAGTGTGGTTTCAATCACTTTTCATCAAGAATCTCACACTCATGATGCAGAAGTTTTCCCACCAAGAAATTATAAGCATTGCCTGAAGCCCATCCCCTCATGTAACCCTACTAGTATAAAACAGAGTAGGATGTCATGAAATGTCTCAGTTACAAAAACCTTTGTTTTGTGTAAATCAGAAATGTAAACTGAATGAAAGTCATGATTTCACTCCTCTCTTAAAACATACACACACACACACGCACTCAACATAGTAGTTTATATCCAGCAAGAATTGGCAGATATGGTCCTATGGCACTGAGGATTTGAAACACATCCTCTAGCTTTACAAAGCCAGACCTTGCAATAAATCTTGCTAGCTGTGTGGCCTCATCTTTGGCCAAGAGACTGGAGGAGCTCTTTGTGGTGAATGTATTGCCAGTGAGATGCCTGTGTTGTTTTGGTAGAAAATTCCAGAAGAGGAGCTGCAACCAGAAAACCCTCCTGCTGAGATTTCAGCCCCCAAAGATCCCCTGAAAGCTTTGAAGGTCAGGCCAATCTCACAGCCTTTCGTGACTCCAATGATGAAGAACGAGCCTGAAGAATATGAGACATGGATTGACAGGTTCAGGAAGCTGGAAAATGCCCTCTACCTGTGTGACCTGACTAATACAGGTGAAGTGGGACGCTTACAGTGGCTACACCTTTCTATTTGTGTTCTAGTCTGGAAGTGGACACCTCCTTCTCTCTCACTTCTTACCAAGTACAGTTTGTATAGAAACCACGTGCACTGGCACTGGGATCACAAGCAGGAAATACAAAGATGGATCAGAATCAGACGTGAATCACCCACCAGTTTGCTTACAGTTTCTTGTGTCTTTGATCCTCCTCCATCAACTCCTGGAGTCCAACCCATAATCCAATCTTGTAAACTCCTGACTGAAACCTTCGGCGTGCCCACTGGCAGAGGCTGAACTCCAAACTCCTTAGCAAGGCAAAAGCTGGTTCTGTCCACCTGACCAGTCTCTTCTCCTTCAACTCATTATTCTCTCAGCATATCCTACCCTGTCATAATGAAGAACGTGTCTTCCTCAAACACGCTATGCTTTCCCCGTGGCTGCTCTTTTTCTAACCCTATGCCCAGACAGTCTGAGCTGTCCACCTCTCTTCTTCCTACCTTACCCACTGCCAACTCCTCATCTTGTCCGCCTGGCTAGCTCATGCCTAAACATGTTTTATGTTAGAACTCAGGCTTTACTCCTCTGAGACTCCCGGGATTTCCCCAAGAAAGATCTAGGCCAATCTTTATCTGGCCTTCTAGACTTCTTTAACAACCATTATCCTGTTTGATATATTGTATTTTTTTTATCTGGAGACTTACTACAATATCACCAGTAGACTATATTCCTTTTTTAGCTCTAGTACCTTGCATAATTCTATTCAACTTTTTAATTTTTTTTAATGTTCATTTATTTTTGAGAGACAGAGCACGAGTGGGGGAGGGGCAGAGAGAGGGAGACACAGAATCTGAAGCAGGGTCCAGGCTTTGAGCTGTCAGCACAGAGCCCGACGAAGGGCTCAAACCCCGCAAAATGCAAGATCATGACATGAGCTGAAGCCGGACACTGAACCAACTGAGCCACCCAGGCACCCTTATTCAACTTTTTTTTTTTTTTTTTGAGGGAACAAATAAATGAATATAAATACATAAATAAATCCAAGATGGAAGGTGATAAATACCATTACAGTGTGCTATGTCGGCATTCAGAGAAAGGCGAATTCCTTCCTAGTGAGGTGATCCGGGAAGGTTATGCTAGTGTGAAATTAACCGTTAAGGATAAAGCACAGTTTACGTACAAAGGAATGAAATAGACTTTTCTGGCAAAAGTGCGAGTTACCCAAGCAAAGCGTTATGTGTGAAGCTCAGTGTCAGAAGTTTGGTTTGGAAAAAAGACAAGGGCTATTAAGAAGAATGTTACATGATAAAGGTAGAAAATATAAGATTCTAGCTCCAAGAAGATCTTAGACGCCAGACCAAGGAATTTGGATTTAGATCAAAGGGAATGAATAGCATTGAGAGTTTCTAAGCAGAGAACTGGTATGATGAAGTCGTATCTCAGAAAGACCCTCAATGGCTACGTGCAGATTTGAGGAGGAACTGAAAGCAGGGAAAGGAGAAAGGAGGCTATTGCAATGTCCTAGTGAAAATGAAGGCCAGGTCAAGGTCAGAAGCCTGGAGAATGGAAAAGAGGGAGCAGATAGAAAAGCACCTGGACTGAAATCATTGCACTTAATTACATTCTGTGTTCATGATGAGTTAGCATATTATATGTGGAGCCTAAAGATATGGAGCTCAGGGGCACCTGGGTGGCTCAGTCGGTTGAGAGTCCGACATCAGCTCAGGTCATGATCTCACAGTTTGTGAGTTTGAGCCCTGCATCAGGCTCTGTGCTGACACCTCGGAGCCTGGAGCCTGCTTCAGATCCTGTGTCTCCCTCTCTCTCTGCCCCTTCCCTGCTCATACTCTGTCTCTCCCTGTCTCTCAAAAATGAACAAACGTTAAAAAAAAAAAAAAAAAAAAAAAAAAAAAAAAAAAAGATATGGAGCTCAGAGAAGTAGAGAGCAGAACGGCAGTTGCCAGGCAAAATGGGAGATGTTGATCCAAGGGTACACACTTTGAGTTATAAGATGAATGAGTTCCAAGGATTTGATGTTCTGCATGAGGACTCTAGCTAACAATGCTGTATTGTATACTTGAGAGTTGCTGTGAGAGTAGAGCTTTAATATGCTCACCACCACAGTAACAACCACAATAAAATGGTAATTGTGTGTGATAAAGGATACGTTAACTGACCTTAAGGTGGTAAATATTTCCCAATAGATACATGTATCACATCATCATAGTGTACACTTTAAACTTATACAATGGTAGGGGTGCCTGGGTGGCTCAGTCAGTTAAACATCCGACTTCAGCTCAGGTCATGATCTCGCAGTCCGTGAGTTCGAGCCCCGCGTCAGGCTCTGTGCTAACACCTCAGAGCCTGGAGCTCAGATTCTGTGCCTCCCTCTCTCTCTGCTCCTCCCCCGTTCATGCTCTATCTCTCTCTGTCTCAAAAATAAACAAACGTTAAAAAAATTAAACTTATACAATGGTATATGTCAATTATATCTCAACAAAAGAAATAGCAGATGCATTAGTACTCTCTAGAAGTAATCGTGTAACAGTAGCAATGGGTGTATTTTCATTCACTGTGTGTTCTTGTTTCATTTTGTTTTGAATTTCCAAATCACTTAACTCTAGACCACATAAAGTGTAATTACCATATAATACCCAAGGACTTCAAAGAATTCTACCAAAGAGAGGGGGAGAAAAAAAAATTAATGAAAAACTAATCTAGCTGAATTAGAAAATCATTTATTAAACATGTGTTATCAGCCCAGCACTTTGTTAAAGGCTGAACCAGAAGGAAAACCAGAAAGGATAAGACATGGTATCTGGGGGCACCTCAGTGGCTCAGTAGGTTAAGTGGCCAACTTCAGTTTAGGTTACGATCTCACAGTTTTTGAGTTCTAGCCCTGTATCAGGCTCTGTGCTGACAGCTCAGAACCTGGAGCCTGCTTCTGATTCTGTGTCTCTGTCTTTCTCTGCTCTTCCTCCAGCCTGCCTCTCTCTCTCTCTCTCTCTCTCAAAAATAAATAAACATTAAAAAAAAAAAAGACGTGGTCTCTGGCCTCAAGGAGCTTTTAGGTCTGACACCAAGACTAAGAGTAGTTAAATGCTGAAAAACAAACATTTTCAAGGACAACATATAGTAAAGCATCATAATTGAAGACACAAGAGTTAGAGTCCAAGGAAAAGAGAGAAGAGATGAAAAGAAGCTCATCATCTAATGTGAGCTGAGTATTCAGAGAGGGTTCCATGGAAGAGAAAACTTGAGTGAGCCTCCCAGACAGAGAAGCTTTAGATAACTGGGGAGGATGCTCTGAGTTGAAACCATCTTCCACAAAGCTTAGAAGATTTCTATTGGATTGGATAGTGAAGTTGAAACTCTACTGTGAATCCCAAGTCCTAGGATAATCCTCTACCCAGTGTCCACCAAATGTTCAACCAGAGCAGAGCACAAGAAAAGCTAAGATAGATAATTTACAGATGATACTGGAGAAAAGGAGATTAAAAGGCTACTGAAAGGGTGCCTGGGTGGCTCAGCTAGTTAAGCTCTTGACTTCAGCTCTGGTCATGATCTCATGGTCGGTGAGTTCAAGTCCCGCGTTGGGCTCTGTGCTGACAGTGTGGAGCCTGCTTGGGATTCTGTCTCCCTCTCTCTCTGCCCCTCCCCTGCTTGCTCTCTATCTCTCTCTCAAAATAAATAAAAATACATTTTTTTAAAAAAGCCATTACTGAAATAATCATGAGCCTAGGTATTCATAACTAGAGTGGTGATGGGGTTACAAACAAAAATAAACGAACAAAAAAACATCAGGTGGAGAGAGAAGACATTTCTAAAGAAACAAATGCTAAGTTGCAGTGATGGATGATGGATCATAAACTCAGTTGCTAAAAGACTCCCCAATGGCTGGGACCTTTCTCATACTTCTGAACTCTTCTGAGGAAAAACAGAGTTTTGTTGACTTTGGAGGCAGACTCCAGCAGATTTGAAATGCCTCTCTCATGGCCTCTTCACTATTTATGCCTGTTTTCTCTGTTTCTATGAAATTCATTAGTTCCTTGTCAGCCAGGGAATGTGTCAGCCTGATCTGGGAACATCTAAAACTATCTTTAATGAGGAAAGAGGATTAACTGAGGTCATTTCATTGGTTTATTAACCACAGTATTTAGCTGACCACCACAGCCTCAATCTAGACACTGAGCAGATGATACCTACTTTGCCTATTGATGAATCAGTGTTCTTTATTATGTGCAAGGAAATATGTAGGCCAGGGTGTTCTTCATTCAGGGTGAAGACAGACCATCCATCATCAAATTAGTGTTTCTGGGAACCTACTTTGTGCTTATTTTCTAACAGGGGTTGTCAAGAAAATATCCTTGAAGAGGAAGAATAAGAAATGACTGTGAATAACTGGTCGCGTTTTCTAAAGAAAAAAAGGTGGTTGGGATAAATGTTTGAGTGAATGGTAGATTTGGAATTTTCCCAATGAACTGAAGGCTAGATAGAAAACGTTTTCACGTTCAAGGAGGCAGAATGCAATGAGAGACCTCAAGGACATTCTTTGCATGAGTCTGGACTTTGCACGCACTGAATCACTAACTCTTCACATCAACCACATGCTGAAGGCATTAATGTCCTTATTTACGGAGGAAAAAGCCAACCTCAAAGTGGTAAAGGAATAGCCAGTGGGGAGTTGAGCCATAATTCAAACCCAGTTCTATTGGACTTCCCACTACACTAAACTCCCATGACACACCAGAAAGAACATGAGGTTTTGCTTGTTGCTTTGCTGGTTGTTTCTTTGTTTGTTTTTACCAGAAGACTTAGATTCAACTCCAGATTTTACTAATTGCTGCGCCCTGAAAGCCAGTATGTATATATGTATCCTCTGAGCCTGTTTCTTTATCTATAAACTAAGACTGTTAATAATAAAACATACCTCGGGGCGCCTGGGTGGCTCAGTCGGTTGACCGTCCGACTTCACCTCAGGTCAAGATCTCACAGTTCGTGAGTTTGAGCCCTGCGTCGGGCTCTGTGCTGACAGCTCGAGACCTGGAGCCTGCTTCGGATTCTGTGTCTCCCTCTCTCTCTGCTCCTCCCCTGCTCACACTCTATTTCTCTCTCAGAAATAAATAATGATTTTTAAAAATTTAAAAAAATAAAATAAAATAATAAAACATACCTCCCCAGATTTGAGAAAGGATCAAATTACATTTGAGAGTTCTTTGTAAACTGTAGAATAAAGTAGATGTTAAAGGAAGTCTTATTATTTCTTTTATTTTGGTTCTGGTGGGACAAGAACAGGTTTTCAACCCTAAGATAGATTGTAAGGGTGACTTTATGCAGCTGTCCTAGGCATCCCCTAAAGACAGTAAATTAGACAGATACAAATTTCAGTCAATGGACTCTTGTTTGACACTAGGAATCTTCTACCAATGGTAAAGCTCAGAAGATAGCAGAAAATGTCCCCATGCACACCAGTGGTGATTTCTAGATGTATTTTTTAACATTACTTTAAAAAAAATTTTTTTTAACATTTACTCATTTTTGAGAGTGAGAGAGACAGAGCATGAGCAGAGGAAGGGCAGAGAGAGAGGGAGACTCAGAATCTGAAGCAGGCTCCAGGCTCCGAGCTATCAGCACAGGACCCAACGCAGGGCTTGAACTCACAAACTGTGAGATCATGACCTGAGCTGAAGTCAGACGCTTAACCGACTGAGCCACCCAGGCACCCCTTAACATTACTTTTAATTTGTGATTAAAATATAAACTAAATTGTGTATTTTTAAAAATTTTTTATTAAGATACATTCTTATATATTTTAAATAATGTTGATGATATAACTATTATAATCATCTTATAATTCTTGCATTAATGAGTGATTAATAGTTCTGGGCACCGTTCTAAGCTTTCATTATTTTACTGGTTTTTATACAGTTTAATTATCCCTATTTTAAAGTTGAGGAAACTGAGGCTCAAAAAGTTAAAATACCTTCCCCAGCCAGACACTTATTCCAAAGTCCATGACTAATAATTCCAGAGGCAGAATATGAGGAAATGTCTTGAGGGATCCAACCTAGACCAGACCAAGAACAGCCACCCAATCCAAAGAACTGCAAAGATGCAATTGGCCAACTCAAAGAAAATTATTTCTGCCAAGATCAACATTCTAATAGAAGAGATAGACAATAAACAAACGGAGAGAGGATGGGACAGGATGGGACAGAACCAAACAGAACGAATAGAATAAATCACATTAGGACCTGTCTATAGTCCACTGCTAAGAAGACCCATCAGGGAGCAGTTCAGAGGAAAGCATCATGCTCAGTGGTCTTTGCTCATTTAAATATAAATAATACTTGGGGCGCCTGGGTGGCTCAGTGGGTTGAGAGTCAGACTTCGGCTCAGGTCATGATCTCGCAGTCCATGAGTTCGAGCCCTATGTCGGGCTCTGTGCTGACAGCTCAGAGCCTGAAGCCTGCTTTGGATTTTGTGTCCCCCCCACCCGTCTCTGTCCCTCCCCTGCTCATACTCTCTTTCTCTTTTTAAAATAATAAACATTAAAAAAATACATATGAATACTACTTGGCAGCTTCAACAGAGATAACAGGTATCCAGCAGACACAAACTCTAATGGGCTGGTAGTGATGTTTACAACATGACCCGGGGACCATCTCTGGCCTCTTTGAGAAAGAATCCACAATCGCTACCACAGCCCACACCAGTATAGAAGAGTAGAAGAACAACATGCATGAGATGTATCTTTAATCCCTATAAAAGATATTTAAAAGCTTTTCTTGACACCAGTGGTGTAGATCCCCCAAATTCAAGGAACATATTTAGGAAACAATCTGAGCCTCACTTAAAATAATCTCTTCTTCCTTACTCTATAATGTAGTGTAGTGGTTAAATGCATGGTTTTAAGCAACCCTGGGCAAGTGACTTACCATCTCTATGCCTCAGTTTCTTCTTCTGTAAAATGGGCTGTTGTGAGCATTAAATGAATTGCTACTGGTAAAATGTTTGGAGGCGTGCCTGAAACATGATAAATGGTGTGTGTGTGTGTGTGCGCACGCGCACGTGCTTGTGTGTGATTATTGTTATTGTTGCATTCTAGTTAATTTTTTGCATATCTGACTGTCTCATCTGGATCTCCCTGAGGTAAAAGGTCACTTCTCTAAATCTTCTATATTCCCAAGTGCATATCTGTATCTGACATATATGAGCTCACAATTAGGAGCTCATAAGTGAGTTCTTGATCTTTGCTGATGCTCTGTTCTACCTTTAAAACTCTTCTCTGCAACCACCAACATCCACCTACCCTTAACCTGGAAAGCACCTTGGCATTGATACACATAACACGTAAGTACCAGAGCACATCCTGTGATGATAAGCACTACCATCTCAACTATACAGATTTAGACTCTGAGCCTTGAGAAACGTGATGCTTTACCTGTAATCACACAGCAAGCTGGAGGGAGTCACAGCAAATACATTTCCAGAAAAGCATCAAAATGGGCTGTTTGAAACCTGCCTGTTTAGGAACGCGTTTGGCTACTTCCATAAGATAAAAATAAACCAGAAAAATTAGAAATCGATTTTCACAGGCACTCCACCTGTTTTAAAAATTGGCTTTTAAAGTGTTATGGCCCCAAAGAACAAGCTTAAATTGCTTTAGGAAGCCTAAAGTGTCAAAATATTAGCATTTTGTTTTTACACGGAAGTCATTTGAGCTAATAGATTTGTTTTCTCTTTTTTGTTTTTTCTTTCTTCTTTTCAAAACCTACCACCCACCCAACCCAATCGCAGGAGTCCTGGAAAAGGAACGGGCCAGACGCCGCATTCACAACTACAATCTCATTTACAACCTGTCCCTGAGCCCTCGGAAAATCGACCAAGCCTTGAGGAGATTCCATGCGGGAGAAAATATGCTCTTGGAGCCAGCACTCCAGTACTTAAAGGAGCTATGATAACAAACCCATATTGTGAGAACAGATGTTTCCTTTTTCTTCCTTTCTACCCAGACACGTGTTTCTCCCCAGCCCATGCATAGTGGTGGAGACACTGTCACAGAGTCAAGGCTGATGCAGCAACTGAAGATGCTTTGGACTTGGGCTTCATTTCTAGCTATGATACTCCCTGATAGGCAGCTCAGAGTGACCCGAGAAAACCAGGTTTCCTCTCCTGAGGTGGCAAGAACCCAATTTCTTAAAACCCCCTTTTATTCCAATAAAGCTCCTTATGAACATTACACGATTTTTTTTCTACCTTGCTGAGGAAACTTTGCTTTTGCAAACCCTGCAATTCCATAGAGTAAAAAATATGCTAGATATTCTTGTCAACTCCCTCAAATGCCTGTCACATAAGAGACCTAACTATATCATTTTTGGATGTGTGATCCGCCTCTAGTCACTGTTCTAGGAAGGATTTCCACATGATAAGAAAAATAAAATTATTAACAATATGTTAATACTAAGGGTAGGAGCAGAATTCCAAGCAAGGTTTTCTGAACAAGTGAGATGTTTTCTCTAGTACAAAAGTAGATGCTGTTACACTGTCCTTTTCCCAGAGTATAGGATAGAAGTTTCAATGAGTGACAAAGGGTTCTGAACTAAGTAACATCTTCTTTGCTCCCTCTGGCAGGAAAATCAAGCAAAAGTTTCCACCAGTCCCCATAGTTCTTCTGTCTAACTTTGCACCTCCCCCAGAACACACACACACACATCACACCACACAGGTAGCATGAGCTCACCGAAGGAATGCTAGCCTAGGACTTCAGAGACAAATGTGTTCCCAGAACCATCATTAACGTTGCGTGACCTGGATTCTGGTTTTCAAAACTGTGCAGGAGACAGGATGCAGGAGTTAGGTCAAGGGGAAAAGTAAAAAAGATCCCTGAGTATCCCTTTTTATCCGTTTTATACAGGGTGGGGGGGGGGGGAAATGTCTCATAAAGTCTTACAAACAAGATCTTAAGAATAAAATAGTTTTGATTCACTAACATAAATGATCTCTAAGGGCTTCAAGTGTGAGCCTGCTTTAGTTTTTATAATCCTTGAGTAACCTCCAAAAATGCCTCTTAAAGCAGACTGGACCACCTCTCTAACATTCTAGAACCCTTGGACCCACTAGCCTTTTAGGTCAGAGAAGTAAGCAAACAAACATGGCTTTCTCAGACTACCAAAATGCCAAATGAGGAAAGTTAGAATATTAGATCAGACAATTCAGTATACGTTGGGCAGCTAATGTGTGCTGGGACCTGGAAATATTTTGTTTCATCCATCGCTGACAACTCAATATGGCAGGTTTTATAACTCCATTTCACAGATGAAGAGAGAGAGGCTCAAAGAAGTAAAGGGTAGAAGAGTTATTGAGACTGCTTGTCTCTTGATAATTGGCCAGAGGGATAGAGCCTTCTGGAGAACACTAAGAATGCCCTTTCCACTCTACATCTCTGTGGGGAAATGAACTGGAGAGAGGGCTGGATGAAGGGAGGCCCTAAACATGAGGGCAGGATTATTAGACTCAATCGTGGGGTCCTGAAGAGCAGTGATCCTGCCCTACCCAATTCTTTGTGTGTGACATCTAGACTAGCTCCTCAGGAATAGCCTCAGCACCCAGCAACTCACACAGCTGGAGGGGACTCCGTGGACCTGGAATGCAGCAGAAAGGTGCCCCAGGGCTATGTGCATACCTTGTACTCCTGTAGAGCTCACTGATGGAACTTCTATAAGTGGGTAGCAATGGCCACATCTGGATCCACAATCACCCCACCACCACTACCCACCCTTCAACAGAGAGCAGAAAAAGAATAGGCTTTAAATCAGCCAAAATCCATCTCCATACTTAGTAGGTGGTAGCTTTAGAAAGCTTTTAATCTCCCTGAGCTTCAGTTCCTTCAACTGTAAAACAGGAATAATAAAAACACTGAGTGTTTCACAGAAGTGTTATAAATGCTGAGAGTCATGTCATTTGGACAGTTCCTTGCATGTAGTAGAGATGGACCTTTCTTACGTCCCGTCCCTTAGCTGCTGAGCATCAGGATGCTTGAACAACCGACTGTGTGACATGACACAGGGACATAACGTTACTCCTATAGCAAAAACAAATTTTGAGATAGATCTGCCTTCTAGAACCAGGGGACAATTGTTTCTGGATCATCTCCTGTCTGGAATTGTCCACTACTTTACCCCAAGGTGTGTGTGTGTGCGCACGTGCGCGAATTTGCAAGACTTCCACTTTGCAAAAGCAAATACTCACTAGGTTTTCTCGGAGTAAACATTAAAAGAAGCAAAATTCAACTCAATTCATAGAGAAAAGCTAAGATATCAAGGTGACAGTGTGACAGCAGATGTCAAATGAGGCCTTGCCATGAGGCAAACCATTGAACACAAACAGGAAAATGCTATGAGGTCATTATGTGTTAGAATATTGGTTTGACCTCTGTGCTAGGACTTCCCCATGGTTTACTTATGGAAAATCTGTTACCTTTCTCTCTTTTTTCCCCCTTAAGGTCAGTGATGTTTTGTATATTCCCCGTGACTGTGAACTTCTAACCCTGAGTAGAGAAACTCTGCTGTCTGTGGTCTTGACCAGCTTTCTCTAGCAGAACCTTTTTACATGGGTGTCTGTGTGCAGTGGCCTGGTTAAACTCCAGTATGCCCTGGAGAGACTCTAGGTCAACTGTATCTGCCCCAACTGTCTGAAAGCCTTAGCTTCTAAAATGGGTCACTGAAGACACGATAGAAGCTGAATCTCACCAGTTGGACAGATTCCTTCACAGATGTGTGACCCTGAGCAATTCACTATCTCCCTCACAGAGTCATTCATGTTAAAGGAGATAATGGTTCAAATTGCCCAGCTCTGTATCTGTCACGTAGACATGCTCCGTAAGGGAAAACTGGCTTCCTATCTTATTCTTATACAGTATTTCCATTTACCCCATTCAATGGACCAAACCATTAAATTCCTTTTCCAAGTACAGACCACTTCCAAGCCAACAGGTGGCTCCCTGATTGTGTGGTCCTGGAAGGCAGAGACCGTGCCCTACACATTCTTATTCTTGATTCTTCCACCTGCCCTGACTCCTCATAGTAACCTAACTATGCTGGCATTACTACTATGCCCATTGTGCAGATAAGAAACTGAGACTCATGGTGGTAAAAGGTGCTTTCCTAAGGACCAACAGCTAGTGAGTGACTGAGTCAGGATTAGAATCCAGTGCACAACTTCAAGCCCAACAGTGCCTTGCCGGTCACCATTAGAGCGAATTTTCTCTAGTATGTGTGGTCTGTCTCCCCAGCAAGTCTGGAGGTCACTTCCAGAAAGGGCTAAGGTCTTCCTCACCTTCGTCTCCAGCACAGAACCCAGATTCACCCCCAGGTGGGCACCTGGAAAACGTTTGTAGAATGGAGCCCCCGCGTGAAACGTTTGAAGCCCTGGGGCTTTCTGCCCTCTTCCAGCTCTGCCAGCTTCATCACTGCCTTTTGGGGACTGAAATGAAGGGTGTTTTCAGGACTCTTGGCATCCTGTGTTCACACAAGCAGAAACACAACTGTATAGATCACGCAATCCAAAGAGTTTGCTAAGTGCTAGCTGACTCTTCAGAGGAATTTCCCAAGATCATTAAGAGAAACAATACAGGGTTTGATATTCTAATTGGGATCAGCAACTGGACGGCTTTGGAGCTGGCCAGAGAACTGTGAAGCTCTGCAAACAAATGCTGGCCTTTCTTCTCTTTCTCTCCTTGCCTCCCCCTTCATTAGAGCCTCTCAGCTACAGTTCCAACGCTCCTTAGCAACAAAGGCCGGGGTTCCCAGAGCTGGGGGACCTCAGGAATGCCAGCCACTCCTCTCATTAGCATTCAGGGCCCCTCATCTGCCTGCACAGTTAGCTGTGGGACCATGCAAAAGGCAGTGGCTTGGGGGAGGCCCAGCATTTAGCGTGGCTTGTTGGGAAATGGGAAACCTCCACAAAGAGTTTCCAAACAAAAGACATCAATATTATTTGTGGAGCCATCAGACTGCCTGGAGCACAATATGGCTCTGGCTCAGCCACATGCTTTCTCTCCAGGTTCTGTGCGAAGGCTTGGTGGGGACTTCCTAGACACAACATGGCCCTGAATGCCAATACATTGGAAGGTCTCCCTCCTCCTCCCCTGTCTGCTGTCCAGTCTCTCCTCAGACTCAGTTTATCCAGGTTGGGCAATGGGTAGACTCTTAACTGGCAGTGAGAGTGCCCAGAGGAGGGGAGTTGATGGAGGATAAATGGTCAGATGGTAGGACAATTCCAAACAGATGGTGCCGCTAGGAATGCATTCCAGACAAATTCACAAGCAGATTGAGCTCTGACGAAGACTTAGCCGTTGGAGAACAGTTGGTGCCTTGTACCAAGCCCTTGCTCAAAACACACATCCTGCTCTCCCATACAATCTTGAACAGTTCCATGAGGGAACCCCTACCCAGGTCCTGTCTCACTGGAATTCCAAAGTACTGATCAATAGGCCAATCACTGGAAGATTCCAACCAGCAAAACTATTTCTCAACATTCTCATGTTGTCTCTGAGCAGAGTTTCTTTCAGACTCCTTAACGTTTGAACACCTCCAGGGATGTGGACCTCACTACTTTTCATCTCTAAGACAATTCCTGCTCCAAAAAGCTCCAATTTGTTCATCTAAAATTGGTCTCCACTTTAGGCTCCTTTCTACCCTCCCTTGTGGCCAAAGAGGATGTAAAGTTTGATCAGTCAATGCAACAACACCTGCACTAACCCTGTGCCTGGCTCTTCTAGGCATCAGGGATTTAAAAACAAACCCAAAAACAAACAAAAAAGGGAAAGATAGAAAGAAAGAATCTCTCTTCCAGACCTGATTCGAGTTGGGGAGAGAGCTCAGGAAGGTGCCCTTACTTACAAAACTTCCCAGGGGTGCCTGGGTGGCTCAGTCGGTTAACGATCCAACTTCGGCTCAGGTCATAATCTTGCAGTCCATGAGTTTGAGCCCCACGTCAGACTCTGTGCTGACAGCTTGGAACCTGGATCCTGCTTCAGATTCTGTGTGTCCTTCTCTCTCTGCCCCTCCCCCATTAGTGCTCTGTTTCTCTCTCTCTCTCTCAAAAAATAAATAAACATTAAAATATTTTTTGAAAACTTTCCATAATCATACGCTGACTTACACTCTCCATTTTTACTTTCCAATGTGTGTACCTCTGAATAAACAGCCCATCCCATATAAGCCATCTCAATCTCGGAATATCCCCACCAGCTGCCCTCGGTTAGCAACATTTCTTATTCCTTACTCAACCATGGAACCACCTGCCCTCATATTCAGCATGTGACAGAGAGAGCAAAGAAACAGAAAGGCAGGTAAGAGAGATGTTCTGTTCCCCTTTGGGTCCAGAAGTAGAGTGAGGAATTGGGCAAGTTATAGATAGATGGATTTGACTCAACCTGGGAAAAGACATGCTAACAATCAGAACTGATAAACAATAAAGTAGGCTGCTTTCTTCTACTTTTTATTTTTTTTAATGTTTACTTATTCTTGAGAGAGAGAGAGAGAGAGACAGGCAGAGTGTGAGCAGGGGAAGGGCAGAGAGAGAGGGAGACACAGAATCCGAGCAGGCTCCAGGCTCTGAGCTGTCAGCACAGAGCCCGACGCAGGGCTTGAACTCAGGAACTGCGAGATCATGACCTGAGTTGAAGTCGGATGCTTAGCCAACTGAGCCACCCAGGCACCCCGTAAAGTAGGCTTCTTTCTAATTCAGTAGCTTTCTGTCCTCAGAACCACTAGAGATGGATGAAAATGTGTCAGTGATGATAAAGGTGAGTAGTTCCTTTCCAGTATAGAACAACAGAATGACAGAATATCTGGAAACATGTCAAGGTTTGCCAGGTCTTGGCCACCTTATCCCAATGGCAGAAAAGGTGAGAGAAGGCATCGCTATCCCTAAACTGAATTACTCTCCTCTGCTTTTTTGTAACCATCATCACACTTGTAATTACATCAACATTTCCCTTAGTTTCCTTAGTTGACCTGTGGTCCAGAAGGCCTGGTCTAATCAGATGCCTGTTATTTCTCAAGCAGACCTAAAACAAAGTCCTACATACAGTGGGAGCTTCCAGAGCCTGAGATCCAGTCTGCACCCTGCCTTTTGAAGACATATTTGGGGTTCATTATTCCCCCACCTCCTGGAGCAAATGATTTCTGACCAGGTCAACTGTGATGTCCTGTGCAGTGTCTAAGGCATGTTTCCAGATAAACCCTCTATCCTGAGGGGAAAAAATACAAGAATCAGCCAGGGATGGAGAAGAATGGTGAGCATTTTGCAGATGAAGATGCTGAGATTCAGAGAAATTCTGTAGTTTTGCTAAATGTGGAAGAGGAGTTGGAGACAGAGATAAGAACTTGCCTTCCCTTACACAGCTCTTAGTGGCCACTCCTTGCCAGACCTGCCATTATCCTGGCTTATTATCCACTTGCCAGCAGTAAGTGTGCCCCCATCCCAAGAGCACGATTGGCAGGGTGCAAGAAACTGTGTTCCCACACACTGGGAGGGCTTGGGATTTGTGTCCTGCCAAGGTTCAGTGAACCCAGAGGAAGGGGAAGGAAACTATCAGTACTGATACACGCTATGAGCCAGGTACTATAATCTCACCCAATACTCATGACAGCCTTAGGAGGTGGGGATTACTTCCACTTAGGAGTGAAGAGCTGATACTCAGAGGCTCAGAGGCTCAGCAAAAGAATGGTAGAGTCAAAATTTAACACAGACCTTCCCAGCTCCAAGACCTGTGAAGACCTCCACCCTGGAGGAGGGCTTCCTTCTGGGCTTCTAATTCCCCTGGGTCTCTTGTGTCTAAGGAGGGAAAAGAGGAACTCAGACCTGTATAGTTCTCTCTTTTTTATTTAACAAGTATTTGCTGAGCAAGTACAATGGGCAGGCCTCAGTAAACAGTTTTAGTGAATTTCCCAAATTCCTAGACTTCCTAGGAAATGCCCTTGCCCAAATACCACTAACTTGGACTTCCTTCCTTCCTTCCTTCCTTCCTTCCTCCCTTCCTTCCTTCTTTCCTTCCTTCTAATACTGATCGCTGTCTGGAATTGCCCTGTCAGTAGCTTCTCATCCTGGTACTTAGTGGATCAAAAAATGAAAGTCCACTCCCATTTACCTCTCTCCCCACTCAATCCTTCTCACTCTGAGAACACCACTCAGCCAATGCTATGGTCTCCCTCACCCCTCTCTGGGATCCTGGTGAGGCATTAGTGACTTATTCCTATATGGATAACGTAGCGATTTGTCGGTCTGAGGCCATCACGAAAACCACAGACATACCACATGGACGCTTTGGCAGGAATCATTTGTCATTCTTATCCATCCATCCGTTCATTTATTCATTCATCAGTTCAACAAAAACAAACACCCCACTGTGCTTAGAGCCGTGCAGGGTACCGGGCATGCAGAGATGAGGGAGGCAGGACTGATCGTCTGTTAAGCAAAGGCAGACACTAAAGCAGCTGAGCACAACAGAGTGCAAGTGCTGTGCGAGAGAAAAGCCAGGAGTACTCGGCCACAGCATACCCAGGGGCACACACGGCTCAGCCCAGTGATGGGACACAGCTGTGGTCAGGGAAGGCTTCCTAGAACCTTCAGGACTGAGCCAAGTCCTGGCAAAGGAGAAGCAACCGTCTAAAACAGGGATGGGAGTGGAGTACCTGGGTGGCAGGGCTGAGTCTGCCAGGTGGGCCCAGCAAGATGAGCAAAACCCCTGAGACACGACCCCACCCTCCGTTCCGGGAGCTGTGGTTACATATACATGAAGCACGATGCTCCAGGTGAAAGCAGAGGAGGCAAAGCTGGAGAAGATAAAATCAGGTCTTCAAGGCTCTTGATGCCCGGCCAAGATTCCACACGAAGCACAAAGGGGTGTGGTGTGGTCGGATGAACGTCTCGATTGTTCAGCGGCTATGGGGGGAAAGCTCTGAGACACAAGAACAGAGGCAGGAAACCTCGAACCTCACGGAATTTACGGTTCTTCATCTGTAAAATAGCAGACTTTAAGGTACCTACTTCTCAGGATCATTATCAAGGCTATATAAGGTATGGAAAAGCCCACATACAGGGTCTAACACTACACAGACCTCATAAAATGATAGCCATGTATTTTATAATATTCATGTTCTATAATAATCTGATCACAAGGCAAAGGACCTTGCCATAAGAACAGCCTTTCTTAGGAAGGACATGAAGGATAACGCCATCGGCAGAACAGCTTCAAGGGAGTCATTGACACTGACGCACACACAAGTAAATAATTTATGTGTTTGAGCCATTTTTTGAAGGCCCCATTATTATTCCTACTCCCTGCCTCACAGTGAGGCTGGTAGTCACAGTGCATTAGTTAATTTCATGGCCCTGTTGTGAATCTTACAATATTTCATCCTCCTAATTCAAAATATTCATTCCAAGGGGTTCCAACTTCACAAATAAATAATTCCTGTTGGAAAATGGAGTTTTTCCATCTGCCCAGCCCATTTTCCATCTGTTCCTACAAGCTCGTGGTAGGACGGAGCTGGGTCTTGAGGCCCCATTGATTAGTCCTGATTTAAGAAGGAATGGTTTTCTCCCAGATGGGTTGTGCATTAGTGATAAAGATTAGTTTCCACTGTTATTAGTTACTATTGTAGTAGACAGTTTTAGAGATCTGGAAGTGGATCAAAAAGTAAATGCTAGATAAAAGGAAGGAGAGAAAAGTCACATTGACTTAGCTCCCACCATGCACTTGACTTTGTAGGCACTATACACACTGCATACACGTAATTTGACCATTGCAACAATCCAACAAGCAAATGTGATTTTGCCCATATGACACATGAGGGAACTGAGGGTCAGAGAGGCTTAAAATCTTGCCTAAAATCACATTTGTAAATAAGGCAGCTAGGACCGAGTCCAAACCCCAGGCTCTCTCTACGACACCAGAGATTCCGACTTTTTGAATGGGAAGTACACTGACCAAAGAATTATGATTTTGTTTCTTTTGATAACCCTGTCATCTTATGATAGAGGAGCATCCTGTGAAAGAAAGGTAATCTATTTTTATGTCCTTACAATGACAATGGAGCTGGAGGGAGGAAGAGAGCCACTTACTGATATGATCAGAATACAGTGCTATCTGAGAACTTACAACAGTGAACTATGAATTAGGAAACTTGGACTTATATTTTGGACCCCCAACTTATCTTAATAGCAAGAACAAATCACTTAATTTTATGACCCTCAGTCTCCTCAACTAGAAAGCGAGTCTACCCTATGTTGCCTCTTCAGTGAACCTCATAGGGTCTGGAAAGGCACATCTATCAGGAGTATGTAAGATTATAGAAGGGAGCACAGTGTGTCAGTGGTAAAGTTCTGTGCAAATATTAGATAACATTTTCATTTCTGTGCCTGCTTGCAAACAAAATGTTTGCCCGTAACAAGATAAGGAGCCTGTGTCATCGTACAAATCTATGCATCTATGCAATGCTTCTTTCATCGAGAAAATCTGGCTACAAAAGAATATTAGCCGAACTAAATGGTGTGCTTAGTGATGCAGTTGATTTACTCCAACACAGATTAAGCAAACAGTCCATGGGCCAACACCAGTCTGTGGCCCACACGTTAAGTCTTGCCATCAGGACTACCGTGAGGAGATCAGATGGTGTTATCATTGAAGTGTACAGTCTCAGCTCACTATTTATGGGCTTTATGTGACCTTGATCAAGTTATTTAATTTCTCTGTGCCTCAGTTTCCTCTTCAATAAAACAGGTTTAACACTACCAAACTCATAGGGCGGCTGTGAAGATGAAAAGAGGATGTGACTTACACGTGTGACTGTGTAAAACAGGGCGTGGGACATAGTAGCCGGTGATAAAAACGTTATCTATCTACCTACCTATCATCATCATCATCATCATCAACCTAAAGTATCTGTCCTCCTGGTCTACCGCAGTATGTACATTTCCACTATTAGGGGTTGTATCTTGGTTGTGGTACTACCAACTCAACTCAAGGAGGTGATGGTGCTACTGGCATCCCATGAGCAGAGGCCAGAGATGCTGCTCCTACAATACACAGGACACCTCCCACACACACAGACAACAAGGTATTATCCAACCCAAAACGTCAATAGTGCCAAGGTGAAGAATCTTGCATTAGAGTCGCTCCTTTGGGTTGAGGTCTTCTGCCATCATATGAAGATTTAATAATAAACTTGAGGCTTTACATAAACTTGTGGTTTCATAGAATGAATGTCAACCCTAAGAGAGACCTTTGACCCTAAGAGTCACTATTGTGTGGTCCAAATACCCATCTTACTGAAAGTAAACCTCAGAGGGGCCAAGGACTTGCCTTCTCCCTGTCTCATGTAGTGAGTGGTGAAAATGATATTTTTGTTTCTTCTGTCTTTCTACCTTGCCTCTTGAAAACACACTTCCCCAGATGGATTAGAGAAACCAAAGGTCAAAGTCACCAGGCTACCAAATGAGAGAGATAACATCACATCCTATATTTCTAGATCCAGGGGCTGAGAAACTCAAATACGGGAGACATCAATGTAGTCCAGGGCATCTACAGCTCAGAGATTAGGCTTCTGCATCTTGTGATACCTCACTCCCACATAGCACTGCACAGAGGAGGGAGGTGTGTGGAAATCAGTGCAGCAATAAGAATAAGTCAGGCTTGGAACTGAGTCCTGATCTCCAACTCTTTTTCTGTGTTATTGGCCAATGATAGGAAGCCTAGAATATTAGCACTGAAACTGTCTTGAACACTTCAAGTCCAAAGTCTGCAAAGATCATTCTCCCTTATTCTCTGTCTCTGTCTCTCTCCCCCTTGGCTTCAGATTCTCCACTAATAAAATAATGGTAATAAAATGTACCTACCTCATAGAGGTTGTTGGTAAGATCAAATAAAATCAAAAGCACAAATGCAACTTGTTATTAATAGCTAAGAGTACAGACAATTATCGGCCGTGTAACCTTGGAGAAATCACAAAACCTGACTGCCTCAGTTTCCTCATCCCCAAATGGGCTTAGAAATATTATGACTTACCTCATATTGCTATTGTGAGAATTTAATGAGTTAATATACATGAAGTACTGAGAGCACTGACTGACTCGTAGCAAATTTTAGGCAGAGCGCTAGCTAATACTGTGACTAACCATCCTTTGCCCACTGGTTCTTCCTAGTGAGGGTGAAGAGCTACCCAAATGCAATTTTCCTAAGTAAATCGTGGAACTCTATGACAGCCAACAAGAAGCCAAGATTCCCTCAGATTCCATGATGTCACCTTCCTGCCAAGTAGCTATTTGGGGATTAGGAAACAACAGCTCCCTCTGCTGCCAAGAACTGAAACAACACTATCATCCCCTCTGACAGCTTCATTAACATTCTGTCCTTTCTGCCCTGTCAATCTTGCCTCTTGAAAATGGGCTTCTCAGACAGATGAAATTGCTTCTATGTACTAATATCATCAGTGAGGCATTTTCCTAAGCGGCTGACTCATGACTTTTTTTTTTTTTTCTAATCAAAAGGAACCATCCTTCTAGGCTCCAGTTAGAATTTGAATGGCTGCCTGTTCTCCAGTTCCCATTAGGAAGCAACGCTCTGGATGGAGCCTCAGTAACTGAAGAGGGCATTCTCTCCACTGGGAGAGAAGCAGTGGAATTGGAGCATTATAACAAATTGTTCCCATCCAGCAATCACTTTGTAATGCGACTATTTTCAAGGTAAACTCATTTGTCTTGTTGAACAGATGGCAAAACACACACACACACACACACACACACACACACACACAAACAACAACTCTGTCTTTGCATTTCTGACTCCCCTCAGAAAAACTCTATCCCAGATTCAGAGGTGAGTAAACAGGCTTTTGATCCAGATGGATACCATGGCCTGAGTAAAATGGGACAGGGTGTTCCTATTTCCTCAGGAAGGAGGCTAATACGCGTTGAGAGTCTACTATGCCAAACATTTTTAAGTATTATCTCCTTCAATCCTTACAACAGCCTTGTCAACTAAAATTTACTGTGCCCAGTTATAGACGCAGAAACCAAGACTCTCTGAGGTTCAGGGATGTGGGCCTGAGGTCACACGCTAGAGCCAAGGATTTGAGCTTTTTCCACCATGCCATGCTGTCTTTCAAAAGACGCAAAATCATTATGGGAAGATTGTGACTGACAAGTTGGTGAGACAGCACCAGAAGTGACTAGAGAAGGGGACCCCTCTGGACACGGTCTGCAGAAAAGTGGTTCCACTGTTCCTCCATTCACAGGGAGCTTCAAAGGGCCTGAGGTGGGCTACTCCAGGAAGTACCTTCAATCATCCTGCAACTGACTAGAATATGAAAAACCTTCAAAGGGATGGAGCCTACTGAAATATTCTACCAAACATTTAAGGAAGAAATAATACCAGTTCTATATAAACTCTCCCAGAATATGGAAGAGGAGGGAACACTGCCCAATTCATTTCTTAGATTACCCAGATACCTAAGCCAAAGACATTATAAGCAAAGAAATCTACAGACCAATATCCTTCATGAACATAGGCTCAAAAATCCTTAACAAAATACTAGCAAATCAAGTCCAGTAATACATGAAATGTATAATGCCAAATGAGGTTTATCCTGGGAATGAAAGGCTGGTTCAACAATCAAAAACCGTATCAACGGATGAATGAAGAAAAACCATATGATCACCTGAGTGGACACAGGAAATGATGGAGTCCAACCTTGGTGTTCTTCAGATGAGAAGCTCAGGCCCAGAATGGAGAAAATATATTCCTGGTGTAACAAAGGTGTAGCAGACTTAGTGTAACAGATCTGACAAATCCGGATTTAGAATCCAGCTCTCCAGAGCTCAGAGTTGTGTGGGCCTATCACCTTATGGTGGGAGCCAGAGAAACCCTTAAAGTATAGAGAGGCAATAATCCAGAGACTTCATTCTCACCTCTCACATGATGAACAGAAGTGAGGAAGCCGGAACAAGCTAACTGTAGTTCACACCAAGTAGGAAATACCTGAGGTTCATGCACATAAGCACAGAACCAAGAGAGCATTGGGCTCATGTGGAAGGATTATCTATCCCCCGCATAGACCTTCCAAAAGAGGTAGAAATTGCAACTGTTGAAAACGTGACACAAAAAATCCACTTCAGGGGCGCCTGGGTGGCGCAGTTGGTTAAGCGTCCGACTTCAGCCAGGTCACGATCTCGCGGTCCGTGAGTTCGAGCCCCGCGTCGGGCTCTGGGCTGATGGCTCAGAGCCTGGAGCCTGTTTCCGATTCTGTGTCTCTCTCTCTCTGCCCCTCGCCCATTCGTGCTCTGTCTCTCTCTGTCCCAAAAATAAATAAACGTTGAAAAAAAAAATTAAAAAAAAAATCCACTTCATAATTTGAGAAATACAAGCCACAGTTGTCTTTCTTTTGAAGAAGTTTTTAAAAATCACAGAATTTTTATTAAAATAGGAAAAAAGGCTTTGAAAACTTTGGTATAACTGAAATGACAGAATCCTCCCAAACCTACCCCCCACCCAGCTGGGGGCCAGCTCGGTGACCTTCACAAATGTTCACTTTTGTCAGTACCCTACATGAAACCATTTGTAAAAGCTTTCTCACTCTTTTTTAGTAATTTGATATTTGAGTCACTATCATAACACTGGAAGTTTCTTTACTCTTAGTTGCGGTTATTGGAAAATAATGTCAAAACCAAAGTGTCTATTTTTATTTCAGGCAAATTCTCAGCAGTTCTATCCCCAGAAAACCTCCTCGCTATCCACCATTTCCTTCCCCAACACACACACACACACACACACACACACACACACAGAGCTGCTTACACATACATAAATACACACACATACACTCTTCTTCCTCTGCCTCTCCCTTACCTGGTTCAGAACTAGATGGGCAAGGTGAATGCAAACCATTTGTGTCACCAGGGTGATAATCAACTACAAACTGGCCTCATCCCCAGCATCTTCAAAGTGAAGCAGAAATTCAATATGCCTTTGCTCCATGCACGTCCCTCTCATACTAGCTCTTTTAAGTTGACTCAGATTATTTTTGAACTTTACAGTTTAAAAGGGACTCAGACATCTATTATCTAATAGCCCCAATTTCCCGACAAGGAAAGTAGAGCTCAATGGAGTGGGTACGTTTCCTCCACTCGCCCAGTTGTACATAAAGGAAGCCATGAACTTGGATCATGGTGCAGGACGCACAGAGGAATGATGGCACCTGACCTCAAGGAAGGCCTTCTTCTTGAGGAGAGTAGCATCAGGCAAATAGGTAAATAGTGAGTTAACAATAGCAACCATTTAATGAGTTCTTTTTGTGCTCCATGCACTGAGCTACATATTATCTCCTTTAACCTACATGGCTACCCACTGAAGTAGGTGTGATTATATCCATTTTCATAAAGGGAGAGATGAAGCTGGGGGTGGGGGTCATTCAACATGTTGCAAGTTATACATAACAAGTAACTGGCAGGCTCAGGACATGAATTCAGGCCTGAGGCCAGAGCTTGGGCTCTCCACTGCCTTTGACTGAATCTTGGAAGGTCAAGGATCCTGAAGGAGATGCACACAGTATGTTGTGGAGTTAAGTGTGGGGTGGGAGTGGGGGTATTAGGGAAGGGGCCTGTGGGGTTGAGAAGTGATCACATTTGCTTGGGGGAGGGTATATCAGAGAAGATTGAGCAGCAGTTGAGAGCTGTCTTGATTGAGGGAGAGGATTTGAAAAGGCACAGGTGAATAAGAAGACACCAGGTTTCTGGATGGAGTCCATGGTGCCAACAGAGGCTGAGAGGTAGGAAAGTGTACTTTGTATGCAGATAATAATAATAATAATAATAATCCTGTGTGGAGGGAAGACATGGGCACTTGCTGTCATGACCAACTTGTGATGTGTTTGGCAAGAAATGGGATACTGAATGGTAAAGGAGAGAAGTTTTTATTTCACGTAATTTTTATACGAATTATAGTCAGAATTGTCCCTGTAAATATCATGGTTCCTGCACTCAAGAGACTCACCTTCTATGGGGGAGGTAAACAATTAAACAAGCAATCACAGAACAGGAGTAAGTCCTATGAGAGGGTAGGAACAGGGTGATCGTGTCAACGGGGACTTCATGAGGGCATGCTAGAGAGCGATGTCTAAGCTGAGGACTGAGGGGCTTGTGGGCATTGCCCACATGAAGGGGTTGGGGATAGAGGTGGCAGTTTGTTTAGAGGCCCAGACAGGAGACAGATCAGAGCTTGTTTGTGAGGCTGCAGGTGTTGAGGGAGCAGGTGGGAACTGAGAACACGTGAGGCCAGAGGGGCCTGCAAGGGGTCAGCTCATGAGGAGACTGTGTGCGGCGTTAGAGTATATGGTGCCCTGGCCCAGCGCGGGCTCGGGCTGGCTTCCCTCCGCAGCCAGCAAATCAATTACGCCCTCCACCGACTTTCGCCTTGTGTGTTTAGAATGCATGGAGTTAGCCTGCCAAACATCTGCTCTCGCTATTAAGCATGCCATGGTAACCATTGCACTCCCGGGCGTCAGCGCCACCAGGATTGGTAATAATCACAAGTGTCAAAAACGAGAAAGAATGGGGAGGGAAAGCTGGGCACAACCCAGCGGCAAGATGATTGGGCTGGCGGCTCCACTCCGGGGCCCCGCCAGCTGCACCTTCTGCTGCCCCTGTTGGGGGCAGGGGAATTGATGCGGTTCTGGCCTCCTCTTGCCCCTTCTGTTGATCCCTCTCCCTGTATTATTCATCCACTGTTTCGACCGACATTGGAAAATGTGCCTCGCCTTTGCCAGAACAACATATGTGCCCCTGCGTCATTGTGTGTGATAGATAAACCCGCCAACAGTTCGCCAGACCCAGGGGCCCTCTGGGTGAAGACCCCACATTGACACAGGCAGGCAGCATGGTGCCCTGGTGGGAGTGCGGCTCTGCAGACAGACAGACCTGGCTTAGGATTTTAGCTTCGTAACCTCAGGGGCTTGAGACCCTAGGCAGATCTCTTATCCTCTCCGAACGCCACTTTTGCAAAATAAGAGTAGCGATGCTGGCCTCATGGGGTTGTTTGAGGGCTCAGGCACTATGCTGAGTACTTTCTTCAAATATGACTCTCCACAGCCCTACAAGGTAGACATCACGATCCCCATTTTACAGAAAAGAAGACTGGGGCTGAGCGGTTGAGTGGCTCATCCAAGTCACAGAGCTCGTGATGGCAGGCCACAGCCTGCACTTACTGCCTCAACCATGCTGCTTTCTACACCTACAAAGTTCTTCCTGTGTTCAACTGAAACCCCCTTCTTGATAAACAGTATTCATAGGTCCCAGCTCTGCTGCTGGAGCCACAGGAAATAAGCCTCGTCTCTCTTCCAGAAAAAGCCCTTCAAAAACACAGAGCCAGATCCCTTCACCCCGATCTCCTGTTCTCTGGACTGACAGACCCTGAGTGCCTCAGTGGGTTTTCACAGAGCCACTCCCTGCCGGATACCCTGCAAGCTGGTTTGGCCAGTGTTTCTCTCACAGAGGGGCCCAGAACCCCCATGCTCCTGGATGCCAGGTGGGGTTTGTACGCTCCCTTCCCGTCTCTGCATCAGGAGCACCCAATGAGTACCTGAACCTGGAACTGGCAGGGCCGGTGCCATCACCTGGAACACACCCAGGACACTGTCCTGTCTTTCTCTGGATCCTGGTCTCCAAGCCAGGCACGCAGTACCGTGGGCTCCAGCGCCCTCTTGTGTAAAGGGAGAGAAATCTACAGGAAATAAACACAGGAGAGAGCGGGAAAAGAAGCCCATTGTCTCTGTTTAAAAAAAAAAAAAAGCTCTCCCACTCCCACAGCTGCTGTAAATTTGTATTTCGGCTTGAATGTCCCTCCAGGTTGTGAGGTGGGAGATTACCCTGCAGCCGTCTAGAGGTAAACCTGGCTCCTGATGATGTCAACCTTTCAGGAAAGAGGCAAGCCTGGCCGCCATGCCCCCCACCCCCTTCCTTTAGCAAAATCTCATTTAAACCTCCACCCCAGTGTTTTTCAGCCATTCCAAGGACGTAAGGAGAAGGGCATGTAGTGATGCCTGGGCCCAAGCATCTGAAGTAGAGAGGCCATCCCACCTCTGCCCCATAAGCGCCAGGGAGGTGACTGGGAACACCATTCAAAAAAGTTGACCGCTGATTGACCCGTGAGCTGACCTGGGACCTTTGGAGGCTCCTTACCCCCATCTCCCCTGTCGATGGGGTGTGAGTTCTGCTTCCCTTTCCTGCTCCCAGAAGCTGCTGCAAGGACACAGCCTGGAGACAGTAATGTGGTGCTGAGAACACTTGCCTGGTATATGTGACTGGACCGTGTTGAGGCCTCTTTATAAACTTTTAAGACTTGGTGGGTGAGCAGGTGCAGAGATTTATTTCTCTTGCTGGCGCCCAGGGCGAGCCTCGTGTGTAAGTCCCTTCACTTGTTAAAACTGCCACCTGCCAACCTGGGGTGGTCTACCTCTCTCTTCCATCTCTCCTTGCCCTCCTTGTAGGGGGCCTGGTTTCAGATTGATTACACCTGGGAAGCTCCCGATAGGGTTTCCAACCAACAATGATAGCAGTAAGGGAAACGGGTTGAGGAAGGATTTATCTGAAGCAGTAATGGGGAATAAGTAAGAGCCAGCTGAGGTCAGAGAGCTCCTTGGGTTGGCTCTCAGGGCTGTGGACATACCCACCCCTGGTCCCACTCTCCTGCTTCATGCAAATGGTATGTGGGAAGTTTTGCCCAGTAAATCAAGCAACCACTCCTCTCTCTGTGAAAAACTCTCCGGGTGTCATTGAGAAACTCATTTCTCCTCCTCTGTGCAAGGTGGGTCAGAGGCCCCTTCAGTTCTAATACTTTACGAGCTGTAACATAGAATCATCACCGGATCCGTTTCAAGCATCCATCAGACTCCTGAGAGACTTGGGCCATGGGATTACTAGGCTTTTATAACAAAATTTAAAAAAAAAACAACAAACATAGAGAACACATTTCCATGGAACATGAACTATCATCAAATATTTATTGAGCCTCTACATGACTCAACAGATATGCTGTTGACCCCATGGTTTTCTTCCTTCATGGAAGCAGATCAGTCTTCAACAAGCTGAAAATGAACAACAATATGAAGGGGGTTTTTTACTGCATTCATTTAACATCCTTACAACAAAGGAAGATTACATGTAGGAATGGAACTCAAAACTCCAGCTGTCCTATTCCTCATACACAGGGCTATAGAACATCTGCTTACCCCTGATTAAAACTTTTTCAGTGGTTTCAGAACTTACGTAGCATGAGCCACTGAGTTCCGCCTTGGATGGAGCCACTGAGAGAGGCACATGCCATCACAAAAATGGCACAGAACTGCCCTTTTATCAATCTGTGTGCTCTGTCCCCCCTCATGAGTGCCCCTCATGCCTGCCCACCTCCCCCACAGCTTCATCCTCTGACTGGTGACAAGTCCATGGAACCACACACACTGTTCCTGTCTGTTCAGCCAGTGCTGATGACAGAACTAGGGTGCCCTATGTCTCTGCTGGGACCCTCTGGCATGAGAGCCAGCACCCAGCTGCCCTACCTTCTGTACCTCTTTCCCATCTCCCCTCCCTGGTTCTCCACCAACCCCACCAGCTGTCCTCTGCTAGGAGAGTCTAGCCACCTCCTTGTGGGGGACAACTGGGGCCAAGAAGGGAAAGAAATGAAGTGGGGATTCAAGACAGATGAGAGAGAGAGAGAGAGAGAGAGAGGAGGGTAACAGGGGAAAGGAGAGAGAGAGTAGTGAAAAGACAGGGCTATAACATAATTTCAAGTATGTTCAAGTGATGCCACTCAAATAATCCCATCTCTTGTTTGGTAACTTTGAAGATGGTTTTTAAACAAACATTTCGGGGAAGGGGCAAAGAGGGGCAGACACCACAGGGTTTATGTTGAGAGCATAGTATTGGTTTCAAATAAGCCATTTTGGATTCCCCTCTGTTTCCTTGAATGCAATGTTACCATCTACAGATGGAGATCCCAGTGGGCACGGGGCTACCTACATCTCTTTCAGTTCACATTCCGCCCGGTTGGGAGAGCACAGAAGAATCATTCCTGCAATAGAAGCTGTGTGATACATGACCTGGGGGCTTCCTGGGGATGCGAGCTTTGCAGACCTGGCCAGGCTGGAAGACTGTCCGGCAAGGTGTCTTTTCACGTGCTTTGAAAATGTTGAGTCTTTGATCTTGATCTCAAGACACAAATGACTCAGATGTGTGAAAGTATTAATAAGATAGTATGATACTACCCCAAAGGGCCAGTATTTCAGTACTTAACAATAGCACGTTAGAGCATAATCCCATCATGTCTACACCCAGTGCAGCCCATTCTTTCTCATGAGATAGGAACATGAACGTGAACTTTGCCCCACGACGTAGACATAGGAGGCAGAGGCTATGCCGAGTGTGTTTTCCATCTCATTCAAAATTAAAGCCCAGAAAGCCAAGCCTTGCTCACGGATACATACTCAGAGACGGCACACACAAAGGCAAGTCTCGTCTGCAGGAGGCAGATAACAAGGCAGGTGCAGGCAAGCAGAGGTTGCTGCAGCCTGGAAAGGAAACGCCAGCCCAGAGGATGCCTTGATAACAGAATCCCCATCCCTGCTGCTCATGGTAGGCCATGTTAATGCAGCTTAAGGGTTATTTTCTCCTTTAAAGAATAGGTTGGGTTTTAAAACCTCATCTTCTTCCAGCTGACAGGCTCACGCTTTGCCAAGCTCTGTTAAATACTGACTCATTGGAAAGGAACAGCCCTTTCTAAAGGAGAAATTGGATGTGTATTTGTGTAAACCTCCTTTAAGAGGTTTGCATAAACCCCTTGTGATTACATGGCCTGGAGATTTGTTCCTGGCTTTGTGGCCCCTCCAGCAAGAGCTTTCTTTCGTAGTTATCTCAGCTCATTCTTAAAACTTGTGTAAGCTTTTGTATCTGGAGTTCTCAACCAAAGCCATAAAACCGCATCTGCTCAAAGGCTGGTTGGCTCAGAGATGAAGGCTAAGGTCACATTTCAGTGGGAGAAAAAGGAGGAAGATTAGATATACACTGTAAATGCAAAATGATTGGCTTGGGGAGTAGGTTTGCCTGAAGCCCTTAGATTTCCTTGATCTGAATAACTTGTCCTTTTCAACCACCCCCCACCGACACTGAGACATAAATGCCGTGACTTCACAGTGCATTTACAATCACCCAGAAAGTAAAAACTTCAATCACAGGTGTTTGGTTTGGTGACCTGGATGAAAATGTATACTATTTACCTCTTTGCTCCAACATGAATTCAGCCAACTTAGCTGGTGTGTGAAGACAGGCACAACTGGAGCTTCCCATCTGCCTTCATTCCCACTCTTTGCTTTTGCAAAGATGTTCCTGCTAGAGAAATCCAACTGTTGTGTTGTTTGTTTGCTTGTGTTTTTTTTTTTTTAATCAGCCCCACCTGCATTTTTCCTAGGAAAACCCACTGAGTCCTCACCAGCAACCACTCACAGGTTTGTCACGTGTTTGCTCTTAATACATTAGATATGTCATTAGTGCAATAAAGCAAGAACGCAGGCTTGGGAGTCAAATGGGCCCGTACTTGTTTCTCAGTTCTGCCATTTACCAGCTGCATGATCTACCTGAGCCTCAGTCTCCTCATCTGTAAGCTGGGGATAGTAAGAATTAAAGAAAATGTACATCATAGGATTGCTTTGATAATTCAATTAAATGAAACAATAAATATTCTTAAGGTACCCAGGATGTAGCAAGCCTTTTATAAATGTCTTCATGAAGGACTCTAAGTAAAGACTGCCCCGGAAGGCTTTGGACACAGGTAAAGATGAGGAAGGAGAAGAACGCTGCCATGAAAAGTTGAGGCACCACCATAAGAAGACTGGGCTGAGCCTACATTACTGCCTGACTGAGGGTCAAGCTTAACCAATATTACGTCTGTCTTCTACCCTCCCGCTCCTGGGTCAACTAATGATGGGACCAGGAAGGATCTACGATACAGGTCAGAAGGTAGATGTTGAATACCACAACACCTCCAAAAGAAATGAACCCTGCCATACACCAAAGACATGAGAACTTACCAATTAGCACAAAGTCATAATGCCTGTGTTGGTCAGAGTAATGCTGTGACACCAAGCTCACTGCCATCGTTCCAGTGGGATGCTGATGCCTGGACAACCACACAGCAGGCATAGGAAAAGGGTATCTGGTGAGTCCATACTTTCGAACAGACAAGCTGGACCACTCTGGCAGTGGGTGGCCACTCATGGTGTCTCTTATGCTCTGTGTCTTTTCTCACAAGCGTAATAACTCTCTTTTTGTGTTTGTAGCATAGAGTTAGAGTAGCCCAGGTGTCCGCTCTCTGAACACTGCTCTTCTCTGTCCACCGGCACTCTCAGGCTGATTTCATCTAGCCCATGGCTTTGTATATACCACCTACACCCAGTGTTTCTCACTTATCTCCCCAGCCTGGCCCTCTCCTCTCAACTGCAGGCATCGAACTCACTACTAGGTATCTTCACTTGTATGTCTAAGTGTTATCTCAAATTTAACAATTCCAAAAAATGAACTAATTCCCCACCACCATCACAATTCCAAACCTGCCTCGCCCTCTTTCAAAAAAAAATGACAACTCAGTTGATCCAGCCAAAACCTTACAATCATTCTCGATGCCTCTATTTTTCATATATTCCACATCCATGCTATTAGCAAGTCCTATAAACTCCCATCCCAAAATGTATCCTCACTCTGACCTATTTTTGTGACTTTCCAAATATCATTCTGGCCAAAGCTCCCATACATTATTACAATAGACTCTTAACAGGCCCCAAGCTTCAACTGAATCCCCTTCCAATATAAATCTTCTTTCCACATAGCATGAAGAGTTTATTCTCTTAAAATTTGTGCCAGATTATGTCATTTCTCACTCAAAGCCTTCTATTGGCTTCCATGGCATTCAGAATAAAAGGCAATCAATCACATTGAAAACCCTCATAATCACTCAAATTTTGCTGAATTTATCAACCTATAATTTTTTAAGTAAATTCACAATATGGAATAGTCATCTCATTTTCCAGAGGAAAGAAATCAAGACTTCAGGGGACATCAGTCCAATTGGTGGCCAACCATGAACCTTATATATTTCTTATATTTGGGGAACTCCCTGTGTGACTTATGTCATCTCCCCAAAGTAGAAGTCAGACTTAACTTTTTCCAGTCTCCCTTACGGCAAGGATATTGGTATGTGACCTAGGCCCTGACCATTAGTTGCCACCTTGGCAAAACCTTCATTCACAACATACACTGTAAGGAAGCAGGCACTGGTCGAATCCATTCCTGGAGTGTGTAGATGGCAAAGAGTGCCGATGTGAGCTTCCATTGACGTCAGTGCCAGATGTCCTCCAGGTAGTATTCACATTCTCTGTCTCCACACTGCCAGTGCCTGGTGGAGGTGAGACAGCATGAAAGGCATTCCAGAAAGGCATTTGGGTATTGTTCTGCCTGTGCAACCATTGGACCCTATTCTCTAACCTGGAGTTCCTTTGACCTCCTAATACTTGTTTATGTTTTGCTTTAAACTGGTTCAGATGGGTTTTCTTTATTGCCATGATTAATCAGAGACCAAATCACTCGACGCCTTGAAGAAAAATAAGGTAAATGGTCTTCTGCTTGCAAAAAGAGATGTATCAGTGGGCCAAATAGATAAAAACCATCATTAATAGTCTCGTATTTCATTTCTTAGGTTTCAAAACAGCATAAATGATAGTCAGTGTTTTGCATTATAGATGTGAATTTATAAAATATGCTTGCACCAATAGAATAAAACTTTTATGTGTTTATTTTTCGAGTGAAATCTTATACTCTAGTATCTAAAAGCATTCTATTAAAAAAATTTTAAAGCTGGTCTTGTTTATAGATGAGAAAACTGAGCCCAGGGAGAAAGTTATTTGTACAGGAAATTATAGTTATTCATAGACAGATGCCGGGCTAGCCTTGAGGCCTCCTGACTCCCAATTCCACGTAAGTTCTAGTTCAAGATGGTGTCTCAATGGAAAGTAGGGATTCAAACAGATACTTCTACAACAATGTGCATAGCACCATTAATCACAATAGCCAACAGATAGAAAGAACCCAAATGTTCACCAATGGACGAATGCATCAGTAACGTACGGTTCCACACACACAATGGGATATCATTGTCTTAAAGAGTAATGAAGTTCTAATATATGCTACAACATGGATGAACTTTGAAAACATTATGATAAGGGAAATAAGCAAGACACAAATGACAAATTTTGTATGCATCTCCTTAAGTGAAACATCTAGCATAGCCAAAATTTTAAAGATAGAAAGTAGATTAGAGGTTACTGAGGACTACATAGTGGAAGTTTGGGGGAGTTATTGCTGAATATTGCTTATTGTTTCACAGTTTCTTGTATGAGATGATGGAAAAGTTTTGTAATTAGTGGTGATGGTCACACCTGTGAATGTAACTAATGCCCCTGAATTATACACTTAAAAATATAACATAGGATGTAATGTTGCGTTTATATATAATTTGATAATGTAATACCAACAAACACTAAATCGTATGCTTTAAATGAGACAACTGCATCTCAGTGTGAGATTATACATATGTAAGTCAATTATAATCTCAATAAGGCTGTTTAAAAGTAAAATGTCCTGGATAACATGAAACAATTCTAACAATTATTGAAACATTAAAAATGATAGTATCTCATCAGTTCTCACCCGTTGGATCACTGGGGAAAACAAAGAAGTATTCAAAACCTGAATCGTCACCAAGAACTGGCATGGGCTTTTCTCCGAGATCGGTGGGATAAACACCCCAGAGTAGATGGTTTAAAGACCCTAGAGTGAGGCCAGATTCACTTTTCAACTTGTGAGGTAGAGTGCCAGCCTGGTGTTTTGGCAGTCACTGAACTCAGACAATCACCAAACTCCATCCCAACCTGACCATTTGCTCGTTGTGCTGCATCATCTAGGGTCCACTGGGCAACGCCAATGGCATCAATATTCAGTTATTCATTCAGACAACGAACACAAGCTGCCAGCCTTTGAACCAGCAGGTAAAATGAAGGTGGAATAAATTAGCATTTAGTAAACCTGTGCAGTGTAGCACATCGATGCAGAGGCAGTGCCTGTTTTTCCTTGTACGTTATTTCACCCATTAAGATTAGTTGGGATAAAAAGACAAAGCCAAAGCTTGAACATGGAAAAAAAAAAACAACAACAACAATGCTGTGCTCTTTCTAAAATGTTCTACGCGTGTGCGTAGATTCGAACGTAACATAGGTGAAAAACATGCCTGCATCTATTGCGTTCAGGAACACGCAGAAGTGTTCACACCCGCAACATTCCTTAGGTGAAACCCTCCAATGTCTTCCTGTCACTCCTGGAATAAAGTCTATACTTCTTATTCTCGCCTGCAAATCTCTACGAAATACGACCTTGCCTGCTACTCCCGACTCATCTTCTATTCTCTCTCTTGGATTATACTCTGGCCACACTGGTCTCCTTGGTAAGTAGACAGACTTACCAAATGTTCACCACATCAGAAACACTTCACACATGCTCTCCCCCACCTGGGATGCTCTCCCCGTGACCTTCACACAGCCTCCTGCCTCAGTCCAGTTAGGGCCCCATTCAAATGCCACTTTCTCAACAAGGCCATCCCTGACTCAAGTACCCCTACACACTGGTGTCTCTCTCTAGCCAATTAATCCACCTCATCTTCTTTCACAGCTTCTTTCACAATTGTCACTACCAGACATAATATCATATATTTATTTGTTGCCTTTTTCTTTTGTTTTCCTCTAGAATGGGGGCAGTCTGTTTTTGTTGTCTCTATGTAACCCAGCATGGTAGCCCCAGGGCGTAGAGCAGCATCTAGCACAGAGAAGAGGCTCAATAAACAGTTGCTGAACGCATAAATGAATGTTTCCCCCACTCGTCGCCAGACCATAAGCCTCCATAAGATAGGTTATGGGGGCTTGGTGAGCATTCCAGTGGAGAGCAGGCCTGGACTCTGAGACAAAGGGCAGCCCTCCACTGTTGTAAGGAGTTTGATTCATCACATATGTCCTGGCCATTATTCGTACTCTACACAGCAAGACTAAGACCAACCAGAGAAGAGATTTTCCTGGACTCTCCTAGATTTTCTCCATCTCTACGATATTGCTTATTTCTGTCAGTCAGCTGACTACCCAGTCTTTGAGACTCTTCCAGTTGCTGAATATCCTTTCCATGCCGTTGTGCCGTCTACCTGAGTCTCTTCCTCTAAAGGGAAGGGACCCATTTGTTTGCTTATGGTACCGCATGAATGTATTGACTTATGTTCCTGCCAACCAATCACAGATACAAGAAGGACCCTGTCTTGTTCACTGCTGTATCTCAAGTGCCTGGCTGCACTGGATGGGGTCTGGTGCACAGTTAGGACCTCAACACACATTTGTTGAATGGAAGGATATGTGAATAAATGGTGGGCCCCAGTTTATATTCCCTGTACGTTGACTGCCTACCTGCGTGCATAATACACAGAGCTAGACGGTGAACACTCAGAACAGAACTAGTCTCTGTTCCGCATTTACTTCTGATTTCCACTGCCATTGCCCGGCTCCCTGATTAGGGTTCTTTCTAATACCCCTCTCAGCTCCTCCCTGCCTCCAACACCAATTAGACCATGCCTGATAACTTCACCTGGCATTCTGTATGTTGGCATCTGGATTCCCCCACCCCTAACAAGTCCCATGCCTCCTCTTGAATCTGCCATTGCTAAGCACCAGCTGATGATTGCCCAGACAGAAGCCATCTGCTGGTTATTAAGGAAAGTTAAATAAGCAAAGGAGCTCCAGGGGAGTTTAGCAAAAAAGAGCACCATATGCATAGAGAATTGGCAACCGGTTGGCCCCTCTGACACAAGGTTCATTATGGCTATGTTAAGCATGCTTCACTCGAGATTATTCAGCTTATTGGCTTATGGGAAGCCCCTCTGATAAATCTGTCCTTATGCTCCTCCCTAGTGCAAAAGCAGCCCCATAGCACTTCATTATATACTTCTGTCATTCACTCTGTCTCAAACAGAAGTCTCATCAGGGGCCAGGGTGGGCCTGGTTCCGGGCACCAGTTAGTTCAACCCACATAATACTTTTTGAAATTTGTATTGTGTAGTTAGTCACGGTGAGCAAAACAGACACTGTCCCTGTTCCTGTGGAAATTATAATGGAGCCACTGAAACCATGATCTTAATGACAGACATGGGAAGCGAGGTAAGATCCAATCCAAACTGGCTCTCGAAAGTCATTAAAGGTCAAAGCCAAGAATGTCAAAACCATCACTTAAAAACTGAGCCAACGCCATGATACTAAGGCAAAGGCCAGAAATTAGCTGAACGTGGAACAGGAGAAGAGCAAGGGCAAGGGAGAAGCCTCGAGGGTCCTGAGTCACTAAGAGGAGTAGGGCCCAGGCTCCTAGATCTTACTTTCAATGACCAAACATTTCCCGGGGCACAGAGAGGCCAGAATGGTGTTTAAGAAACAGGGTGGGCTTGTTTGCGTGTTTCTTCAATCAATATTTGTTAATTACCTATGATGCACTAGCCCTCATGCTATAGGATCCAAAAGATAGAAAGGTAAACAAGATCTAAGCCCAGGTACAGGGTTCTGACAGGCTTAAGTAAAACATAAAGACTCCATATACTAACTAAAGTATTAGGACACTCAGAGGTGTCTGACTTAGTTATCTGAAATAGAGACAGTTTTTTTGCTTCATTTTTTTAATGTGAGACCTTAAAGAGAAATGTTGTGGAGGGTTGAGTTAAAAGGCTATTTATTTCAAGATTAGAATAAGAGATAAGATAGCGTTTTGGAGGGGAGGGGCCATGGAAATTGGACACATAAACATGTAGTCAGGAAGAGTTTTAGAAATAAATAAAAGGGAACTTGTAAGGCAATGTAACATAGTGGTAGGAAACAGGAACATGTAGGTCAAACTGATCAGAGCCAAATCTTGCCCCCACCCCTTGCAGCTGAGTGACCTTGGGCAAGTTACTTAACCTCTCTATATCTCAGTTTCCTCAGCTAGTGTGGAGATGGTTTTCGAATGTGGCTGCTACATTCCCTCCCGTACTCCTTAAAAAGTGACTTTGTCGCTTTTCCCTTCTTAAGGAGCCAACAGAATGTGGCAAAAATACTGCTCTGAGGTTTCAGGGCTTAGGCTTTAAGAAGCCTCGTGGCTTCCGCTTTCCCCTCTTGGAAGCCATGGAGAGAAACTCAGTCTCGACTCCTGAGTGGTGGCCGACCACGTGGAGAGAGAGGCCACACGGAGGAGAATGAAGGCGCCTCAGCAGGTAGCCAGCATCTAGGCCTCAGGTGTTACATGGCACCATCTTGGATCTCCCAGTCTCAGTCAAGCCACTGCAGGCAGCACCACATGGAACTGACATGAACATACTCTCTGAGCTCCGAACGTCCAAAGTCCTACCCCACAGATTGGGGGCCGATGAAATGGCTGTTGTTCTAAGCCCCTGTGTTTGGGGATGATTTCAATGCCCGCTACCGCTGGTCAACAACCCAACTATCTAACTCATTCTATACCCCTCACTACCACAAGAGGTTGCAGAGTTTGGTCAGCAAAACAGGAACAACTCCGTGTATTCCAGGAAGAAGGCATTCCTTATGGGAGTAAGGACTTGAACATTCACTGGAGTAGCTGGAGGAGCAACCATCAGGGGGGCCAACACCGAACACTCAGCCTTGGGAATTGTAGGGGGTGATTCTAAAGAGCTCGCCATAAAGTTGATGAAGGTGTCTGTGAAGCTCCCGCCAACTATGTAGCAGCAAAGCAAATAGTATCGAGAGCTTGTAGGAAAACCTCTGAGAACTCCCTATCTGCCCTGGCGTAGGGCTGCAGCTGACTCTTGCTTCTCCTTCCCTTCCATCCTCCAAATCCCCTGCTAGTGCTGCTCGTTGGCCAGTTCTAACCTGAAACCCCATAGGAAGGGGATTCCAGCAAATGGAGCCCGTAGCTTCTTAGAGTCCTTGGGTGGAGTGCTAGTGACGTCAAGTTAACAACAGAACGTGCAGCCCAAGGTTCAATTCATTAATTGTTAGAAAGTCTTCATTTTCCTGTTGGCTTCTTGAATTGGACCATGTTCCTCCAAATCCTCTCACGTTGGATGATAGAGAACAAGATAGAAGGAAGGAAGGGAGGGAGGGAGGAAAGAAGGGAGGAAAGAAGGAAGGGAGGAAGGAAAGAAGCAAGGAAAATAAACCTATGTGTTCAAGAATATCCACAGGATATTGTCCTCTTTCTCCAGTGAGGGGTAGCACAGATAAGAGCAGCAGTCCTGGGGCGGAATACAGGCAATGGAGCAGAACAACCCCAGGTGACTGGGGCCATTATGAAAAGTCCCTGGCAAGAAGTCTCCTGCAAAGGAAGAGTAATATGGGCTTTTCGCCACAGGAGATCAAGGCGTCCCACCACAGAGATTGGGACCTGCCTCTGTCGTGTTTGGAGGTGACTGAGGTTTATTCATGATAGAACTATTTGGGAAACATATGCAGTCTTCAAACTCAATGGCAATTATTGGCATTCACTCATTCATTCTAAAATCACTTTTTGAACTTCTCCCATAAACTTGGAACTTGTCAACGGATAGTTTCTTTGCTGGTCTTGCAGAAAATTGGGCAAATAAATCAAACATCTATAATACACTAAAATATATATACGTGTGTGTGTGTGTGTGTGTGTGTGTGTGTGTGTGTGTGTAGCTGGGGGGAATGTAAAGATGTTATCCAAGCACCCAATGAAAAAGCAATTGAATCTAGGGTTTAGGGCTGGAATTTGGAAAAGCTCAAAGGCAAATGGCCTTTATATGCATACTTTTGAAAGATGTCTAGAAATTGCAGACAAAAGAGGTCAAGGGCGTTTCATGCATATGCAAAAGCACAAAAATGTGAAAATGTACAGTGCCACCTGGGACCCATAAGTTGTCCGGAAGGTCTAGGATCAAGTATTTCAAAGGAGACAATTCTCAGAGCCAGGTTGGAAGGGTGGGTTGTGTCAAGCTTTAAAGACTCCCGAAAGCCATTTTGGAGAGTTCAGATCCTTTTCTTTAAGTCGGCAGTTTCCAGATGGATTTTCATTTGCACCAAGTGTTTCATTCATTCTCTGCTGGGATACTGAAAAAATGTTTGAGCTTCTATTGTTATTGCTAGCAATAGCCATGGAAATGAAGTACTCAAATAAAACTGAAATAGAATAAGAAGTTTCAAAAATACCCAAGTACATCCAATAATATCGCTCTCACCATAAAAATGTGAGTATTAATACAGCAAGATATCTTACAGAGTTAATTAAAACATTGTATGAATTGTTATTTTTAACCTTTTTTTACTTTTATGTTTTATAACATACATGATCTATGACTGTAGTTGTACCTAATATGATTTGTAAATACCTAAACGAATCTATGTTGTGTGTGGATGCTGAAAAGCATTTTACTAATAAATGTGCATAATCAAAATGTTTGAAGGGCACTTGGCAAGTAATGGAAAGCCAGCAGAGGGTTCCATGCAACTTAGTAGTCTATTAATGTCAATTTTTAGACATTTCACTCTGGCAACTATTTGGAGAATGACTGAAGGAGAAAAAGAATGAAAACAGGGAAACCATTTAAGAGGATAGTTCAGTAGTCAAGGTGGGAAGTAAGGGTGTCCAAATTAGTTGCTTTCCATTGTTTAAAACTCTTACAATAAAATGCAATTAAGAATATTTGAAAGCAAGATGACAATTTTGCCAGTGGGTTGCATAGTGCTAGGGTCTGGAGTATGCGTCTGGAGTATGCAAGTTCACAAAAGCACTGCATTCCTCCAAAAATAACTCAGGCTCTTGGTAGCAAGGACACAGGGGTCCACAGTATTTTTTAGCTCAAAGCTACAGAGATTTCTTCTGATATAAAGGGAGGCAAAGGACATTCCAGGCCAGGGGATCATACATTCAGAAGTCCAGAGCAAGAAGTGTGTCTGGCAGGTACAGGGAACAGAGAAATGCCCTTGGATGTAACTGAGGATAGAAAGGTTAGCTGGCCTCAGATCACAAAAGGCTAGAAATGCTATGCTCCCTAAGTAAGTTGTATCCCGTGACCAGTTTAAACAAGGGATGTTCTCTGAGATAAAGACTGGCATGGCTAGAGTTCCACCAATGGCCTTAGATCTGGGACACAGGGGTTGGACGGCAACAAGGACAGAGCAAGAATTCCCCCAAGCAACTAAGCTTCTGTAATTTCACCTTATGACCACATGGGGGCGGACTCAACCCACTGCTTCCCAAAAGTTCTCAGGCTCCGCTCAGAACTTCCCGCAGATTTCACCGTCCTAAATGATCACACACCCTGGTGGCGTTTAGCGTTGCCTGTCTTTGGGAGAACGCACTTTTTGGAAATTATGGGTGTTTTAGGATTTTCATTAACAGTCCTTGAGATTCCCACGTCAAGTTCTTACCTGTTCTTTTAATTTTCAAAGTGCACAGACGGCATCCCATAGGACCTATAGCCACGGTAAACACCGCTTGTGAACCCCACTTGCTTTACAAAGTTCAGCACACCATGTAGGCTAACCCCATTACCTCCATCTTATAGATAAGAAAGATACAGATAAGTCCCAAGCAGGGCCATGACCAGAGGAAACAGTACAGTTGGGAAATGAAAGGAGCCAGAGAAGCAGCACAACAGGAAAGATTGGGAGCACAGGTCATCTGGGTCTAAATCCTGTCTTCACCACTTATGGCCAAATAACTCTGGGCAAGCTCCTTCTCTTCTGTGCCTTGGCTTCCCCGTCTCACCTTCCTCAGGTTAAATTAGTTTCTAAAAATCTTTTTTAAATTGCTTCCAATGAAGCCAGTACTTAAGTACCACACACATTAAGTCTCATAATAATTTCAAAGATTATGTTTTCAAATTTAGAAATTCTATTGGTGCTAATACAAATATGAGTTATTTTGCTACGTGTGAAATACCCCATTTTCACCTTACAGAAGCTCATCTTTTCACTATCTTTCTGGATATTTGACCTACTTTGCTTAATGTCTCCTTCAGATTGCTTTATTTTCTTCCAAGATGTGAATTCCAGTCCTCCTCCTTGTCCTTCTTCCCCTCCCTCCTCCTCCTCCTTCTTTTTCCCCTCCCCCTCCGCCCTCCTCCTCCTCCGCCTCTTCCTCCTCCTCTTTCTTCTTCTTGTGACACAGTCAGTCAACAAATACTTATTGAGGATCCACTATGTGCTTGTCACTGGTGATACCACAGTGAGTGAAGCAAGTTAAAAAAAAAAAATCACCTCTGTTTGTGGAGTTTGCATTCTAGTGGGGAGCAGAGGGAGAGAATAAACACAAATCAGAGCATTGTAGCATGCCGAATGAAAATTTGTGTATAAAGAAAAATGGAACAGCAGGGAGAGACTTTGTCATTTTACGCAGGGCAGTCAGAAAAATCCTTCTTGAAATGATCATTTCTGAGCAAAGTCCAGAAGGAGGTTCGGGACAGAGCCATGCAGGTATCTGGCAGAAGAGCACTGCAGAGAGAGAAAAGAGCAAGTGCAAAGGCCCTGAGTCAGGAGTGTGCCTGACGCATTCCAGGAAGGTACCATGACTGCAGCAGATTGAAAGGGGGGAGTAACCGACAAGGGCAGGGAAATGACAAGAACCAGATGATACTGGGCCTTTGGGGCTATCATGAGGATTAAAGCCATTCAGCAGCTGTATGAGCAGACGAATGATATGACCCCATTTTGTTTTTTTAAAGAACTGCTGAGGCAGACAGTCTCTCCTTTGCTGTCCTGCCCATGGCTCCCTTGCAGTATATTCAATAAACTTCTACGTCCTTTGTTCTGCCTTCAGTGAGTTCTTTCACCACCCACACCACCGGTCCACAAGGTTGGGTCCTCCCACATGTGGTGACCTCACAGGAAACTTATGCCAGACCAGGACATCCCCTGGATTATCTAGGAATTTCTCCAGACTTTCTCTTGGTGGCCCTGGCTCTGGTCCTCCCCGGGGAACTGACTACCTCTGGCCAAGGTTACTCCATGGTGAGGACCTGAATCTCCAGAGAGAGCCAGCCAGACCACCCTTGCCCAAAAGCATGAGGGATTGCCCCTCTTGCCCTTAGGAGGGATCTTTCCTTCCCTCTCCTCTCTTTTCGGCCCTTCAGCAGCCTAACCCTCGTACAGATAACTGAAGGTCTCTGGCCAGGGTGGCTCCCTGGTAGGGTCTGAAGGTCTGAGGGTGAACAGGTCAGACAGCCAGATCCTGTGAGGGCAAAGGACCCCCTTCCTGGCCTCTCCCACTCTGTCCCCCCAACGTGCGGCACAACTGGGAGCCGAAGCTCATCCAGGGTGAATCTGCGCATGTTATGGATTCAATCTGTACAGCCACCACCTTGCTTTTTTCAGGCCCCCCTCCCTTTTTTTCCCTTGCTTCTGTGGATCCAGCTTCCTCCTTGATCTACAGGCAAAATACATTTGTACACATCTGAGTGGCTTCCTCCCTCTGGGACCATGCAGCACAAGCGTAGTTTTCCTGGAAAGAAACCTGGTCATGGCTACCCTGGCTTCTTCCCTTGTTAGGACCCCTGGCCTCAATACTCATCTTCCTGACTATTGGCTCCTGATTATTGGTCCCGCCCTCTTCAATCTCTTTGTTAAATCAAAGAGATTCTTCTAGAATCCAACAATTCCATATACGAATGATGGCTCAAAAAGGGTTCCACCCCATACCATCAGAGGAGCCCCTTCCCCTAAATTCCATGCACCTGAGCACCAAGGAATTTCACTCAAATCGCCTACCAACACATTGATAAAACACCATGCTCTAGTCTTGAACTGCACAGAACACCTGATGGACCCACAAGTCTAGGAAGGGACAGTATGTCTCCCCCAGCATGAAGCAGCTACTGAAGATGAGACCTCCACCCAAATGCCAAAGATTCATCATTGTCCACCTGTCAGAGGGGAATGCAGAGGCCACTTTAAGGCAACAGGTTTGAGCAATGGAGACCTGAGAACGGTAGAAGGGTCCACAATGACCAATAGGCTAAACAAGCCCCTTAGGTGACCCACCTCAAAATAGCCATAGGCCCTAGCTGACCAATGGACTACTTACAACTGGGCACAATTCCATACTTTCCCATACCTCACACTACCCCTCCCCCACCCTTAACTACAGCCCCCACCGCTGCCTCTTGCCAGACAGCCTCTCCTTTGCTATCCTACCTGCTACTCCCTTGCCGTGTATGCAACCAACTTCTAGCTCCATTGGGAAAAAAGCAAAAACAAAAAACAAAAACTGCTCAGGCATGAATGTGCTTGCATGTTTCAAAAGGCAACCACAGAAACCGGAAGACCAGGCTTTTGCAATGATGCAGGTGAGAGATAATGATAACCTGTGAAACGATCGTCAGCAGTGGAGGCGGTGGGGAGAAATACTTGGGTCCTTGATGTATTTTGAAGATCACCTCAACTGGATTTCCTGATTTACATTTGAAGTATAAGAAAGAGAGGAAATGAGAGCTCTTTGTCCGAGAACCTAGAAGGATGGACTTCTCACTTCTGAGAGTCTGGAAGACTCCGAGAGATGTGATTTGATGCCAATAGAATCAGGTTTTACCACCATGATCTCCCTTGTAATTGGCTAGGTCAGCTGATTCCCAAGTCGATAATGAAAATCAGATGAAAAGAATAGCCAGAAAAATATGAAATACAGGAAAGTTGTGGAGTAGGGGGACCAAGGCTAAAACTTTATTGAAGAAAATAATTAAGCTTCTGGGATTTCAAATTTAAAAAAAAAAAAAAGACATGTATTAGCACATGAATAGATAGAATGATCAACAGACAGAGGGCTCACATAATCTTAGATCCATCAATAGATAGATAGGTACATATATACATACGTAAATATATAGATAAAGAGAGGGAGGGAGAAAGAATATTTTACTTTCTAAAAAAAAAAATATAGTATTTTAAATTGGTAGGAAGAAGATGAATTAATTAGTAAATGGATAGCCACTGGGGGAAAGATGAAGTTAGAGCTATACCTCCTTCTCACAGCAAAATAAGGATTGGATGGGTCAAAAATATTAAAGTAAAAATCAAACCACAGAATTCGAAGAAAATGTGGGGAAATTATATTACTGCAGCTGGGATAGTTTTTCTCAGCATGACACAAAGCTGTGAAGCCCTAAAAAAAAGAAAAAAAAATGGTAATTCTGACTCTACATTAAAAAACAAACACTTCTATATGGTAAAAATACTAGAATCAAATCCAAAAAGACCAGGAAAACCATGAAGAAAATAACATAAATAATAGATAAAAGTCTACTACTGGGTGAAGGTCATGATTTCAGAGAAAAATAAATGTAAATGTCTCTTACAAAGATATGCACCACATCACTTTTGAGGTTAAAAATAATGTAATTAAAAATAGTAAGTAATAAAATTGGAAAAAAAAAAGTGCAACCATTCCTCACTAATCCAATCAGCAAAGAACCATTAGTTCTAAGTTGGCAAGTATGTAGGGAAAGAGACCTCCTCATACAGAGGTGGTGGAGACTCTAGAAAAACCAGTTACATCAGCATTTAAATGAACATAACTCTGATCCAATTTGTCTACTTTTATGAATTTACCCTGGAGACATTTTCACTCAAGAATTTCTTAAATGCAGGGCAGGGCACCTGGGTGCCAGTCAGTTAAGCATCCAGTTTGATCTCAACTCAAGTCATGATCTCGCTGTTTGTTGGTTTGAGCCCACGTCAGGCTCCGTGCACCCAGGTGCCCCGAGCTGTCCCCATCTTGACAAATAGCACTACTACCTACAATAAGAACAGTGACCTAGTTTTGTTTAATTGTCAAAAATTAGATACTTTACTTTTCGGTGCCTCCATTTCTTCATTTGGAAAATGGGTTCATAACAGCATGTACTTCAGAGTATGGTTATGTGTATTGAGTAAAACACCAAGAGATATTGTCATCATTATTTTTGGTTACTTTTTCCATCACCGTGCCCATCTTACAGACCCTGCCTCCAAAAATGTATCCTGAATCCAAAATGCTTCTCTTCATCCCCTCTACTGTTGTCATGCTAAGCCATTATCTACCAGTCTGCTTACTACAATGATTTCCTAACCAGTCTCCCTTCTTTTGCTCTTTTGTTCAATATTTTTTGTCTTGTTTTGTTTTGTTTTTACTTTTGAGAGAGAGAGAGTGCATGCACATGCTCGTGCACAAGTGAGCAGGAGAGGGGCAGAGAGAGAGGGAGAGAGAGAATCCCAAGCTGGCTCCGTGCTGTCAGCACAGAGCCCCACACGGGGCTTGATCTCACGAACCCGTGATATTACGACCTGAGTCAAAATCAAGAGTCGAACACTTAACTGACCAAGCCACCAAGGCGCCCCACCCTCCTTCTGCTCTCACACTTACAATCCATTTTCTTCAAGGAAGACAGTGTCATTTAACAGGGGGAAAAAAATCAGATCATGTCACTTTTTGATTAAAAAACTCCAATGGCTTCTGATCAAAATTCACATAAAACCCAAACTTCTTCCCTGGCTTACAAATTCCTTGCCTGACATGATCTCCCTCCTCCTATCTCTCAACCACTCCCCTAACCCTTTTATTTCTTCATCCTCTTCACTCTGCTCTAGAAACACAAATATGCCAAGTTTCTTCTCACCATAGAGCCATTAGTCCTTTTATGGATTCTGCCCCCGCCCTTAACTACACTAGCATTTTTGGCTCCTTGCCAAAAAGTTCCCTGTTCAGGGATATCTTCCTAGACCAGTAAGCTTTAGGGAGCCACTAATCATGCTCTTTGGCATGGCTCTATTTTACTTTTCTGAATAGTGCGTAGGGCTATCTGATTTTTTCTTATTGTTTTATTATTAGCTGCCTTCGACTGGAACATAATGTTCCATGAGCCAGAGCCTTGCCTGTCTTCTTCTCCACTGTATCTCCAGTGCCTAGAATAGAAACCAACCTGTGATAAGTGCTCAATAAATGGTTGTTGAGCAATAAATGAATACTATTCCTCAGCAGCTGCAGTGTGCACACATATCACCTCACCAGGTTCACCTGTCTAGGGCAGGGTTAAGGGTTAAGTGTCCTTGGGACCCGGTCACTGTCTACGGTTTGCAACAAGTTTCATCAGCAGCCATTTTGTCAGGCTTCACCTTGCCGAAAATTCAGAAACAGTACAAATTAAACCAGATCAGTAAAGTAGTATTAAGAGTTTATCGTGCACATAATAGCAGTTCACAGTCTGGGAAATTTCCAGCCCCAAAATGATATGAAGCTCAGAGACATGACTATGGAGGATGGCTTATACAGTCAAAATTAGGAAGCTATTTAACCATTACAAAGGATTGGTTATTGAAGTGGGCATTTCTAGACAGCAGGAGATTGGTAAAAGAGATTATCTTACAGCGTTTCGGGAAGGTAACTGAAGTCTCTTTTATGATTATGAGGGCATTTACAAAAAATGATCCAAGCAAAGTTTTGCTTATGTTCATAAAATAAGCTAGATTGTGTGTTGCTTACATGACTTACATGGTATTGTCTGCTCAGGGAATTTTCAAGTTTAGGCTCTATTTTATATTTGAATAGATTTTATATTTGAATTTATATAGAACCTTTGAATGTTCTAATTCCCAACCTTTTCTGTACCAACATTAGGAAAAAATTGGCATCAAACACTAATGCCAATCTTTTTAAAAAATTTTTTAATGTTTATTTATTTTTGAGAGAGAGAGAGAATCTGAAGCAGGCTCCAGGCTCTGAGCTGTCAGCATAGAGCCCAACACGGGGCTCGAACTCAGGAACCGCAAGTTCACAACCTGAGCTGAAGTCGGATGCTTAACTGACTGAGCCACCCAGGCTCCCCACTAATGCCAACCTTCTAACCACACCCGTGTTCTCGTTTTTCTATCTTATCCATCCCATTTTGCCATTTCTTGTTAATTCTTATCACCTGTAAACATGTGTCATGTCTTGTATGATGCAATGTGTATATAGCAATATGTAAGTATAGATATGTGTGTGTATCAATGTATATATGTATATTTATATACCTTTTATATATACTGCACATACAGCAATGTGTATATATGTGTATATATGTGTGTATGTATGCATAAATCATATTATGTGTATATATATATCATATGTATATAAAATATATATACCTATTGACCATTTAGCATCCATTATCTCTCATATCTTAACAGCACCCGGTTTTCTTTTGGGAAATTACAGCTTCCCCACTGTGTTACACCATAATGGGATTGTAAATCAAGGCACCTGAATCCCCCAGCAGAGGAGCAAGTGCATAATCTAAGCTAGACGGGCAGGAATCTCAAATTTTCGAGCCCTGAAAGATGGGGAAAGGAGGTAGAGTTCATGCTTTCCAGCAGCACTAGATGGGATAGTGGAATGATTCCTGCAGCCTAGATGCCTACAGATATCTTCATGGGGTTCAGGGCAGGCTGCCCTAAAACATGCCGCTTTGGCATATTGATTGTTTTGAATTAAAATCACTTAAGAAACAGCCAGTGCAGTAAGGACACTCTGACTCTCCTCTGACCTCCTGAAAGCTTTAGCAAATAAATTCCTCATGTGAAATGAACCCTCCCTACACCTGGAGGGTAAGAGGACATTCTTACACCAGATAATAGGAAATTCAAGGCCAAGAAGGCTGTATAAACAAATTTTGTAACTTCGTCATTACAATTTGCTACCTCGAATGCAAACCCCTTTGAACTGTCAATTCTTCAAAAATTATTGTTTCTCTGTCTAAAAGGTATAAAAGCTGCTTTGGTCACTTCTTTGAGCTTCATATTCTTGGGGCTCCCCTAGGTACAAAATTAAATTTGCGTTTCTCCATTGATCTGTCTTCTATCAATTTAACTATAAGTCCAGCCAAAGGACCTAAAAGGAAAGAAGGGAAATATTTTCTTCCCCTTACAGGCTTTAATCCAGTCCCAGATTTTGTCCTGGTTTGAAGCCTCCTCTCTAAATCTTTAATTTTTTTTTTTTTTTATGTTTATTTATTTTTGAGACAGAGACAGAGCATGAACGGGGGAGGGGCAGAGAGAGAGGGAGACACAGAATCGGAAGCAGGCTCCAGGCTCCAGGCTCCGAGCCATCAGCCCAGAGCCTGACGCAGGGCTCGAACTCACGAACCGTGAGATCGTGACCTGAGCTGAAGTCGGAAGTTCAACCGACTGAGCCACCCAGGCGCCCCTCCTCTCTAAATCTTTAAATGGTCCTCCAATCCTGTCCCTTTGTAAGTTTTCTAGAATTGGTTTTTGTTTGTTTGGTTTTTTTTGCTTATAAGATTGTTTCTTTATTCTTAAGAATCAAATATTTAATTCTATTTATACATCATTTATATTTATATAAATATATAATATATATCTCATAGTATATATTACATTATATATACTATATATTTGTATATAAATTTATATATATTTATATTGTACATATAATACACATGCAATATACATGCATCATCTTATCACTTCAATTTTTATCTCTAATAGCCAATGAAATAATACCTTTATCATAGTAGCACTTCCATCCCCCCCCAATTTTTTCTGTATTTATCAGATATGCTGGATGAATAATATTTGTAAGTCATCTTAAAACTAAATGGAACAAAAAACCTAAAAAATAATAACACAAAGGAAGGCAATAACTTACAAGTATATGCAGTCAGTGATACCATTTGCACATGCGTGTGTGTGCTCATGCATGGTGCAATAAATTGGTACAGTTGTTCTGGAGCATAGCAATAAGTGAGTTTGTGAAAGTTATTAAGTTGAAAGTTTCAAATTGAGTCATTTTAGTATCAGAGAATGTCAACTAAGTGCTGCAGAAAGTAAATGCTCCAGAGAGAAACTTCTTAAAGAATGGGGGAATGTAAGATAAAATAATAAAGATACTTCACAGATCAATTTCACCCTCTTTATCCCACTGTGGTGGCCCTGCGTTTATTTTGAGGAGGACAATTAAGAACGGCCAGTCTCCATTTCAGTGCCAAAGAGAGTGCGTGCTGTTCAGAAAGCCCCAAAGCATTTCCAGAAAGCCCTACAGCTATTAAGAAACAAAACTAGGAATTGACTATGAGTTGTTGACCTATCACCTAATTCTCTTTTCCTTTTTTTTTTTTTTTAATTTTTAAATGTTTATTCATTTTTGAGAGACAGAGAGAGACGGAGCATGAGCGGGGAAGGGGTAGAGAGAGAGGGAGACAGAATTTGAAGCAGGCTCCAGGCTCTGAGCTGTCTGCACAGAGCCTGACACAGGGCTCGAACTCATGAACTGCGAGATCATGACCTGAGCCAAAGTCAGACGCTCAACCACTGAGCCACCCAGGCACCCCTAATTCTCTTTTCTTTATATTATTGTTCCCTTTTATCTTTTTTCTCCAAAAATGTCAATCTTACAAAAGAATTATTCATAATACTCCCTTAGAATCTTCCCCTAGATTCACTAGTTTTTTTAGATTTTACTGCATTCGTGCTCCTGTTTTCCCTGCTTCCCTCCTCCTCAGCTTCCCCTCTCTTCCTGCCCTCCCCCCCTTTTCTGTTTATCTGAACCATTTGAGAATTAATTACAGGCATCATAATATCTAACCTTAAACATTTTAGCCTGTATATACTAAAAAAAAAGGATGTTCCTACATAATCATAATAAACTATCACATTTAGAAAATTTAGCATTGAGGGGAGCTTGGGGGGCTTAGTCGGTTAGGTGTCTGACTTCCGCTCAGGTCATGATCTCACAGCTCACAGGTTTGAGCCCCATATCAGGCTCTGTGCTGACATCTCAAGAGACTGGAGCCTGCTTGGTATTTCATGTCTTCCTCTCTCTCTGCCCTTACCCCCCCTCAAAAATGAATAAACAAAAAATTTTTAAAAAAAAAATTATCATTGATACAATGAAAAGTTCTGTCATTTGAATAGATTGTTTTCTTAAAGCAGTTTTAAGTTTACAGAAAACTGAGCAGATACTACAGAGTTCCCACATACACCATTCTCCCCCTCACTCGGTCTCCCCTGGTACTCACATCTGAACATCTTGATACATTTGTTATAATTGATGAGCCAGTATTGATACATTATCATTAACTGAAGTCCCAGGTTTACACTAGGGTTTACTCTTTGTGTTCTACGGGTCTATGGGTTTTGACAAATTCATGTCATGTATCCAATTACAGTATCGTACAGAATAATTTCAGTGCCCTAAAAATCCTCTGTGCTTCACCTGTTCACTGTCTACTTCCATCTCCCAAACCCTTGGTAACCATTGATCTTGTTACTGTCTCCATACTTTTTGCCTTTTCCATTATGTCATGCAGTATGTAGGCTTTTAAGACTGGTTGCTTTCACTAAAAATAAGTATTTAAGTTTCTTCCATGTCTTTTTGTGGCTTGATAGCTAAAATCTTTTTATTGCTACATAATATTTCATTGTATCCACGGATCACAATTTGCTTATCCATTCACCTTTTGAATGATATTTCAGTTGCTTTCCGGGGTTGGCAAATATGTGTAAAGCTGCTATAAACATTTACGGGCACGCTTTTGTGTGGACATAAGTTTTCAGCTCATTTGGATAAATACCTAGGAGCATGATTGCTGGATCCTATGGGGAGCCTATCTTTAGCTTTGTAAGAAACTGCCAAACTATCTGCCCAAGTGGCTGTACTATTTTGTACAACCACGAGCAAGGAATGAAAGTTCCCGTTGCTCCACATCCTTACCACCATTTGGTATTGTAGTTTTTTGGGTTTTTTTTGTTTTTGTTTTTTTTTGTTTTGTTTTTTTGTCGTAGGTTTGCAGTGGTATCTTATTATTGCTCAAATGTGCAATTCCCAGAGACATATAATGTCAAAGAGCTGTTCATATGCTATCTGTATATCTTCTTTGGCGAGGTGTCTGTTCAGATCTTTTGCCCACTTTGTAATTGGGTTGTACTGTTGAGTTTTACGAATTCTTTGTGTACTTTGGATATATTTAATAGGGTATATTTTGTGCAGATATTTTCTCCTAGTCTGTGGCTCGACTTTCCATTCTTTTAATTTTTTTTTAATGTTTTTATTTATTTTTGAGACAGAGAGAGACAGAGCATGAGCAGGGGAGGGGCAGAGAGAGAGGGAGACACAGATGCCGAAGCAGGCTCCAGGCTCCGAGCTGTCAGCACAGAGGCCGACGTGGGGCTCGAACTCACAGACCGTGAGATCGTGACCTGAGCCGAAGTCGGACACCCAACCAACTGAGCCACCCAGGCACCCCAATGACTTCCCATTCTCTTAAGAACATCTATCACAGAGCGATTTTTTTAGCTTTCAATGAAGGGCAACTTAACTTTTTCTTTCATAGATTGTGCTTTTGCTATTGGATCTAAAACAGGATTGACTTCGGTGGCCACAAGATGACCAGGTTTCCACACCCAGCTGCCAAATCTTAAAAGTTTATAGAGAGGCTTTAACTGGCTTCCTCCATATATACCATCCAGATAGTCTCAACACCACACTTATAAAGTTGTATCCTTGGGGTAGCTTCTGGGAGCAGGGAAGGCAGGCCAGCTGCACATTCCAAGGACAGGGGAGGGGATGCGGAGATCTTGCCTAGATCCAGCTCTAGGGTCAATTGGCACTCACGTCTTCTCGATAACTGAGCCCCACAATCCACAGGGGAAGATTTGATCCCATGTCCCGAAACAATTGTAACAACAGTTACAAGACTGGAGTCACCGTGTTTCTTTTGTGAAGGTGTTTAATATTCTCAGAACTTAGCTCATATCCTTCCAATGAGGAGTGAAGGACCCCAGCTGAACAGCCAGAGTCTGAAGGGATGATGTGAAAACGGACAAGGAGGCAGACACTGAAGAGGATAAAGTCAGTAAGATGATCAAAAGTGAGAACAAAATTCGATCTAAAAAATAGCTACCTAAATATTTCCTTTGACCTGGCCCTTGATGTGTGGGCAGAATTTTAACATATATTCCAGGCAGAGAGACTGGCCAAAAAAAACAAAAGTAAATGGTGAGATAGAGCATGGTACACAAATATACACGAAGCAAGTAGGACTTAAGCTGAGCCTTGAAAGATGAATACGATATATAGAAGGAGCAGCCAGGGCGCTCCAGGAGGGAGATAAGAGGTGAATATGTCCAAAGGTGAAAATAAACACGGGTAATAGAAGAAAGTGTGAAGTCAGGCTTGCATGGAACCAGAGTTCACTTCTGAAGATAACTGGACGCTTCATCTGATGTGTCAGGCTGGGGAAGAAGGAGGCTGGCAAGAAGTTTGGAGGCTTTGGAGGCTGAGGGGGAGTGTGTATAGGTAACACAGGAAAAAGGAACTCCCTCCCGATACAGCTCAGGAAAACGGCACTAATTCTGCTCTCGGGCAAGCTGTGTTTGATTTTTTGCTTTGCCGCTCACTGGCGTTTTGAACTTGAACAAATGATTTCACATCTACAAACTTCAGTTCCCTAATCTGAAAAGTTAGGACAATAGCACCTGCATCGCAAGCCTGTTAGAATGATTCAGTGAAATAATAACGTAAAATGTCCTACTAATCCTTCTATATAGGAAGCCCGGAGGATTACAATTCTCATCTCAGGTATAAGAAGAGATTTTATTCTCAGTTTCTCCCACTGAAGAATCAAACGCCCAAGGTATGGCGTGTTCCTTCCCACCAGTTACACGACTGGAGTCACCGTGTTTCTTTTGTGAAGGTGTTTAATATTCTCAGAACTTAGCTCATATCCTTCCAATGAGGAATGAAGGACCCCAGCTGAACAGCCAGAGTCTGAAGGGATGATGTGAAAACGGACAAGGAGGCAGACACTGAAGAGGATAAAGTCAGTAAGATGATCAAAAGTGAGAACAAAATTCGATCTAAAAAATAGCTACCTAAATATTTCCTGGAACACCGGTTCCTGAGTGAGACCAGCAAGGGTTCAGCTTGGTTCAACAAGCATTAGACAACCTGGAGTTATATAAACCAGGGTAAAACTTACCCCGGGATAAAGGATAATGCCTGGCAAGTGGCAGAGGACAGATTGCTGGTAATATTTTATTTCCTGTTCTGTGTGCTACTTATACAGGATGAGTTAACTTTCTGCAAATTCACTGAGCTGTGCACTTATCATTTGTGCACTTTTCTGGGTATATGATAAACTTCAACAAGTGATTTAAAAGCTTTTCACACCATAATCCCAGGGCAAAAGGGGCTACTCGCCATACATTTACATAAATAAGAGAGGCATTTTAAATGTGCCTCACTGTAGAAAAATGATCAGTTTTTCTAGAATTAAAATTTGAACATCAACCCATTAAAAAGTTATATATAAATCAAAGGGTATCACGTTGAATCAGATGGCTTTATCTTTCACGAAATGGTATCTACCCATTACCTGCAAAGAACAGAAAATAAGAGTAATTTTTTAAAAGGTATGTGGTATACATCCATCTCTATATATCTAACTCTGTTTTCCCTGGAGGACTCATAAAATCATAGAAGCTCAGTGTTAGAGAGTCTTAAAACCCTTCTAACCCAGCATTCCTCCTGACAGTTACATTCTTCCCCAGATAACCTATTGTGATTTCTCTTTGAATGATGCTGGTGACAACTCCTTCGTACCCTGTTTCACAGTTGCTATAATCTATTTTCTTGTAAGTGATAGTGAAACATGAGTACATGTCTTTGAATAAAAAGACTAGGGTTCCTATTTTCACAGTGGCATTTAATCTGCTTTTGTGGGCTTTGGCAAAACACTTCACTGCTCTGAACTTATTGGACCATCTGTAAAATGGGAATAATAACTTCATTTTAGAGAGAGGGTTGTGAAAATAGATTCAGCTACAAGTTCTGAAATATCTAATACCTCACAAGTGTGAAATCTCATCTATACTGATCAGTCTCCTCAGGACACATTGCACTGAAGTTCTTAACAACAATGATCTGAACACAAGCTTTGTGAAGGGAATATTGCATGCATTTGTTTCTCAAATGTGCCCTTTCTCAAAAGTGCCCTTTCACTTAAGTATGAAGATTTTCCCCTGTTTTTCTTCCAGAAGGTTTATAGTTTCAGGTCTTATGTTGAATTCTTTAATCCAGTTTGGGTTAATGTTTGTATATGATGTAAGATGAGGGTCCAATTTCATTCTTTTGCAGGTAGATCTTGTTTTCCCAATACCATTTATTGAAGAGACTATCCTTTCCCCATTGTGTGAATCTGGCACCCTTGATGAAGATCATTTGACCATCTGTATGCAGGTTTGCTTCTGGGCTATGACGTTCCATTCATTAGCATATCTGTTTTTTATGCCACTATAGTACTTTATTAATTGCTACAGCTTTATCAGAAGTTTTAAAATCAAGAAATGTGAGCCCACCAGCTTTGCTCTTCCTTCTCAAGATTGTTTTTGGCTATTTGGGGTCCTTTGTGGTTCCATGTGAATTATGCTATTATATTTTCTATTTCTGTAAAAAAAAAAATGCCATTGGGACTTTGATAGGAATCACATTGAATCACTTTGGGTAGAACGGACATTTTAACAGTATCAGGTCTTCCCATCCATGAACATGGGGTGTCTTTCCACTTATTTGTGTCTTTTTAAATTTCTTTCAACAATGTTTTATAGTCTTCAGTGTGGAGGCCTTTTGCTTCCTTGCTTAATTCCTTTTTTGGTGTGTTTATTTACTTTTAAGACAGTGCAAGTGGGGGAGGGGCAGAGAGAGGGGGAAGGAGGATCCAAAGTGGGCTCTGTGCTGACAGCAGTGGGACTATGTGGGGCTTGAACTCATCAACTGTGAGATCATGACCTGAGCTGAAGTCGGACGCTTAACCAACTGAGCTACCCAGGTGCCCTGCTTCCTTGTTTTATTCCCAAGTGTTTTGTTCTTTTTTTTTTTTTATGTTTATTTATTTATTTATTTTGGAGAGAGAGAGGGCAGGCGAGGGGCAGAGAGAGAGGGAGACAGAGAATCCAAAGAAGGCTCTGTGCCATCAGCACAGAGTGCAATGGGGGCCTGAACTCACAAACCATGAGATCATGCTCTGAGCTGAAGTCGGGAGCTTAACTGACTGAGCCACCCAGGTGCCCCTGTTTATTCTTTTTTAAGCTAGACAAATATTATCTCTTTCATGATGGCATAATCTTATATATAGAAAACCCTCAAGATTTCACACAAAAAACTGTTAGAATTAACAAATGAATTCATCAGAGCTGCAGGATACAGAATCAATCGGTTGCATTTCGGGGCGCCTGGGTGGCTCAGTCAATTAAGCATTGGACTTCAGCCCAGGTCATGATCTCACAGTTCATGAGTTCAAGGCCTGCATGGGGCTCTAAGCTGTCAGCATAGAGCCTGCTTTGGATCCTCTGTCTCCCTGCCCCGTGCTCTTCTCTCTGCCCTTCTCCTGCTTGCACTCTCTCTCTCTCAAAAATAATAAATTTTTTAAAAAATTAAAAAAAAATCACAAAAATCAGTTGCATTTCTATACCCTGACAACAATCTAAAAGAGGTCATTTTTTTATCCACTCTGACAGACTTTGTTTTTTAATGAGTGTATTTAGACCACTGACATTTAAAGTGGTTATTGATACAGTTGTATGGATATGTACCACATGCATTGCTGTTTTTTACTCCTTGCGCTTGATTTTTGTTCCTGTTTTTGGCTTCAATTGCCTCAGCCTTTTCTGGTTTTAACTGAGCATTTTATACAATTCCATTTTCTCTGCTGTCTCAAGCAGATCAATTACATTTCTTTTTTTTAGTTAAGCGGTTGCCCTAGAATTTATCACACACATGTCCAAATGACCCAAATCCACTTTCAAATAACACTGTGCTGCTTCATTAGTGGTGCAGGTACCTCATAATAGTTTCCCTACTGTCTTCCCTTACAACATTTCATCATTCATATCACTTATTTATAAGCTATAATCACTGAATACATTGCTGCTATCTTTATTTTGATCAAACTGTTATTAGATAAATTAAGAATAAGAAAAACACAAGATTTATATTACCTTCATTAATTTCTTCTCAATGCCCTCCCTTTCTTTCTGTCGACCTGAGTTCCTGACCTATAACTTTTTACTTCTTTAGGAAGAACTTATTCTAACATTTCTTGTAAGGCAGTTCTACTGGCAGAAAACTCCCTCAATTTTTTGTTTGAAAAAATGACTACTTCTCCTTCATTTTTTACAAAAGCTTACTAAGTTAGGATTCACTTTTATGAAAGTATATCAGCAAATATTAAAATGTTATACTTGCTATTTTAAATTTTTTTTTTTAACGTTTATTTATGTTTGGGACAGAGAGAGACAGAGCATGAACGGGGAAGGGTCAGAGAGAGAGGGAGACACAGAATCGGAAGCAGGCTCCAGGCTCTGAGCCATCAGCCCAGAGCCCGACGCGGGGCTCGAACTCACGAACCGCGAGATGGTGACCTGAGCCGAAGTCGGACGCTTAACCGACTGAGCCACCCAGGCGCCCCCTTGCTATTTTAATACTATGATACAAACACAAGACACAAAATATCCAGTATTAAATACTGATCTCCTTTGCCTGACTCTTTTTAAATATTGAGTATTTTATATTTTATAGAAAGGAACTTTTAGAGTTTAGTCAATACTTATATTATGTATTAGTGTTCCTCACCAAAATCTTCATGAAATCTAAGAAGTTGGTATTAAAGTAGCTATTTTTTTTTCTTCTTGAATATTCTAAATGCCAGTTTAGATCAGCATTCAGATTTCCAGGGCATCAAAGATATACTAATACAGGACACACGAACATTTTTTGGCACATTTAAGTTTGTTTTCAGTATGACAGAAATGCCTTCAACTTTCAGATAATGGGGAAGAAACATCCTAAGCAAATATAAAAGATTGGTGGGCCAAGTTACTTCCTAGCAAAAGTAATACATCACTTCAATCAATTTTTACACTAAATTCTTAAAAGCATTTGAAAAACACTTGTGTCTTCTAATTGTTGATGCACTCATGTGGTGGAAGATTAGACAAGTAATAGAAATCTTTGTTTTCAAATAAGTGGTCTTAATTTTTCTTCTTAGAGACGTTTAAAGCAGCTTATCACAAACATATGCAAACTATCAATTTTTGTGGCTTTCTGGTAAAGTCCAACACTTGGTTCATACAGAGTGTATGAGAAGAGGTTCTGATTCGGGAAAGGCAGAAAACAGATTATCCTATCCTACGCAGACTGTTTATCTACATGTTAAGTACAGGGGGATGTGCTATAGTACTCCAGGACGATGCTTCCTGTTTTGAGGACGGTGAGACACAGGTAGCACGCACGGGAGGGCATGGGAAGTTGGAACCTGGGGCCTTACCACCGTGTTGGGGCTTCAGAAGGGAAATCTCACAAGGCGTACCCAAAAGGAGGAGTAAAACACCTTCTTCCAATGTTAATTTAGCCCCTGTTGAAGACCTAGGCTCAGTGCCGGAGGCTCTGATGCAACGCTTTTTCGTCTTCAAAGAGTTACAAATGCAGGCTCTTGTTCCGAGGTGCTGCGGACCAGTGGATTTATTTATCCACCACGTGTATGCCACTTAACCTCTCCGTGTCAGTTTCCTCCACGGCAGGACGGAAGTAAAAAGAGCATCTCTTGCGTAATTTGGTCAGAATGAAACGCTTCACGTACAGACGCAAGGGTGCTGCCTGGCATTCAGCGAGGCGCCCAAGAAATGCCAAGTGCTGCCCTTATCAGTCCTGTTCACCCGGCAAGATTCCAACGTTTGGATGAGAGAGGGCGATTGAAAAACACTGAGCTCCCGTGCCTGTGGCGCTCTCGGGGAGATGCACCACAAACCCAAGATCCCCAGTCGTCTCAGACGGAGACGCGCTTTCTAAACAGAGAAGAACAACGCGCCTGGCCTAGCCTGTTCCAGACGCGCGGCGCGGGGCCGCCCACGACTTCGGTGCCAGGCTTTCCGGAGCGCAGCGCGCCGGGCCGGGGGCCGGGGGCCGGGGAAGGAAGCAGGGGAAGAGGAAGTTCACTGGGCGCGGCAGCAGGCGGGCGGGGCCAAGAGCCGGGACGGTGCAGGCGGGCGGGGCGCAGTGGGGGAGCTCGGCGCGGCAGGGGCGGGGCGCGGCGGAGTCGGGGGCGGGCCGGCAGTGCCGCGAGCTCGGCTGCAGGGACCGGCGGGGACGTCGCCTGCTCCGAGCTCAGCCGAGCGAGAGGACTTTGCGAGCCATGCTCGCGGCTGTGGGCTCCCTGGCGGCCGCCGTCTGGGCAGTGCTGCATCTGCGCACGGTCCTGCTGGGTGCCGTCGCCTTTCTGTTCTTCGCTGATTTCCTCAAAAGACGGCGCCCCAAGAACTACCCGCCGGGCCCCGTACCCCTGCCCTTCGTGGGCAACTTCTTCCATCTGGACTTTGAGCGGTCGCACCTGCAGCTTCAGCGGGTAGGAGCGGGTGAAGGTGCCCTGACCCTGACCTGCGGGACAGGGGCCGTCCCGGGGATCGAGGGCGGGAGGTTGGGGGGCTGTGCAGCTAATGCAGGGACCCTGGTAAACCCTGCTTTGAGCCCCGGTTTCCCAATGGTCAGCTGGCATGATTACACCTGCCCTTTCTAGAAGTGAAATAATAGTCACTGTTTACTATTAAAGTATGCCAGACTTGCTACATTCTTTATTGTGTATCTTGTGAAATGTTACTGGAACAGCGTATTTAGGACATGATCACTTTGTCCTCTTTAATATTTTTATCGTTGGGGGAAAAAAACGCTGTACTTACCTTCTTTGAGGCTGTATTTACTGAGTGTAAAATGGTGACAGTACTACCTAAATCCTCACCACTTTTCAATAACTGAGCCCCTCGCTTTCAATCTCTTCTCCCTGCGATCTGCTGTCACTAAAGTAATCGTAAAATGTCATCCCTCGGCTTAAATTTTCTTAGTGCTTCCCACTGCTTTCCAGAGTGAGGACTTATCTGGGAGCCCCTTGGAACTCTTTCTGACTAAGCCTCTTTCCACCTTTTTATAATCATATCCCGCCAGGGCTCCTTAACCCTGGCTCCTCTGATTTACTTAAAATTCCCTCCAACATCCAAACTTCTCCCAAGAATCCTCAGCTGGTTTCCTACCACTCAGCACAGGCACCTAGCTGAATGACAACACTGTGATAGGTGGTTGTGAAGGTTAAATAAAAACAATGGTCAGACATGGCTTTTACTAGGCGCACAGTGTTAGTCCCCTTTCCCTAGACATGCCTGGAGCACTTTAAACTCATGTCTATCTATACTCCAGTACAGAGGGAGAAGGTTTTATCACCTTCTTGGAGAAACACCCAGTTGGTAACACTAAGTGACAGGATTAGTCACAGAATTTTAAAGCGAGGCTCCTAAACCTATACCCGTGTTTAAGAAATGTGTTGTTCAATTTCCAAGCATTTGGAAGTTCTCCTGCTTGCTTTCTGTTAATGATTTTTCAGTTTGTTGCCATTATGATGAAAGGATATAGTTTGTGTGATTTCAGGTCTTTTAAATTTGTTAAAGTTGGTTTAATGACCCAAGATACAGTCCCATGCATGCTTGAAAAAAAAAAAGTATTCTACAATTTTGGGGATAAGTGTTCTGTATATATCAATTAGATATCATTGGATGATCCTGTTTATTTTTTCTACACCCTGACCTCTTATCTACCAACTCTATTAATCACTACGAGAAGCATGTTGAAGTCTCCAACTCTAACTGAAGGTTTGTGTATTTTCTAATTCCATTCTGGTAGTTTTTCCTTTATGTATTTGCCATTTCTGTTATTTGGTGCATACACATTAAAATTATTATATCATCTTAGTGAATTGACTCTTTTATTATTATGTAATATCCCTCCTTATGTCTGGTGATTTTTATTGCCCGAACTTTAGCTGATATGATGGGACCACGCCAGCTATCTGTTGATTATTTGCATGGTATATGCTTCTTCATACTTTCGGTTTTAACCTGTTTGTATCATTATATTTGAAATCACTTTCTTGTAGACAGCATATAGGTGGGTCATTTTTTTTTTTTCATTTTGCCAGTCTCTGTCTTTTAATTGGTGGGTTTAGATCATCTTATTTATTTTCTATTTTTCCCTCTGTTTTTTATTCCCCTATTTATTATTTTTCTGTTTTCCTGTGGGTCACTTGAACATTTTTTTTTAGAATTCCATTTTAATTTATTTATTGTGCTTTTCAGTATATCTCTTTGCATTGTGTTTAAGTGGCTACCTAAGGATTATAATAGGCACATATAGCTTATTGTCATCTACTAGTGTCAATATTTTGCCACTTCAAGTTCAATGTGGATACCTTACAAATGTTAGATCCTTTTATCCTCCCCGCTTTACACTATTATTGTCTTAAATATGATCTCTCTATGGGGCGCCTGGGTGGCTCAGTCGTTTGAGCGTCCAACTTCGGCTCAGGTCATGATCTCACGGTTTGTGAGTTCGAGCCCCGCCTTGGGCTCTGTGCTGACAGCTCAGAGCCTGGAGCCTGCTTCAGATTCTGTCTCCTTCTCTCTCTGCCCCTCCCCACTTGTGCTCTGTCTCTGTGTCTCTCAAAAATAAATAAATGTAAAAAAAATTTTTTTAAATATTATCTCTCTATATATTGAAAACCACATCAGACTATATTATAAACTTGCTTTTAACTGTTAAGCACATTTACTCATTTATTTACCCTTATTTTGCTGTTTCTTTATTCACAGTTTTCCAAATTTCTACCAATATCATTTCTTTTCTACCTGAGGAACTTTCTTTAGCCCTTCTTTTAGAGTCAGTCTGCTGGCAAAAAACTTCTCTTAACTTCCGCTTACCTAAAAAATGTCTTTATTTCACCTTCGTTTCTGAAGTATATTTTCATTTAATATAGAATCCTAGGTTAACAGTTTCTTTCATTCAACATTTTAAAGTGTTGTTCCACTTCTTTCTGGCCTCTGTGGTTTCTAGTGAGAAACCACATTTGAATTGCTGTTCCCCATAAGTAATCAGTTGTTTCTCTCTGTTGCTGTCGAGAAGTTGTTTTGCTTTTAGTTTTCAGGGATTTGATTATGGTACGTCGTGGTGTTGATTTCTTTGGGTTTATTGGGTTCTTGGATCTGTAGGTTGATCTCTTACCAAAGCCGGGAAGTTTTCAGCCATTGTTTCTTCAATATTTTTTCAATTCCAGTCTTTTTCCTTCCTTTCTGGGACTCTTGGACACTGATGGTGCAAATGTTAGATCTTTTGTTATTCTAACGTAGGTCCCTGAGGCTCAGTTTTTGTTCTTTTCAATCTATTTTCTCTGCGTTGTCCTGACTGTATACAGTCTGTTGATCTTCTCAAGTTTCACTGGTTCTTTTGTCATTACCCTTCTACCATTGATTTGCTCTCCTGAGTTTTTGTTTAGATAGTTGCATTTTTAAGTTTTAATTTTTCCCTTTGGTTTCTTATACCTTTTATTTCTTTGGTAAGATTTTCTATTTAAAATTTTTGAGAGTATTTGTAATTGTTTGTTAAAACATATTATAGCTGCTTTAAACACTTAACCCTATAAAGTTAAAACGCTTCTCTCCTGGGGCACCTGGGTGGCCCAGTCAGTTAAGCGTCCCACTCTTGATTTCGGCTCAGGTCATGATCTCAGGGTTTGTGAGTTTGAGCAGCACATCAGGCTCTGACCTGACAGTGCAGAGCCTGCTTGGGATTCTCCACCACCATCCCCACCCCTCTACCATTCAGGCTGTCTCTGTCTCTCTCCAAATAAATAAATAAATAAACTTTAAAAAAAAAATGCTTCTGTCCTATTAGGCTAGCCTTTTTCTGAAACTTTGGCTAGAGAAAGCAAGCCTTTCTTGTAGTTATTTTTGTCTGTGCCAATTAGTGTCATGAATAGTAGGAGGAGTAAAATGGAATGCTTTTACTCAATCTTGTATGAAATCATAAATTTGATATGTGCCTCTGGTTTACTACTAAGATAGATGTGATTAGAAAGGGTAAATGATTTGCCTGTCATAAAACTGGCTAGTGATGAAACCGAGGCTAGGATCTTATCCATGGCCCGATGTTTTCATCAGAACTATTAAATTTTACTGCATACAGGTTTGCATTTTTTATGTATTTGGTTGTAAAACAAATGGAGTCAAATGGTGTATTTAGTTATAACTAAATTTACACTCTAGCAGCTCGGAAACATTAAGTACCAACTATTTGCTAGATCCTGTATGAGGACTTATATGTTCATCTTCATTTACTCTTCACAAAAGACACACAAGTTAGTCATTAGCTGGTGCTGTTTCCACTTTGCCAGTGAGGAAAGTGGCTGCAAATAATAAAGTCTGCTTGAGTTATTCAGCATAGATGACGGCAAAACGAGCACTTCAATCCAGAACTGTTTGACACTTACACCTATTCTGTACTTGGGCTACTTGACTTTTCATGACAGTGAAAGGATGACTGATTTATTCATGGATTCATTTATCGAACACACGGTTATGAAGCCCTTACCGTATGACAGGCACAGCACAAAACAGCATATGATGCAATGTGTGGTGTAGACTCTTGGTAACCAAACGAAGTATCAAGAGATGGGATCCCTGGGAATGGGAAACCCTAGAGATAACGTCGTGTAGAATGTTGGAATAAATTGAGCTGAGCGTTAAATGGATGTTAGGCAAGTGGCCACGTGGAGTTCAGGGGACAGGAGATTTTAAATGGGACAAAGTGGCGTGAGCTAAAACACAGCAACAGCACCGTGAAGAAACTAGCCTGTTTAAATGGTACGATGGGAACTTTCCTTGTATTTTTCCCCCTATATTTTAAAACTTTCTCTATCATGGCTATATGGCCAATTAGAGGAGCATTTATCCAAATAAGAGAAAACCTTATTGTACTAAAGTGGGAAAATGGTAGATAAGATGGATAAATGTATTAGGTAGGGTACACATTGAGCTGCTTATAACAGAGACCCCAAAATACAGTGGTGTAAAAAAAGATTGAAATTTACCTCTCTCCCACAAATGAGTTCAGATGTAGGCAGGAAGCCCGGGATAGGGAGACTGCTTTCTATACCTCAAGACGATCCAGAAACTTCATTTCCTTCTTTGTTGTGCTCTGGTCCTGCAACCCCACTGTGTGTAAGTTCTGGTCCACGGGAAGGGGAACGGGGTAGGTAGTGAGCAAGCAGTTTTCATTTAAGGATGAGACCCGGATAACGCGCACGTCACCACTACTCATGTCCCACTGGCTACACCTGGAGAAGCTGGGGAATGTGGTTTTTGATTGGAAAGTCATGTGGCTAGTTAACACTTAGTGCCATCACTCACAAAAAGAGAATATCTTCATCCTTTCATTTAACTATTTTTATTTTGCGAGAAAGAGCATACACGTGAGTGAGAGAGGGGGAGAGAGAGAGCATCCCAAACAGATAGTGCAGAGCCTGATGTGGGGCTCAAACTCCCGAACTGTGAGAGCATGACCTGAGCCAAAATCGAAAGTCAGACACAGACTGAGCCACCCAGAAGCCCCTCTCTAGAGCCCAGACTTTATGCCCACAAGCTAGGTGCTAAATCTCTGTGCCTACTTTTCTGAATGCTGAAAATGCTTTCTAGGATTGTTATAAGAACTAGATAACTTCATGAATATCAACTTGTTGCTAGAGTGCCAAGCACACAGTTAATACTCATTTCCATGTCTACCACTATTCCGTTTTCTTTAAAAGTTTAAAGCAAGAAATTCAAGGAGAGCCAGTGCTGTTGCATCCCAGGCATCCCTTGTCTGCCTAGTGGCTGGATGAGCTCCACTATTCACTCTCTGGCCTCTTCCTCATTCCGTTGTCAATATTGTATCAGAATGCCTTTGCTAAAATATACTCCTGGATAGATCAATAACAACAAGTAATTGTGTTATTAATATTAGTATTGTGGCTACTAATCACAACAATCCTAAAGACGGGAACCCGCAATATCCCCCATTTTATACATTTGGAAATTGAGATACAGGGAAGTTAAATAACTTGCCACCAAATCACACAGTGAGTGTGATTTGTGAGTGGGTTCAAACAGATTTGTATGACTTCACAATCCAAGCTCTTAAACACTTATTTACATTACGTCTCCTATTCAAACATCTTTGGCCTCCTAATTACAAGCAAAACTAGATCCAAACTATTTCAGCTGGCATGAAGGCTGTCCTCAATCTATCTCGGATTGCCTTGCCCAGCCTTGTTTCCTATCTCCTTACTCAAGTGAGGAGATACTTTTCCCAGGAAACCTGTCCTGGTGCCTGGTTCCCTTTATGTGCTTCCTTACTTTCCCTCGTCAAATGAGTTCTTGTACAGAATAGTAAAAATAAGAACTGATTATTTTTCCATATGTTCCATTAGACTGGGAAGTGCTTTAAGTTAAGGACTCATTGTATCCCCAGCCCTTGGCCTTGACCTACAGTGCTCTTTAATGAACCCTGCATTCCAGTCAAACTACACCGCCTACTTGTCCCTGAACACCTCCATTTTCCTACCTTGTATTTGCGTATCCTGTTCCCACATTACATGTCCTTTTGCTGGCAGCTTTTTAAGATCTAGTTGAAATACCATCTCCTTTTAGAGGTTTTCTAATACATCTGGGGTGGAAATTCATTTCTTTTTCAATGGCTTCATGTTCCTTTCTACCAGCACTATAGCATATATCACTTCTGCTGTGCGTTAGTGTTTTCTGCAGTCAGCATTGCTCAAGAGACTTTGATGCCGTAGGAAAACACCGAATCATATTGACCTTTGTACCACCCCATGTGTTATAACATAACAATGTCACGAGGTGCCTGGCAACTCTTAAGCATTTTATAGAAATGTATAGAACCGAACTTGAATTTGCTTTCCACAGACTGTTCTCAGAAGCCTAGCACAGACCCCAAGAACTACCTGTGACGCAATATTCTTAGCAGGGGCTCATGGGCCCCAAGGGACTGGTGAACCCCTGAAACTACATGCATGACTGTGCTCATGTGTACAGGAGTTTACTAGAGAGCGGATCATGCCATACACTAGATTTTCAAAGGATTCTGTGATTCAAAAAGAGTAAGAACCATTGTTAACGATGGTTTATTCCTAATTTCATTAGGTCTGTTTTTCTTTCTCCTGTCCTCCTTCCCCCTCCTCTCTGCCTCCCCCTCCCCCTCTTTTTCTCCTCCTTCTTCTTCTTTGCTTTATTGGATAGAAATAATTGTGGGGGTGCCTGGGTGTCTCAGTCGGTTCAGCATCTGACTTCAGCTCAGGTCATGATCTCGTAGTTTGTGAGTTCAAGCCCTGCGTCGGGCTCTGTGTTGACAGCTTGGAGCCTGGACCCTGATTTGGATTCCGTGTCTGCCTCTCTCTGCTCCTCCCCACTCGCACTCTGTCTCTCTGTCTGTCTGTCTCTCTCTGTTTCTCAAAAATAATCAAATGTTTTTTAAAAGTTGAAAAAAATACAATACTGTACACATTGGGGAAAAGATGATAAATCTTAGTAACATATAGAAACAACGTGCATTTTAGGGGGCTTATTTGAATGATACGTGCACACACACAGCTCAATGCTGGTCAGAGTTTGGGGGAGCACACCCTCTCACCTGCTGCCCATGGAGTGAGAATTGCTACACTTTTCCTCTCTTTGTGTCTTTGTTATGTTGGCTCTTGAGTTTAAGAACTGAGATGAGGTGGAATCTCTCCCAGTTGTCTCTTGGTAATCGTAGTTCACGCACTTGTCTCACTAAACCCGCCCCCCTCTTCTAATTTTTCATTATTCTAAACATTTATTTCGCTCCACCTTATTATGTAAGCACTTAATCCCACATTTGGGGTTTTTAATCCTTTGTATCAAATTCCCTCTTATTACTTTTGTTCACCTTTTATAGCTCCCACATTACTTCTTTTCTTATTTTTCTATTTTCCTTTCTGATATTAAGTCTATTTTAGCCTCCTGAATCATCCTATTTTTAACCTCTTTTGTTCTCTTACTCATTTGAGTAATGACTTGGTTATGGTTGTACATTCGACAGTATGGTCTACCTTACACAGTCTTTTCAGATACCCGGTGGGTCATATGCTTAAATCCATGTAAAGCGATCAGCATTGTGCCCAGCCCAGTGCATGTAGGAACTGTTAGGCAACACCATAGTCAACAGGCTCAGGGAGGTCATTTGACCTATGTTTACACAGCTGAGTATGCCATGAAAGTTTTTTTTCAATTTTTTTTAATTTTTTTTTAATGTTTATTTATTTTTGAAGGAGAGAGACACAGCGTGAGTGGGGGAGGGTCAGAGACACAGAATCCGAAGCAGGCTCCAGGCTGTCAGCACAGAGCCCGATGCGGGACTCGAACTCACAAGCTGTGAGATCATGACCTGAGCGGAAGTCGGACGCCCAACCGACTGAGCCACCCAGGCGCCCCACCGTGAAAGTTTCTGATGCAGTTCTTTTGGACTCATACGTGGGTGGAGAGCTGATAGAGCAGAAACTCTGAAGTCGTTCAGTTCAGCAAATACTAATGGAGTGCTCTGTTCCTTCCAAGTACAAGCTGAGATTCTAGGTTGTACGTGCACATTGTCAGGAGTCATTTAGCTTAATCCGAGATTTTCACCCATTCCAAAAACATCTTTTCTGAATAGAATAAATTAGTCAAGAAATCTTTCTCATAAAGACTAAGAAGTTCATCGAGGCAGTCAGCAAGATGAAACAAAAAAGATTTTGCTTGATTTTTCTGGGCCCTTTCCTGCTATGTCTTAGAGACAAAGACGTGTACTTTAGAGGCAGATGAATTTGAGAGGGAATCTTGGCTTTACTCTTTCCAGGGAGATAGGAGCTAGACAGGAACAAAGACTGATGGAAGGCTCTGGGCTGAGAGAACAAGGGAAGATTGAGTTTGGGCTTGGTTTTTAATGTGGGGGCAGGGAGGCGGAATGAGGCTGGTGTAGTCTGTTGTATTTGCTCTGAGCAGGGTGGTGGGGTCTTAGGCGCTAAGGGTGACAAGGGAGAGCATGCTTGCATGGAGACTGAGAAGGAGGGGCCACAGACACCCGGAGGAAATGGGGCCCTTCTGTTTGGTACCACTGCCTGCAACTAGCCACAACCCCAGGTGGACAAGAGGCAGGCATAGGGTCTACTCAGAGTCGTCTCTTGAAGGAACAAGTCAGGAACCACCTTGATTAGTAGCCATTTGTTCTCATCCAGCCCACTTGCACATCCAGCCCACATCTGTACACACCACACAGCCTTCCATTCTCTCCCTGCCTCTTTCCCTCTTTCTCTCCCTCCCACTGAACTCCAAGGGCCTGGTGGCTTCTCAGGTTCAAGTCTTTGTCCTCAGATCTTCCCTAACGCCTGGAAAATTCCCTTCACCACTCAATAGCTTTGTCTTCTCGGTGACATTACTTCCTCGACGACTCCTTTTTCCTTTTCTGAAAGACAAGGAAAATCATTAATGCCACAGGGTGGCTGGCTACAAGATCAAATGAGATAAACAGAGAAAGGGGCCTAATATGGCCCCCAGCGTCCATGTGCCCTCCTCCAGTACATCCCCGTGTGCGCTCATCCTCTCTGTTGCCATGAGCGTGTGTCTTCATCCCTTTGCACACAGAGCCTGTTTGTTCCTCAGGGACTCAAGCGGCTGTGCGCCAGGTACCAGAAAACAAAGTGCCTTTCACACTGTTGCTCTCATTCTTCTTCACAGAACCCTTTAAGGGAGGAACACTTTTTCCTTTTTATAGCTGAGGCTCAAAAACTGTGAAGCAACTTTCCCAAGAGCCACAGCTAGCCAACTATAGAGCTAAGATGCCCACATAGCTCCGGAACTAGAGTGCTTTTCCACACAGCTGGCCTCAGCCCTGTCATGAATTTTCAGTTGTCTAGCACGTGTTGAGGAAGGGGACATTCTCTTCCAGTTAAACTCTTATGATTTACTGAGAAGTCCATGCTTGCAACCCAGAGTTACACTAAGCATATCAGCTTTTTTTTTTTTTTTTTTGTGAGTCACATGTTCTGAATTCTCCCCCCCCTCACTAGACTCTAAGGTGCTCGAGGTTAGAGACCTTGTTTGTTTTATTCTAGTTACATATTCCTGTCTTGTTCTTGGGACAGTGTTGGATGCTCACTCAATTTGTGTAGGTTGAATATATGAATGAATGTTTATAAGGTATAGAAGCACATCCTGGAGCGATTTTAATCCTAGTCTAGCTGAGAGGAAGAGGAAAGAGGGAGCAGAGAGGAACGTTCCCATCATACCAAGGTGCACACACAGACTCTGCTCAGTACAAGACCTTCCTCAGCGACACACAACCCCTCCATTCCTGGACACGTGGACATGTGCATAATCAGTTGTGACTATTTGACTATTTTTCAGCTTGTGGAGAAATATGGAAACATTTTTAGCCTGCAGCTCGGTGACATGTCTTTAGTTCTTATAACTGGATTGCCCTTGATCAAAGAAGTCCTTGTCGATCAGAACCAAAACTTTGTGAACCGCCCTACAACTCCTATCCGAGGACGTATCTTTAAGAACAATGGTAAGTTTCTTAATTAATGTATGGGGTGTATGCTTGATATTTTTATGATCTGTTAAAGGTGCCCTTGTGACTGTAATTCTCCAATACTCCCAGGGAGCTGGGCCATTATAAAGTTCCTACAATTAAAGAAAGCTGGATTCCCACATTTGCTTATTAAAGGCACCCTCTTAGGGGCGCCTGCGTGGTTCAGTCGGTTAAGCATCCAACTTTGGCTCAGGTCGTGATCTCATGGTTTGTGGGTTCAAGCCCTGCATTGGGCTCTGTGCTGACAGCTCAGCCTGGGGCCTGCTTCAGATTCTGTGTCTCCCTCTCACTCTGCCCCTTCCCTGCTCATGCTCTGTTTCTGTCTGAAAAATAAACAAACATAAATTTTTTTTTTTTTTTTTTTTTTTAAAAAGGCACTTTAGAGAACTTGGCAGGGTCCTGTCAGGGATTTGAGAGAAGCTGTGTCTCCTGCATGAACTCGCTCTGGAAGCACTGATTACTCAGTGAAAGCAGGGGAAGAGTCAATGCATTCTTATTCTTTCTGCTTTCCATTCAAATCTCTTCCCCTGGGAAAATTCATGTGCACCGTTTCCTTCTGCTCCTTATGGAAGTCCCTCTTCTTGCCTCTAGTTCCTCCGCTTTCTTGTTAGGGCTGTGCCCCACAAGGTATCTCGAGCCTTCCACTCTGTGTTGGAACAGTTTGGCATGAACACTTAAAACTGTCATTAAACATAAACATTTAAAAATCTAAATGGATAACTCAAATGTATTACTCCACCAAAGCAGCCTTTTTTTTTTTCCCAGATGCTTTTTGAAATAGTTTGTCTTTTAACGCTACCTCCACTCCATTTATTATGTGAGGCAGGGTGCTAGGTACTAGCAACATGACCATGAGTAGTGCTGACAAAATCCGTGTCCTTAGGGAACTTACATTCTATTCAGAAAGACACTATCAATGAGTGCTAATAACTTAATGCATTAGTATCATTAAGCTGGGTGCAGGATGCATTTATCAGGGGCATCTAATCTAGCCCTGGGATTCAAGGAAAGCTAATGTAAATAAATGACAATCAATTTAACAAAGTGAAGCAGCAGTCAGGCAGAGGGAATAGAATAGGAAAAGTCCCTTAGGTGGGAAGAAGGACAGTGAACTCGAGGAACTGAAAGGTGGCCCATGTGGCAAGTATAGGGATTAAATAGAGATAATTAAAGGGAAATTCAGCTGCTGAGTGCCAGGAATTGTTCATGCAAGTTCTTGCTAAGGGTGTTGGGTTTTATGCTAAATAACAAGGGAAACTCTAGAATTTTTTTTTTTAGTGATTTTTTTCATTTTATTTTTTTAATTTATTTTTTAATATGAAATTTATTGTCAAATTGGTTTCCATACAACACCCAGTGCTCATCCCAACAGGTGCCCTCCTCAATGCCCATCACCCACCCTCCCCTCCCTCCCACCCCCCATCAACTCTTAGTTTATTCTCAGTATTTAAGAGTCTCTTATGGTTTGGCTCTCTCCCTCTCTAACTTTCTTTTTCCTCCCCCTCCCCCATGGTCTTCTGTTAAGTTTCTCAGGATCCACATAAGAGTGAAGACATATGGTATCTGTCTTTCTCTGTATGACTTATTTCACTTAGCATAACCAACAGAATGGGAAAAGATATTTGCAAATGACATATTAGACAAAGGGCTAGTGTCCAAAATCTGTAAAGAACTCACTAAACTCCACACCTGAAAAACAATCCAGTGAAGAAATGGGCAGAAAACATGAATAGACACTTGTCTAACGAAGACATCCAGATGGCCAACAGGCACATGAAAAGATGCGCAATGTCATTCCTCATCAGGGAAATATAAATCAAAACCACACTGAGATACCACCTCCTGCCAGTCAGAGTGGCTAAAATGAACAAATCAGGAGACTATAGATGCTGGCGAGGATGTGGAGAAACGGGAACCCTCTTACACTGTTGGTGGGAATGCAAACTGGTGCAGCTGCTCTGGAAAACAGTATGGAGGTTCCTCAAAAAATTAAAAATAGATCTACCCTATGACCCAGCAACAGCACTGCTAGGAATTTACCTAAGGGATACAAGAGTGCTGATGCATAGGGGCACTTGTACCCCCATATTTATAGAATGGTTTCAAGTGGAGAAAGGAATCATCATGTTTACATTGTACATTTATAAAACCTACGTAGGTGGCAGTGTAGAAAATGGTATACAGGGAGCAAGAGACTATTACAGCATTTTAGCTTAGAGAAGGTACTAGCTTGGACTAGGGAGGTGGCAAGAAACGACAGTAGGTTAGGCCAGGTTAGTGGCAGTGAAGATACATAGATTTAAGGTATCCAGGGGGTAAATCCAACAAGATAGGATGACCTAAATCATGGGCGATGGAAAGGAGAGTGAGGTGTTGAGGTGGACACCCAAATGTCTGCCTCATGTGGAAGAGGGCAGGTGTTTAGTTTGGCTTGAGTGGGGAGTTGTATGGAGAGCATCACGAAGCCAATTATGGATACGCTGAGTTTGAAATGCTTTTAAGTCAGCAAAGTGAGGCAGACAGTTGTGTATGTCTGGAGCTCAGGGGCAGAAAGAAGTGGTCACGATCAACAGATGCCATTTAAAAGTTTAGGAGTTGATGAGATTTTCCAGGAATGGAGTATTGAGGGAGAAGAGAAGAGGTGTTAGACCTTATCTTGAAGTACTCCATTACTTCAAAATTTGATAAAAGAAGATGAACCAGCATAAGGTATGGGAAGGGAGAAAATCTGGAGGCCATGCTGTCCTGAGCAATGCTGGAAGGGAGGGCTTCAGGAAAGAAGTGCTCCGTGCTACCGAAAGATCAAGCAAGATAACATTGAAAAGTTTCCCCAGGTTTGACAAAGAGGGCTGCCTCGTGGAAATGGTGGAGGCCAAAGCCAGACACTAAAAGGGGTTGCACAACACTCTGGAGGTGAAGAAAACAAAGGAGTGTGGCCTTATCTGTGTTGGAAATCAGATGATGGTCTATTGAACACACTGAGTTGTTTCTGGGGTTTTGTTTTTGGTTTTTTTGTTTGTTTGTTTGTTTGTTTGTTTGTTTTTTGGGGGGGGGGTTGGCTCTTTGCCTTTCCATGTGCTATTTCTGCCTGGAATAGTCTCCCTTGCTTTCTTGAGTCATTCCTTCATCTTTCAAGTTCTAGCTTAGATTAGAGTCTCCTGGAAAGCCTTACCTCCTTACAGGTATAGATTTTTCTTGTCCATGGGTGCATTCTTAGTATGTGGCATAAAATTAATACTTAAATATACTTATGTGACTGGCAATCAAAGCATGGGCTTTGGAATCTAATTTGAACGTCTGTTCAGCTGCTTACTAACTGTAACCTTACAAAGTTGACGTTAGCCTTTGCGCCAAGGTTTTCTCATCAGCAAAATGGGAAGGCGACGTAATGATTATACCTGCCTCATAGTGTTTCTGTAAGTACCAGTGACATAATGCAGTAAAAATACCAAAGCCCCTGTAGTGCCAGCAATGCAATGCAGTAATGCTAGCCACTGTATCTACTGCATATCCAGAGATATCTACTGTATTTCTGGATAGTTTTCAAGTGCCTCAGTGCCCTTTTCCTTCCCACCAGTGCACGTTGCCATACCATTTGCCAGATATTTACATTATAGAATAAGAAAACCATAATGTTGGCTTTTTTTTTTTCCTTCCAGGATTGATCATGTCCAATGGCCAGACTTGGAAGGAGCAAAGAAGGTTCACCTTGGCAACACTCAAGAACTTTGGTCTAGGAAAGAAGAGCTTAGAGGAATGCATTCAGGAGGAGGCCCGTAACCTCATCCAAGCGATAAAAGAGGAGAATGGTGAGTGTTTCCTAGGACAGGTGCTGGAGATTGTGACTCATTCATTCATTAAACAGATGCTTATTAAGTGCCTTACGTACCTAACCTGTGCCCAGCATTGTGCCAGGCACTGAGCATATTGCAGTGAACAGCTAACCATGACCTTGCCTTCATAGAGCTCTAGGATTAAGTGCAGGAAGATTAATATTAAACACATTACCAGTTTTAAACCGTGGTCATCAGCTTGCCTTCCCAAGTATTGACGATTTGCTATATGTCAGACCCTAAGTAGGGGACTGTGGCTAGAGCCTCATAGGCGATTCTATACTTAAAATGTCCTATGTCCTATGTCCTGTAGAGGAGACTCTCTGTAGAAAATAGAAACAAACCAATCAGAAAGATCCGTCTCTTCTTCCACCTCCAGGACAGCCTTTTAACCCTCACTTCAAGATGAACAATGCAGTTTCCAATGTTATTTGTTCTATCACCTTTGGGAAACGCTTTGACTATGAGGATGCACAGTTTCAGGAACTGCTGAGGTTGCTGGATGACGTCACCTGTCAGGAGGCATCAAAGAGATGCCAGGTAAGAGGTTCTCTTTCAATATCTTGGGCTAGAATATTGGAGCCGATGTTCAAAACAGATGGGTTCTGACCTTTTGGTTTGTTTAAGCTAAAATATCACCCTTTGAAACTGACTTCACTCAAACTTACTGGAAGTCAATCTGTTGACTTTAGTGTTTTCTGATAATATAACCAGATATTTACTACATACAAAGAACATTTCTAACATTCATGTAAAGTACAAAACGTTACATGATATACACCTATGCATCCATGTTGTTTTCTTTAAAAAGCATGATATTGCCATTGCCTTTTGAGTCCCGCCCCTCCACGTCCCTCCCTAACCCAGGCACTCCCCTGCCCCAGAAGTGTTCTTTGGTGCCTGGCTTCTCCCTCCGCAGATTGCGGATTCGTCTGTGTTAATTGCTCTTTTCTTTTTTAAATCCTGAATAGTATTTCAGTGTATGAATACACCACTGTTTGTTGCTCTGTCCCTGTCTTGATGAACAGTTGGGCTGTTTCTAGTTTGGGGATGTTATGAATAAAGCTGCCATGAACATTCTTGTACAGTTGTTCATGTGGACACGTCCATTCATTTCTCTTGAATTTATACCGGGACATAAAAGATGCCTAAAGGTTTCAAAAGCAGTTACACTACTTACATGCCCATCGGCACTTGATATTATCAATCTTCTCATTCCATAGGGTACAGACCCTTGGGATTCAAACTTCACCCCTTCCTTGGTGGGCCCTGTACTCCATTTTGTCCCTCAGGGTCTGTGAGTCTGTCAAAAACTCTGTTCAGCTTCTTGGTCTCTCAGCCACTTTTCTGGATTTGGAAGACACTTCTATGGCCAAAGCAGCCCCAACTATTAAGGTCACATTTCTTGTATCTAGAAGTGGATTTGTTTCTATTTATTCCTGACAAACATCTTTGCCTGGAGCTTTATGGACCCAGTGAATCAAAACTGATAAAGCATTAGCATGATTCCATGCGCATTAAAAGGGTGCAATGAATGTGAGCTATTATTATCATCAAAGTTATTTTTGAATTCCTTTTTCTCATTCCTAGTCATAGGAGTCCCTAATTCCATAACCCCATGTTCTTTGGCCCCATGAGTGCAGAACCTAGGAAGTCATGAGAGTTTAGTGGGTACCCAGCTTATCTTCCCCAGGGAAAAGTAATTCCTGAGAGGGTTGGAAGGGGCAGTAGGGTAAGGCTAATAATTAGCATTTCTTGGAGTCCTCACATAGGCCAGGCATCTTGATGGACAGCAATACATACTTTACCATAGTTAATTCTTGCAAAAAAACCTTGAAAGATGAAATGGAGCGTCATGGTGTGTGCAAGCAGGTATGGGAGTGTGTAAGCAAATCCAGATAGTGATCCGCTGGCTCCGTCCTAGGTGCTGTATGGATCTCATGTCGCTCAGTCACCAGAAAAATCCTGGCCCCCCACTGGCAGCTGGTTAAACTAAGGAGCAACAGATTACATCATTGTTATCATCATCGTCATTATTATCAACAGAATATTATGGCTGGAAAGCAGCAGAGCTAATAGACCTGTACCTGTATCTGTTTAAGTCTGAGTGATTTTCCATTATGTCATGCTTCTTTCTACCAGAAGATATTATTAGAGAAAATGTTTTCAAAAATACTTTATTTCAGTAAAATATGTCTTATCTACATGGAGATTACATCATAGCAGGGCAGACAAATCCATAAGACATGCATCTATCATCTATCTATATCTTACACACACACACACACACACACACACACACACACACTTACTTGGGATAATTACCATGAAGGAGAATAAAACAGGATATGGGAACGGAGAGAGGCTGGCAGGGGTTATAGGATCATCAGGCTAAGACCACTCCAAGGAGGTGACATTTGAACAGCACCCTAATGAAGCGAGGGGCCAGAGTTATACAGATTTCAGAGGAAGAGTGTTCTAGGTGGAAGGAATAGCAAATGCAAAGACCCAGACAAGAACATCCTTGATGTCCAAACAAGAACATCCTTGATGTCATCACAGGGGCCAGTGGTGCTGCACTGGAGAGAGTGAGAAAGAACAAGATGGCAGGAAGTGATAGCAAAGGAGGTGACAGGTGTGTGTGGTGGCTGGCCCATGCAGAGCTTATAGGCCAGCAGCATGATGTAGAGCTTTGTCCGAAAACCATGGCAAGTCATTGGAGGATTGAGAGCCAAGGAGTGAAATGATCTGATGAAGGTATAAAGTGATGCCCCTGGCAGCTCTGGAAAACAGACCTGGAGGGGGTTAAGAATGGAATCAGTGAGGCTGATGAAGCCTAGCACAGCATCCAGGTGAGAAATGTTGGGTGTTTGTTAGGGGGGAACGTGGCTGGGGTGGTGAGCCGTGGTCTGAAACTGGACACATTTTGGATGGAGTGTTGAAGTGCTTTGCTAGAGGGTGACAGACAAGAGTCAAGGTGACCCCAAGGTTTTAAGAGCCAGTAAGTGAGAGATGGAAAGAGAATATCCATTGTTTTATCTCAAAAAGCGAAAAATTGGCACCAAATTGTCTCTCTGTTTCATTTTTCTCACTTAGCTCTACAATGTATTTCCATGGATTATGAAATTTCTTCCTGGACCCCACCAAACACTCTTTAGCAACTGGGAGAAACTGAAATTGTTCGTTGCTCAGATGATTGAAAACCACAAGAGAGACTGGAATCCTGACCAAACAAGAGATTTTATTGACGCTTACCTCAAGGAGATGGAAAAGGTGAGGAAATCAGAGTTGTTTCCTGTTTGTTCTTAAAGAGCAAATGGGAGCGTACTCATTTCCTATTGCTGCTGTAACAAATTACCACAAACCTGGGAGCTCCAAACGATGCACGTTTATTCTCTTATAGTTCTGGAGGTCAGAAATCTGAAATCAGTGTTACTGGGCTAAAATCAAGGTGCTGGCAAGGCTGGTCCCTTCTGGAGGCCCTAGAAAAGAATCTGTTTCCTTGACTTCTCCAGCTTCTAGAGGCTGCCTTTGTTCATGGCTCCTTTTTCCATCTTCAAAGCCAGCATGGAGCATCTTCTCTGCTGCCATCCTTCTCTTGCCTCTCTCTTATAAAGACCTTTGTAATTACGTTGGAGCCACTGGAATGATCCAGAATCATCTTCCCATATCAAAATTCTTTTTTTTTTTAATTTTTTAATGTTTATTTAGTACAGAAGGACAGAGTGTGAGAAGAGGAGGGGCAGAGAGAGAGAGAGAGAAAGACACAGAATCTGAAGCAGGCTCTAGGCTCTGAGCTGTCAGCACAGAGCCCAACGAGGGGTTCAGGCTTATGAACCATGAGATCATGACCTGAGCTGAAGTAGAATGCTCAACCGACTGAGCCGTCCAGGTGCCTCCTGCCATATCAAAATTTTTAACTACAATGTCCCTTTTAGCATATAAGGTAACACCCACAGGTTCCAGAGACTAGGATATGGACATCTCTGTGGGTCATTATTTAGCTTACCACGGGGAGTCAAAATAGAAGCAGTATTTCATAGAGTGTAGAAGCAGCATTAATTCAGGATTGATGAGGCAGGTAGAAATAAGGATAGGGGTAAATGATATTTGGCTTGAGTCCTTGGGGATACTCAAATACTGCCTGTTCATCTTCTATTCTCTGCTCTTTGCCCATATCTGAAGGAGCTATACACAAAAGGAAAGCTAACAGTTGAGCTTCAAAGAACTCTTTCATTGTTATTTGGATCTGGGCCCAGTTGCCTGCCCCTTCCCTCACCCCCCAGTGCAGAACACAAGAAAAGCTGAGTTGGATGCCAGAGTTCAGCCTCAGGGCCTGAGTGGGACTTCTGCCTTCCTCTTTGATCTTCCTATCATCTACTTTCCAGCATTATAGGAAAGAAGGAGGGAAAAGCCAAATTGGATGTGTAGCCTTTAGCCCAGTCACCCCTGTGTTCAATATACCTCAATGCATCAGTATCACTGTCATAATCGTTGACTCGTCAGATTAGTTGTGTCTCCTCTTGGGATTGACCAGACTGGTAGATTTCTATCCATCTCCCCTTTTATCTCACCTTACTGGCATAACATTAGTAGAAGCATTGATTTCTCCACAAAGGCGGAGACGTCACTTACTAAATGCTGTGCAGGTATGGAGCCACACACTGAGCAGATTGTTGGCAAATTGAAGCTTCCGGGGCAAAGTGGTAAAGATGAAGGAATTCCATGAGGAATGGTTGATGGAATGAGAGTGGTTTCACCTAGAAAGGAAGACATTAACAGGGAGATACGAGCATTGTTCTCCATAAGAGGAATTCAGATTATTCTTCCTGGTATCAGTACAAACACGTTGAGTATTTGTTATGTGCTCTTTTCATCTCATGTAATTTATAGTGTCATCTTAAGGGGCATGTGTATTTCATTGCTATTTTCTGAAACAGGAAACTGAAGCACAGAGAGATTAAGTGACTTGCCCTAGGTCATACAGAGAGTGAATGGTGTAGCTATATTGGAACCCTAGTCTGTCTTTCCACTTAACTGATTCTCTTCCCACTGTACTAATAGATTCTCCCAAATTATAGATATAAAAAAAAAAATAAGTGTCTTGATTTTCATCCACCAAAGCCAGCAAAAGTTTCCAGCACTTGGGGCGAGAGGATGCTAATTTGCTGAAATAAAGTCTCTACCTCTTGAGATGGCCGAAGGGAAAGATATTTCTCCTGGGAATCTTTTCTTCCACATTCTCTCCCTAGGATGAAGCCCCTGTGTGTTGTAGCAACCAAGAACCCACTAAATAAACCTATAACCTTGTGCTTTCTAGAATAGGGGCAATGCTACTTCAAGTTTCCACGAAGAAAACCTCATCTACAGCACCCTGGACCTCTTCTTTGCTGGAACGGAGACAACTTCCACAACACTGCGCTGGGGTCTGCTTTATTTGGCCTTATACCCAGAAATCCAAGGTGAGCATGCCAGTGAGTGTGCCTGGGGCAGGACAGAATGGTGTCTCCTAGAGCATACGGCCCCAAGTTGGGACTAGAAGATAGGATGGTAGAATGGAAAAACAGTCTTGAGGTGACGTGGACTTGAGAATGGGCACATTCTTCAATTTTCCTGTTAGGACTGTGATGGGTTCACATAATCCCAGTGTAATAGAGTCCCTGCCCTCAGGAAACTCAGAATCTAGAGTGAAAACAGTGAAGTCAATGGACACTGTGGTGAGTTTCAGGAAAAGACTTACATTCTTATACGAATGTATCTTGTTACAAGCTTCTAGCCTTTTACGTCATGTCTTCCATTGGCCTGTGGATAATGTTCAGACTCCTGAGTCTGGCATATCATGCTCTCTGATGTTCCTTCTTCTGCCTGTCCAGTCTTAGCTCCACCCACCGTACATGGTGGCCTCACTAAATTACATGCTGTTTTCTTTGCACTGTCCTTATTCATGCCTCTGCCACCAAGCTTGCTCTTCCCTCTCATCTGCTTCCCCATTTTCTCTACATGGTAAATCACCAGGTGTGCCTGAAGAATCTGCTCAAATACAACCTCCTCTAAGATGCTTCCCCACTCTAATAGGAAACTCCTTACTCTAGAGATGACTTTATTATTACTGGATTATTTTCCTCCTCTAGAGATGACCTAACACACCTCCATTACTATGCGATTGCACATTATTCATATATCTTCCCCAAAGACTGTCATCCATTCAAAGGCAGTGACTGTTATAATCTTTTTTTTTTTTTCTCTCCAGGACCCAGAGCAAATTTGAGCTGGAGAGATGGGATGCTAGGATACAGTTTTTCAAACTTTGGATAACAGTTTATTAATGGGATATAAAATCAATTTAGTGGATCAAGACCAACATTTTTTACTAAACTAAAAATAAAGATCAGAGTACTTCCCATGTACGAAGGATAAGATTGTTCATCAAACTTTATTTCTTTCCATATATTTACATAAAAGTATGTTTTATGATTCATGATGTAAAATGCGTTTGGAACTCTGAATTACATTTTCTAAAAAGTTTAAAAGCTATCTCATTGGGATATAGAGTTGGCTTCTGTAATAGGGTCTCCAAAATAACAATAGCTTAAAATGATAGGGGCACCTGGGTGGCTCAGTCAGTTGAGCATCCAACTTCAGCTCAGGTCATGATCTCACAGTCCGTGAGTTCAAGCTCAGAGCCTGGAGCCTGCTTCAGATTCTGTGTCTCCCTCTCTCTCTGCCCCTCCCCTACTTTCTCTCTCTCTCTCTCTCTTTCTCAAAAATAAATAAATATTAAACAAAAATTTTAAATGATAGTTTATAGCCATCTTCACAGCACCATTATTCACAGTAGCCAAAAGGTAGAAACAACCCAAGTGTCTATCAATGGAAGAAAGGATGAATAAAATACGGAATACATTGCAATATTATTCATCCTTAAACAGGAAGGCATTTCTGACATGTGTTATAACACTGATGAACCTTGAAGACATTATGCTAAATTAAATAATACAGTCACGAAAAGACATATACTGTATAATTCCATTTCTATGAGGTTTCTACGGTAGGCAAATTCATAGAAACAGAAAGTAGAATGGGGGTTGCCAGGAGTTAGGGTAGGAGAAAATGAGAAGTTATTGTTTAGTGGATGTACAGTTTCAGTTTCTCAAGGTAAAAAGTTCTGGAGATTGGTTGCACAATGTGAATATGCACAACATTATTAAACTATACACTTAGATGTGGTTAGCATAGTAAATTTTAGGTCACATATATTTTACCATAATTTTCAAAACTCATTAAATGGTCAGGAAAAAAAATTCTAGGGGTGCCTGGGTGGCTCAGTCAGTTGAGCGTCTGACTCTTGATCTCAGCTCAGGCAGGTCAAGATCCCAGGGTCATGGGATCAAGCCCCATGTTGGGCTCCACACTTAGCACAGAGCCAGGTTAAGGTTCTCTCTCTCTCCCTCTGCCCCCTCCCCCGCTCACTCTCTCTAAAATAAAAATAAAATATATTTAAAAAATTCTTATTTCTGTCAAAATTAAAAAATCTAAGCTTGACTCAGCAGAGCACTTTGGGTTCTAAGCTTCTTCCAACGTGTTGCTCTGTTGTATCTAGAATGATGGCCTTGTTTATACTCTTAAAGATGGCTCACCTTGAGGGCTGCCTTTCCACAAGTGGGAAGGGAAGAAGGAAACACCCTTCCTTTAAGGACATGTTTCAAGTACCAGACATTCCTTCTACATTATTCTATTGACCAGAACTTAATCACATGGTCACACTTACAAGGGAATCTGGGAAATGTAGTATGTAGCTGGGTAACCAGGCGTCCAGCTAAAAATCTCTTATTGTAGAAAAAAAAAAAGGAAAACAGCTATATTGGGGCACAATTAGAAGCGTCTTTGATGTGTTGGGTGCTCACCTAAACCAGTTCATGTAAATCTCAAGACGTCCTTAAGAGGAAGGTAGATTTATCCTTACTGGTAAGAAGAGAAAACAGCCTCACAGAGTTTAAGTAACTTGCAGTAGTAATGTTGTAGAGCAAGAGTTTGCAACCAGATTTGTCTAAAACCCAGGCCCACTTTCCACTCATGTAATTCCTGAGAAATCAGAGTCTATAGAGCCTGCTATAGTTTTAGCCATTTTGATCCTGGTTATGCCATTCTTTAGTTTAATCGGGCTTAAGGAAAGATGTGGAAGAGTAGAATAATAGAACCTTCTTTTCCAGAAAAAGTCCAAGCTGAGATCGACAGGGTGATTGGCCAGTCGCACATACCAAGCACAGCCGCTCGAGAGTCCATGCCCTACACCAATGCCTTCATCCATGAGGTGCAACGAATGGGAAACATCATCCCCCTGAATGTGCCCAGGGAAGTGATAGATGATACCACGCTAGCTGGCTACTACCTGCCCAAGGTAACCAGGGACTCTCAGCCTCAGATCTTCAAATCCATCTTTTAGAGCTCAGAACTGGAAAGTGACTCATACTCTTGCCTTAGGGAATCACTTAAATGGGAAAGAGATATATTATACCTGAGATAATACTAGTTTTTTTCTCCATGTGTGATCTTTGGAACATTAATCCAATGAGACGTTAATAGGTATTAGGGAGGGGAAAGGGGATTCCTACGTCAAATATGTTTAGGCAGAGACCGGCTTTTCTTTGCTGTGGGATGTCTCAGTGGGTTTTTTTATTTGTTTGTTTGGTTTTACTATGTAATGTGCATTATGCGTCTTTGTGGGGATACAGCAAGCAGCAGTTCTCAGACTTTGCCACGGAGCCCTTTTCTTTGCCTTTGTGGAGCTTCTCACAGTGCTAGGAACCTGCCAGACTTGGAAAATTCTGCTTCACAATCCTGGGGTTCTAGAACATTAAAATAGGAAGGGACATTTGAGACCACCTGGGTCAATATCACATTAATGCTGGAGTATTTTTTCCAGCTTTTACTTACAGACCTGTCATGGGACTGCCTCACAAAGGAAACCAATCCAGGTGTATGCAATATGAATTATTAGAAAAAGAAAGGAACCAATACTTATTAAGCAATGAGTATGTAGCATGGACTATATAGATTCTTTCAAAATGTATTCATCAGTCTTCAGAATACCTATTATTCCCATTTTATAAATTGGAAAGTCGAGGCTCAGGAGTGATAAAGCTTGCATAAGATCTCTCAACTACAAAGAGACAAGAGTTGGGTTCCAGAACCAGATCGGTTTGTTTCCCAGGCTCATCTTTTTTGTACTACACCATGTTCTCTCCACAGGAGTTGCCTTACTTGGAGTTTAAAAGAGTCTCCCTGCAAGTGTTCTCAGTTGGCCCCTGTTAAATTCCTGTCCTCACAAAGGAAATTCTGTTCTCGCTCTGCCCACCAGTCTTAAGATCTAGGCAGACAGCTCTCCTCTGCCCTCTGGTGTCGTCTCTGCACATTGCACATTTACAGTTCCTTTGCTTTCTCAGGGTGTCGGTCGGCTTCTGTGGATCCATTCCAGTTTGTCTGGATCCCTCTGTGTGTGTCTTACCGGGAACTTCTCTCAACAGGCAGAACCAGGGGAGCTTACCTATTCCTATCCTATTCCTACGGCTGTTTCCATTCACTGTTTTCTTATTGATAGACATCTCGTGGGTGAAGGCTTAAGTCTAAATTATTTCACAGGTGCAGTTTGCATTTTTCTAGCAATTCATTTAGCTCAACAGACTCATTCTACCACTGGCTTTAAAGATCAGCTTTAATAAAGATCCTGGGAACTGAGAGATTTTAGTGACTATATCTTGTAGAGGCCAGGAGCCATGCCTTTGACATGAACTAGACCTTGTACAGATCACAGCTTTACCTCTTCCCACTGCGTAACTCTGGGCATATCACTTCACCTCTCAGAGCTAAGACTTATCTATCTGTAAAATGCCATTTAAAACTACTTCATGGATGGAGAGAAAATGAGGTCATGCATGTAGTGTTTAGTGTAGAAAGTGCTCAAAATAGCAGTGATTTACTAACTTAACAAATATCCAGTAAGCATCTAAAAGGCTCCCACCTGGGAAAACAACTCTGAACAAAATAATCATGCAAGTCTATACTTATAAACCACAGAAACTGCCCAGAGGGGAGAACCCGCTGGTTTCCATAAAGATACAGGCCAGCTGGAATGGGGAGGAGGGGCACGAGTGGTCTGAGAGGGCTTCCAAAGGGAAGTGGTGTGTGAGCTGAGGATTAACGAGTGATGGAGAGTTAGCTCAGTGACAAAGTAGGGAGGAAGTGCATCCAGGCAAGGAGAACAGCTTATAAAAAGGCCTAGAAATGAGTGGGAACATAGCATGTTTGGGAAGCTGAAAGAAGGCGTCTGGAGTGCAAGTGCAGGAAGAAGGAGAGTGGTCCAGACAGGGGTCAGGAGATGGGTCTCTCCCCTAAGGGTGATGGGAAGCCAGTGAAGGGTGTTCAAGGTGTGGGTGGGCGGCTGGGGGTTGGCATCATTCTATCATGTCCAAAGCTCACTCTGCTTTTAGAGCGTGGAGCAGATTGAAAGGGCGAGAGAGGCCACGGGCATGGTGGGCAGCTCTTACAAGACCGTAGGCAAGGCAGCTGGTAGCCTGGATCAGAGGCGGGGGTGGACACAGAATGGAAGTGACAGAACCAAGAGACATTTAAAGTAAAAGTGAGCCGCCTCACTAAAGGATTGAAGGCAGAATGAGGGGAAGGGAGACAACACAGAGGACTTCTCGTTTCTCGTTGTGTCCTTCGATGAATAGTGGTTCCCTTCACTGGGGGACCTGATCCTATTATTAAGCCTTCTGTGGAGTATACCAGACACTAAAGGGAAGAGAATGGGAAAAAGAGAGATGCATGGGGTATCTTTTACCTGGGTAGAGCTGCTAGAGTTATCACTTCGCTGAGCGGCTGGGTTGATTTGGGTGTGGTACTGACTAGCTAGCTGTTGCATTATTCTCTCTGGTGTAGACATGTCCCTGTAGAAAGATCCATTCTGCAGTCAGTAGAAGCTACACTTCTCTGATAAAACTCCCTGCAAGCCCATCATTTTAAGCTATACCATTGCAAAGAGCAGGGTGGCTGCGGGGGAGGGGGTGGTGGGTGGGTAGGGGTTAGGCTCAGAAGACAGTGAGTTGGGGAGTGTGAGGGAGTCTGGGGTGTGGTCAAGCCCTGGCGTGGGAGTCAGGTGACTGCTGCACTTCTGAGTACACGTGTTGCATGGGTCAAGCCTCGCCTGAGTGTTTTCTGCCTTTTCTAGGGAACCGTGATCGTTACCAATCTGACTGCACTGCACAGGGACCCAACAGAATGGGCCACCCCCGACAGGTTCAATCCGGAGCATTTTCTGGAGAATGGACAGTTTAAGAAAAGGGAATACTTTCTGCCTTTCTCAGTAGGTGAGTTGTGACAAAAGGAGTGTGAGAATCCACAGTCCCTCTTTTGGCCCTTCCCTACCCTTTTCCCCGTCATGCTTGGCTTTTTGAAGGTTTCCAGATAGCCCTGTTCAGCGTGACTCCCCTCCTGCTGTTCTCTGCACCTGTGGATTCCTTACTTCCTCAGCCCTTGCTTGCATCTGATGGAGGTTTTAGCTTTACTTTGTTCTGTTCCCCAGAGCACTGGGGACAGAGATTCAGTCCCCATCTCTCGCTCACAAAGAAGGTTGGATATTTGCTATCTCTATAGAGGTTTTAAATGTCTCAAGTTCTTTTTAAAAGCCACCCACTCACATAGAGCTAGAGGCAATTTATAAAAATAGGATGGGGGTGGGGCAAGGAAAGGGGCTACTTGTTTATCATTATGGCCATCAGGAATGACTCTGGATGCCACTGTCCTAACTAGGTGGGATTCTACCCTAAGAGGCGCTTTTGATTTTTACAATTTTAATTATCCTTTAAAAATCTGGCTAATACATTTATATGGTACAAAGCTTGTAAAGTACAAAAGAGGATGTAGTGAAAACTCTCACATGTCTCTAAGCCAGCCAGTTCCAAAAGGGTGTTTTAATTCTTAACATTGTAAAATGAATAACAAAAATTCTTAGAATATTCCAGGTATTGAGTTAGGGTATGTTGCTTAGATTTTTTTTTCAAGTAATTCCCCGATTCTTGAATTCTATAAAGATTTCTTGGGCATCTATTACGTGTCAAGCATCAACTCTGAGGATTTGACAATGAATGAAGTGGAAAAGAAAAAAAAACTGCTCTCATTAGCATGCGCTCTGGTGTAACATTGCAGGGTTCAGATTACTAGAACCACTTCAAAGATAAAGAGACTGAGGCTTAGAAGGGTAACTATGACATCTAAAGTCATCAAATTCATGTGCCAGAGCGAGAACTCAGTGTTAACCAGATTTATCAAAAACTAAAGCCTGTGTTCTTCCTAGCACTGTCTCCTAAACATACACATATATGTATGTATATATAATAATATAGTTATATTATTTAGTTATATACATATAACTAAATGCTACACGGAGCCCATACTGTGGAATGCACGATAGTCTGCTTATCATTAACTTAAAAATAAATACAGATTGCTTTTCTGATCCAATATCCTTTTGCTGTTGATGACACTAGGGCTCAGAAGGGGAGGAACTGGAATTTGAACCCATGTGATAAGACCTGAAGTCCAAGGTGCAGCACCGCCCTGAGTGTTATCTGGGCTGATTTCTGATTAGAGCTTCTTTGTCTTTCTTCACCTGATTCCAAGTCATCTTTGCTCACATTGGACAAATCCCTCCCTGATAGGAAAGTTGCTGTGAGATATAGGAATACCTTCCAGTCTTCTGTCTACAGTAACTTCAAGTTTTATATTTCAGTACCAAGTCCCAGCCGTCTATTTCAAGGATTGGATTATAATTATTTTTGCCTCACTGGTGATTTGCTATTGAGAATTTTATCACACCCTCTTAATTACAGACTTCATTTGCAAGCACATTATCTCATTTAATCTTTGCAGCCACCCAGTTATTAATAACTAGGAAAGCGATCAGTATTTCCTTTCTTCATACAAGGAAACTAAGAATAACAGAGTGGTTTCTTATCCAAGGAATGAGGCAGAACAGGGCCTACAAGTTAAGGTTTTATACTTCTCATCTACTGCTGTCTTTAGCACAACTAGAATATAACTCTCTTCCCCCTTCAAGTCCCTTTCACTTTGATTCAGAGTTCATTCCACAGGTGTCAGTTAGCATACGTACGCATAACAAACTCCACGAACGCAATGGCTTAAAATCATAAGTTATTAAAACAATATTAGTGCTTACAAATCTGCACTTCAGTTAGGGAGTTCTGGTCTTAGCTGGGTGTGTTTATGTGTTTGGGAGGTCAGCTGGCTGAAAGGCTGATCTGGGACCTCAGCTGCAACCACAGGGCTTTCCATGTTACCTCTCATTCTCTGTCAAGCTAGCCTGAGTTTGCTTACATGGTAGCCATAAGATCCCAAGGAGGAGAATGGGTGGAGCTAGAGAGTGTAATGCTAAGCGAAATAAGTCAGAGAAAGACAAATACCATATTTCACTCATAGGTGGAATTTAAGAAACAAAGCAAACCAGCAAAGGAAAAAAAAAGAAGAAGAGAGAAAGACAAACCAAGAAACAGACTCTTAACTATAGAGAACAAACTGAGGGTTACCAGAGGGGAGGTGGGTGCGGGATGGGTGAAAAAGGTGATGGGGATTAAGGAGTGCACCTGTTGTGAGGAGCACTGAGGAATGAATAGAACTGTTGGAGCACTATGGTGTACTCCTGAAACTAATATAACACTGTATGTTATCTATCCTGCAATTAAAATAAACAGCTTTGTAAAAAAAAAAAAAAAAAAAATGCCAGTCATGGAAGTTGAGGCATCACTTGCATGTCAGCCAAATGCAACAGCTGACACTCAACTGGTCCTTTTACAATAAAGGGCACTATCGGGACCGCTGGCAAAACCTGACTGGGGATCTCAGGAGGAAATGGTGGTGATGCATCGGTGTTTCCTTGAGTTGGTGGTTATATTGTAGTTATGTCGGAGAATGTCCCCGTTTGTAGGAAACACATACTAAAGAGTTCACAGGTAATGTAGACAGTGTATGCTCAGATAACTTGGGAGAAACAAGCTCTTTGTATTATTTTTGCAACTTTTCTGTACTTTGAAAGTGTTTCAGAATAAAAGGCATGATAGGGAAAGTATAACAGTAAATAAATAACTGTAACATACAGAAAGCTATCTTAATACTGCCACCCAAAATGTTTCACTTAAGAAGTGTTTTCAATCATATTCTTCCAATTTTTGAGAATTAACCAGATGAAGTTAATGCTAAGCTCTTTCGCAGCTAGAATATTTATTATTATCCAGGTGATGTGTTAAAATACTTTGTTTTGCTGTGTAAGTTACTGAATTCTTTGCTCTATTTGGATTCAGTATGTAGCCCACACAATATATAAAATAAGGTTCCCATCTTAAACACACACACACACTCTCTCTCTCTCTCTCTCTCACACACACACACACACACACACACACACAGAAGTTTCCCTTGATAACTGAAGAGGTTACTTAATTAGTCCCAAATCACAGGGCTAGAATTGGAGGAGTTGAATTGGCTCTCCCTTCTTCTGCTTCCAGGTCCTCCCTCACTAACAGGGATTGGGATGTGGCTAGGTTGGTGCCAAGTGTGAGCTAAGGGATCCAGCAAGGGCCCCACGTCAGAACCAAAAACCCCACTGGGGGAAAGACCACTGTGTATAAGAAGGACTATTCAAGGAGGGAACCTGACGTAATTCCAATGCAAAGGGCCATCCATGGCCGTGAGGTCCCCAGTCATTAAGAAGGAAAACACGACATGGGGGACAGATGTCCTACATTTTAGAAAACCTGCTCTGACATTCACTGGCTTCTACTTTTCAACAGTTTTGTTATCTGCTAGTGTTGTTGTTTGCTGATTGATTTTGAAAAGTCTTCAGGCTACACATTCACCTTCTAGGTCAACCCAGGCCTCCCTCCTCTTCTGGTCCCTCACCCTGTACCTTCGCCCTGTGCATCAGCTGCTTGACCCTTGAAAGCATTGGAGTCCAGACTTAATACTCAGCCTGGCTGGCTATCAGATTAAAGGAGCCTCCATACGTAAAGCCGTGGGGCCTTCCAGCCCCTTCTCCTACTCAGGTTTTGCAAGAAGTAGATGTCAGCCCCACACTAGATGGGAAGATGACCTCTCTTATGCTTTTGTCTTCCAGGAAAGCGGGTGTGCCTTGGAGAACAGTTGGCCAAGTCTGAGCTGTTTATCTTCCTCACTTCCCTTGTGCAAAAATTTACCTTCAGGGCCCCCGACAATGAGAAGTTGAGTCTGAAGTTCAGAATGGGCATCACAGTCTCCCCAGTCAGCCACCGCCTCTGTGCAGTCCCTCGGTCTTGAAGTTGTCAGGGAGTGACCCTGAGGGACGATCGGAGGAATTGGACTCAGGAAGCTCCATGCAAATCCCAGCTTTGCTGTCTCCTCTGATGGAGCCTTGAGCAGATCTTTTATGTTGTGAATGATTTACCCTTTTCATCCAGGAGATGAAAAGCAGATAATGGTTCCTGCTCTCAAGGAAGAACTATTACAAAAACCAGAGGGAGAATGGACTTTGAGTGATTCGGAAACCATAAAGCTTATCATAAAAGTTCTAGCTGAAATCTGCCTCTTTCTTGCCAGCTTCCTTAGACACGGATTTGCTTCTGGCCTGTGGAGGTAGCTCAGGTCAAAGTGGTGCCAAATGGTTGGTAAGAGTTAGAATGTGGACCCTGAGGCAGCCAGAGGCTAGCCACAAATGCGCTCACTCGTGGTAGCGCTGTGCAAGCATTATCTTGCTCCGGCCTCAGAATGGCCCTCTGGCAAGTCAGCAGGGCAACTGTCACCCCCTATTTATAGGCAGGTTTCTAAGAAGCAGCAGTTTATAAGGTTTACCTAAAGAAACACTACCTTGGCCTTGAACTCAGGAGCAAGCAGAGGGCGACCACTGTCAACTAAACCTGGGGAACAGGTTTGGGAAACAATGTGGAATTATCTTCTTTGAGGGTCACTCTTTGCCTCAATTCCTCTATCAGGCATTTATTCTCAAGCTGTTCACATTGGATTTAACTATGTGGTGGGTGTGAGTTTTCTTGCAAGTAGATGGGTCAGTTTTTGAATGGTAAGTATTACCAGCCTAAACTCAACTGAGCCCTGGTATATAGTAGGGAACCAGAAATCCCAGGATCCTGCTCAACCCTTCTGTACGTATTTGCTGAAGGGAGACAATGGCCACAAAATGGAAGGCCGAGTAACACTCATGGTCCGTGGAGTTTTGACACCAACCCCAATGCAAACACACACAAAGCCACCTGGGAAACTGGACTAAACCACATAGAAGATCTTTTTTCCCCTAAGGTAGAGACTCTGTGTGCTTCTGCCTGCTCTTTTGGAACTTTGCTACCACCAGTGAATCAAGCTCCTGTTACCCTGATGGATGACGAGAAACACATAGCCCAGGCATTACTGTTATGTTGCCCTGGCTGCCAGCTACCCAACCACCCGAGCTGTGCTCAGACCCTCCGACGTGAGCTGGACCTGAGCACATCCAGCAGCCGAACGAACGTAGATGCATGAGTGATCCCAGCTGAGACAACAGTTGCCCAACTGAACTCAGCCTAAACCGCTCACCTTAGATTTGTGAGTTAAACGGTTGTTTGAAGCCACTATGTTTTCAGCTGTATTGTTATACGACAATAGTTAACGAATACATTCCTACAGGGCAGGAACAGTATCCGTCTGGTTTAAGAACAGTGCCCTGAACATGATAGGGCTCAATAGATAGTGAATTAATGGATAAAATAAGGTAGAATAATTGTGGGCTAATGTTAGATTGGACCAATCGCTCCAAATCAGATCTCTGCCGCTGCGCCTCTGTCCTTGTCACCTCATTCTAATGACCTGTTTCTCAGTCCTGATGCCAACTTCTGTTATAATCCTTTAGGAACACAGTGGAGGAGTACAGGTTTGTTCTGACCTTACTGTTTCCTTCCATTTCCCAGGTGGCTTTCTGGAATGGGGCCACCTACCCCTCTTCCCCAGGCTTAGTTCTCAAGAACAGGCTGATGTCCCTGGATGGGTATTTTGTACTGTCTGGTTCACACTGTGTTTCTGTGCTTTCACCGTGAGCTATGTGTTCTGTTCTGAAAAGCTAAGAACTTTTCCCTGTGCTTTTGAAGCAAATAAATGAAATTAAGCAAGGATAAAGGGTCAAATGCAACGGGTCACTTTCAGGGGCTGGCACAGAATCGCTGATGATGCCTGTTGCAACAGTCAGGGTCAGAAGAGAGGCTTCTCTTAGCCCCAGTACATGAAAGGTCCAAAGATATCACAGGGCTCTTGTTATATATAAAACATTAAAAGATGTGGGTGGGGTGGGGGAGTGTAGCATGGAGAGTCAGGTGACTGTGGGCCAGGCCTGAATTCAGTTCTAAGTTTTACCATTTATTCACTTTTGCTTGTGAATTAAACAGGCTACTTTGTCTTCCTGAATTCACATCCTAATCTGCAAAATAGAATTAAATAACACCTGCTGTGGTAAATTATGAGACTGGTCAAAAGACCCACTATCCCTCTCTGGGTTGCCTTTCTTTGTGGTGCTCTTTCCACGGGACTTTTTTTATATAATCACCCTGATACATCCAAGAATGGCCATGACATTTGCTCAGTAAAATGAGAGCACAAGTTCCACAAGTTCAACATGTTTCTTTTTTCTCTGCCATGAGACCAGCAATGTCCCAGATAAGGGTCTGTGGCCTACATCCAGGTGACAAAGACAGAAAGCAGAGTCCTAGCTGATTCAAGATGGACACGAGATATGACAAACCTATTTTGTTGTGAGCCACTAAGACTTTGGGATTATTAGTTATGCAGCATAAGTTATCCTAAACTGACAGACACATCAGCATTTTAATTGTGAGGACCATATAGATTTATGTTTGTAGTTACTGTGAACACCAAATATATGTGTGTGTCTCTCTATATACATAATATATAAAATGTTACTTTAATACATATTAAATACTTAAACATAAATTTATATATTACATATAGTGTATATCGTATATATTATATTAAACAAAGTAACAGTGTATTTGGTATATAATAAATTGTGGTTGCAATGCTATTATAGTTATTTCAGACAAAACATTTTTGTTATTTCTACACGTTTTTTTCTAGACAATTTGATCTTTTCCTCACTGGAGTCACAGAACAATATGTTCCCCCTACTGACTCCAGGGTCAGCATAGGCCCTTTCACAGGGCTGCTGCATGGTGAAACCCCAGGTGCTACCACTGGCTGTCCTCCCCTCGTAGTGAGTGGCATCCTCTGGAGTTGGACTGTGGATGGCCACGGGTAGGGGCCTGCTCCTTGGCCGGGCGGGCGTAGGATAATTTTTGTGATCGGAAAGCTGCTCACCTCGTCAACCATGTCTCTCAGTATTTCTGCCAAACTAGTGAGCTCCTATCAATTCCCTAGACAGGGTAGGTCCTCTGTCATTTTCACGTCTTTATATAAGGTATTTTTTTCTATAAGAAGTCTCTCATCACACGTGGCATACCGAGCCCTACATGTCAGCTCTTCAATGACATTTTTCTTGACTCTCAGCCGGTTGGTTGCTTCCTCCTTCATTCTCTGAGAGTTTTATTCCAAAGCTTTAAAGTCCTATATCCGTGTAATCTCTCCCAGTTACCCTGAGCTTTTCGGGGGTGCCTGTGCCTGAGTTTTGGTGCATATAGGAGATGCTCGGTAAATGTTTGTTGGACCTATGGGCTGGGGGTGAGCCGCCAAGTGACTATGGCAGAACAGAAGCTTTAAAGGTGCAGGGTGGCAAGCATTTCCTGCTGCTGTGCAAGAAGCCTCTTAGTTCTATGTGCCTCAAGTTCACAGTCAGAGACTGCATACTAAGGTCCCTGCTACTTCCAGAATCCTGATTTGTGGGGAGAAGAACTTCCGAAATGGCAAATCAAGGACCTCCAAAAGCCACTCCTCTATAAAAGCAACAAGCAAAGTAGCAAAAGTTGTCAGAGTCAGCATTTCTGGAACCCTGAAAAGTAACCAAAGTCTTGCAACAATCTGAGCATTTGTTTAAGGCAGAAAAATAAAAATAAAAGAGCTGGGTCTCAATCAGAATGGCAAGTGCTGTGGCATGTGAACCTGCCCTATTCCTGCTCTCTTCTCCCCAGCTCTGCAGTCTCCTTGAAAAGCAGCAGCCTCCCAACTATGGAGCTGAGACAGCCAAGTGCCAAGCAACCACTGGAGGGAGCGGGGTAGGGGTGAGGTGGGGAGGGTGGGTGGCTGGAGCAGCCCGAAGGCACCGTGCCCAAACAGCGGTCGCTACCTGACCTGTCTGGCAGTTCCTTGAAAAACCCCATTTCCAGGGCATATCTTTATTTGACCTGACTCAAAGTTCAGTCTGTGTGAACGACACCATAAGGCATTCGTTTAAAACAAAAATCGGTAACAATTGTACCACACTGTGGTCACCCCAGGTGGCAATACCCAATGGCGCTAATGAGAGGATGAAAAGGGAAAACCCGGGAAGGAGATGGCCATGGGGCTTCCAACAGTTCTGGCATATTTCTGGGAATCTAAATGGCCAGGTACATGCAAGGACCGTGTGTGTGTGGCCAGGAAGGCCCTGGCAAGGCCCAGATCTCTCACTCTGGCCAAGCCTGAGGCTCACAGGAGGAAAGCAGGGAACGAAGGCTAAGACAGAGTTGTAAAGTACCCGCTAGAGTGTCAGATGTAACCTGACTCCTATGCAGAGCCCTGAGAGGCTTCAAGGCATTTAAGGAAACTTCTGTCCACAGGGTAGCTGAACTCAGTACTAACAGAGGAAGGAGAATGCCCACCGGCTGCCCTTAAGGAGGAACAGAAATTTTACAGAATCAGCCCCAGAAAGTCACCAGACAACAAGCAACAAAAATAACAACAGTAATAATAACAGACCTGGGTGGTTCCTGATCTCCAGAGTCTCCTCATTATACCATTTAAAATGTCAAATTTTTAACAAACAAGTTATAAACCACGGAAAGAAACAGGAAGCTATGGCCGACACACAGGATCCAGAGCAAACAACAGAAACTCCCTGAGGATGCCCAGACAGTGGATTTATGAAACAAAAAAACCTTAAGATGAGTTATTTTTAACAGCTTTAAATTATTAATAAATTCTAACTAATATTTATTTCAGTTTAAAAGACTTTAATGTGAGATATTTTTGCACATATTTTTGGTGTGCAACTTGTCTTTATATGTAAGTATGCACTGTGAAAAAAATCACCACAATCAAGCTACATAACTTATCCATCTTCTTTATAGTTAACCTTGTGTGTGTGTGGCAGGGGGGTGGGGGGGGGTGGTGGTTAAGATCTATCCTCCTAGAAAATGTCAAGTACAAAATGCAGTAGTGTTAACTATCATCACCACGATGAACATTAGATCTCCAGAACTTTTCACCCCACATAACTGAACCTTTTTGTACACTTTAGTGAACATCTCCCCATTTCCCACACCCCCCAGCCCCTGGCAACCACAATTCTACCCTGTGCATTTATGAGTTCGGCTTCTTAGATTTCACATTTAAGTGAGATCATGCAGTATTTCTCTTTGTCTGTCTGTCCTACTTCACTTACCGTGTCCTCCAGGTTCACCTTTGTCGCAAATGGCAGTGTTTCCTTCTTTTTCAAAGGTTGAAAAATACTCCTGATTTCTTCTTATTGCAACATCAGAGGACTGTCTTCCATTTCTAATATCCCCTTACTTTCTAGCCCGCCCTATTATTTCTTATGGATAGCACATAGTCTTGCTTTTTTTTTTTAATCCATTCAGCGTCTGTATCTTTTGATTGAAAAGTTTAATCAATTTTTACCTAAAATATTGATACAGAAGAATTTATTACCAGTTTGTTAACTGATTTGTTTGTTTTGTAGCTCTTTTCATCTATCCTTCTTTATGGTTTGTTTGTTTTTTCTATTGATAGGCTTTTATTCTTTGCTCATTTTCTTTTGTGTAACTTCTGTAAGTATTTTCTATGTAGTTAATGTGGGGCTTACATAAACTATGGTTGTAACAATCTATTTCAAGTGGGTAACTTCACGTATAAACAAATCTCTACACTTTTACCTCTCCTCCTCCCCCCATTATATACTAATGATGTCACAGTCAACAACTATTTATATTGTGTATGCATCAACATCATTTATAGTTGCTGTGAATACTCTCGTCATTTACTCACCACTATAATAGTAACACAGTATTCTGTTTTTGTCTATATTTCCCTTGGCCAGTGAGTTTCATACCTCCTTATGTTCTTGTGTTGTTGCTATTTAGCATTCTTTCATTCAACTTGAAGAACCGCCTTTAGTATTTTTTTTTTTTTTTTTTTTTGAGAGAGAGTGAGCCTAAGCACATGATGGAGGAGGGGCAGGGGGTGAGGGGGAGAGAGAATCTAAAGCAAACTGCATGCTCCACCCCGAGCCTGACCCTCATTAGGTCATGACCTGACCTGAAATCAAGAGTCTGACACTTAACCCACTGAGCCACCCAGGCCACCCCCTCTCCCTTTTGTAATTCTTGTCAGGCAGGTCTACTAATAATGAATTCCTTCAGCTTTTGTTTATCTAAGAGTCTTTACCTCCTTTTTATTTTTGAAGGACATGTATGTCCGGATTAGTACTCCTGATAGGTAGTTTTTGTTTTTGTTCTTTTTCCTTTCAGGTTTCTGAATATATGGTCCCACTCTGTATATTCAGACTGCAAGATTTTGCTGAAAACTCTGCCCATAGTCTTAAGGGGTTCCCTTGTGTGTAATATGCCATTTTTCTTTTGCTGTTTCAAAATTCTGTCTTTAACTTTTGACATTTTGTCTTGGTGTGAGTCTCCTTCGTCTTATTTGGTATGTTTTGGGCTTTATGGATCTGGTTTTCTATTTTTTTCTCCCAGGTTTGGAAAGTTTTCCGGTATTATTTCTTTGAGTAAAGCTTTCCACCCATTTCTCTTTCTTCCTTCCACAACTCCTATAAGGAGTATTACTTAAGTCCCTTAAGCTATCTTCACATTTTCATTCTTTTTTCTTTGTGCCCATTTTACTGAATGATTTCCAATGACCTTTTAGTTTCATTGATCTTTTCATCTGCTTAATCTACTCTGTTAGTAAAGCTCATTTTTTAAGTTTTCAGTTCAGTTATTGTATTCTTCGACTCTATGATTTCTGCTTGGTACTTTTTAATATTTTCTATCTCTTTGTTTATATTCTAACTCTGCTCATGCGTTGTCGTCCTGAGTTTGGTGAACATCGTTATGATCATTATTTTTCATTTTCTGTTAGGTAAATCACAAATCTCCATTACATTAGGGTCAGTTTCTGGAGATTTACCTTGTTCTGTTATCCAGAACAGATTTTCCTCTTTCTTCATTTTCCTTGACACTCTATGTTGCTTTCTGCACATTATATAAAACACCCACCTCTCCAAGTCTTCACAGACTGGCCTCACATAGGAGATGAGCCTCACAAATCAGCCTGGCCAGAGATTGTGGATGCCTCTCAAACCTCTGTGCTTGTCCAAGCTGTCATCCTTGTTTTTGGTGGCCCCCAGGAGAGCAGAGAATGCCAAGTCCTGTTAGTGCCTCCAGACAGGTGAGGTAAAAGCCAGTTCCTCACACAGCAGCTGGAAAAGTTGGAACACTACATGTGTAGTCCAATTCCTTCCCTCCTCAGGGAGAAGCTAGGAGCCAGAGTTTATCACTGAGCTGGGCAGAGGAACTGTGGCAAATTCCTCCTCCTTCATTTAGGCCACACACTCTTTCAAATGGCTACTTTGTCTTCTGTTGCCCCAGGGTCCTCATAAATGCTGAGTCACATAGCTCTCCTAGCTGGGTCAGAAGCCAGTCCCATAGGTAGTGGCTGAAAAGGCTGAGGGGAGAGAGGTTAGGTCTAAAGTCCATCTGTTTCTAGGGAGCAGCTGGGGACTTGGTTTTACTGCTGCAGCATTGCTGAGTATAGGAGCTGCAGGAAGTAAGTACCCACACACCTTTTCAAAAATCCCAGACATTAGTCATTACCTGTGCAATCAGCTCCCAGAAACAGGCAAGTTAGAAGCCAGGTTGTCGGTTGGCAACTGGAAAAGTCAGGGCGGTAGTATAGTCTACCTTCCAGAGAGGTGCTGGGTTTTATTGCTGGAGCGAGCTGAAATGAGGAGTCCTAAGAGCCTACAGGATCATTGAAAGCTGTCGCTTTCTCTGTGCACCCAAAGGGACTACTGAAGGCTGGGCCTTGTCAGCTCCTAGAGAGAAGAAAGTTAGAAGTTAGACCCTCAGGCAGCAGCTGGAAAAGTGAGGGGACTAGATGTAGAGTTCAACTCCTTCCAAGGAGAAGCTGATGGCTAGGTTTTCTTCACTGAAGTCAGCCAGGGGCGGTGGGGTAGGAGGGTAAATACAGGAAGTACCCACCGGTTTGATCATGCTTTCAGAGGACTGGGGATTGCCTACCCCATCAGCTTCTACATGCAAGCTGATGACTAGGCCAGCCCTCAGGCAGCAGCTGGAAAAGTTACAGTGCTAGATGTGCAGTCAGACCCGCCCCAGGGTGAAGCAGGGAACTGAGCTTTATTGCCTGCCACTCAGCACTGAGCCAAGCGAAGAGCCCTGGGAAGTGTTTGCGTGCCCACTTAAAACCACGTCCTTGTTGTGTGAGGTCCCAGGACACTAGCACATCCCAGGCCTCATCAGCTCCCAGAGATGATGCCTTGGTTAGAAGATAGTTCTTTAGGTAGCAACCATAAAAGTTGGGATGCTAGATGTAAGGTCCAAGCCTTTCACTCCCTAGGGAGAAGCTGCTTGTTGGGGGTGGGGGCAGGGCTCCACCCAATTGTGTGGTGCTTTGCTGGGGGTGGGGTTTATTGTGAAAGTGTGCCTCAGCTCTTCTTACCTGTTTCAGTGTGGGTATTTCCTTAGTCACCCGGTATGCACAAGTCTCTCTCAAGTGTTTTTCTGCATTTCTCTCAGAGATACTGATCCATGTGCAACAGTTTATTGAATCCACGGGTGGAGCATTTCTTAATTTCTTGCCTACTCAGATACTCCTTTAATGCATTTCCCTTATCTCTTCAGAGAGTCTTGAAACTGGATTTCTTTTTTTTTTTTTTTTTTTTTTTTTTTTTTTTTAATTTTTTTTTTTTTCAACGTTTATTTATTTTTGGGACAGAGAGAGACAGAGCATGAACGGGCGAGGGGCAGAGAGAGAGGGAGACACAGAATCGGAAACAGGCTCCAGGCTCCGAGCCATCAACCCAGAGCCCGACGCGGGGCTCGAACCCACGGACCGCGAGATCGTGACCTGGCTGAAGTCAGATGCTTAACCGACTGCGCCACCCAGGCGCCCCGAAACTGGATTTCTAAAGAAAACATTCTGTCCATCATCAGCAAGTCTAGTTCAGCTAGTACGTATGTATCGACTGTGCAGAAGATACTGTGCCAAGTGCTGGAGGGGAAACAGAGATGAGCCAGATATGGCCAATGACCTCAAGAAACTTAGTGTAGTGGGACATTAAAAAAAAAAAAAAAAAAAAAAAAAAGGTTGATCACATTACAGTCACTAAGACAAAGAATTAGAAAACTTCAGAAAGACAGATCTGTCATCTTATTTGAGAAAACTTGGAAGGATTTATGAAAGAGGGAAATATTTGAGGTAAAGCAAGCAGCAGGTCTGAACTGCAAGTTTTACTACTTACTGAGAGCAAGTTGCTGTGGCCCATCTGGGCAAGGGAACCAAGTGTTTCACCATCAAAATCACGGCCGGCTTAACAATCCAACTTCAGCTCTATCCCTGAGCGTGTCACTGTGTGCAGGAAGGTGTCTGAAGGTTTCACTTCACGACATTTCTGTGGTCACATATCACTGGAAACTTCAGAGATGTAGAATGTGTCCATTCAACCTAGGCATCTAGAACAAGCTGTCCAATTCAATTTTTTGTGATGATAGAAATTTCTTTACTTGCACTGACCAGTACTGTAGCCCCTAGGCTAATGAGGAAATACAACTTAGTTAAAATTTGTTTAAATACATATTGTGGCTAGAACCACCACATTGGTCAGTATAGGTCAAGAATCTCTGGTAGGGAACTAATCACAAAATTATGGGATGATGTTGGGCCAGCATTTATTGTAAAATTCTGAAAGTCCGATTTATGGAGTCATGTTCTTTTGGCAACATGGGGATCTATCTAAAGTGAGATGGGACTTTATTCTCATTTTTGCATGTCTGGCACATGAACTTCATTCATGTGATAAAACAAATATTTACTGGGCATCTATTAGCAGCAACAGAATTAAGCCTTTCCAAGACATGTTGTACTTTCCTAAAAATTTCACAATTCATTGTGACACACATGTATAGAATGGGAAATAAGGATGCTGGAAACAACAAAACAAAACAAAACAAAACAAAACAAAACAAAACAAAGTGGCTTTAAGAAACATTGCTCAAGAGAAATTCAGGTGGGAAGTGGCAGCTGATATGGCTAAATGGTGGTATTAGGGATCCGAGCTCCTTAGTCTTTGTTATTCCATCGTCCCTGAGGGTCACATCTCTTTGGCCAGACCTTAAATGGCCCCATATAGTTACAATGGGGTCTGGAAAGTAGTTATCCTCCCCACCCCCCGTCACTGGATAGTGAAATCACAAGCTAAAATATGGCATTCTGTTACCAAAGGAAGAAGGGGATAAAGGATATTGAGGGATAAGCAGCAATCTCTGCCAAAGAAAACCCAGAAATATTCTGGATTTCATGATAATGGAAAATGTCTAGATCCCCATGTGAAACTGGAGACATTAAAAGGGAACACCAAAAAAATCACTCCTACACACCTTCTCATTCACCAAAAAATTCAAATGAAAAACTAAATTAGAAGAATTAATGCAATTATTTTTTCTTTAACAAACTAAATATTTTAAGTCCTTTATTTAAAGCAGCAAATAAATGTGCGCTTGTAGCCACTAAAAATCCACCATCACCGTCAGACACAGAAATCAGAAAGTTTATTTAAAACGTTTCACAACTATTATATTGTTATTGGACAATCATTTATTTAAAATAACATCCTAAATACTTACAAAAATAAATCAAGTATTGCTTCTATTTTTCAAGTGTCAAAGTCTTTTGCCATAGAAAATAGAAAGAACCTTTATAAACTAAACGTAACATTTAAGCTACATCAAGTTTAATAACTGCACACTATTTTCTTTAATGGCTGTGCTTTACAAATTCCCAAGCTACTTCTTTGTAATGTACAGGTTCACAACAGGAATGTATGCATACAGCCATACATACACATTTTTACACAGGAATGTTTCTCATTAAATATGCCTATAGAGAACCTAACATAGTACTGTGGCCTAAAAGCCACCCCATAGAGCCCAATGTGCCACTATACAGAAACAGGTGTAGATGTAGAAGCACTATCTAACATTCAAATTAGCAATCCAGTTATCAGATGATGACATCTTAATGAGGGATACTCAGTTTAGTGTTTCTAGATAAGACATTAATTCTTAATCTATACTAAATCATAAGAGTTCAACAGCCTGATTCACTGAAAAAAAAAAAAAAACAACAGAATAAACTTCAAATATTTCTCAATACATTAAGTGATCATTGTCATATGTATACACACTTTTAACTTAAAAAGAGAAAGGAATATTAACCTTAGAGCAAATGCTCAAAATTAAAGATCGCTTCCAAACTGGTCTGGGGTTGTACTTTTATCAGTGGGGCATTCAAGACCTTACCATACAGACAGATGCTGGCTTTCTCTTCCCTGGCATATGCACTCAAGCCTCAAAACACAGACATAAATCATAGTTCGTGATGAATATTTATAATGCTGTACCACCCACAGGGTGTCAATCTCACTACATTAACCAGATGTGGAAAATAATCTCACTTCTGATCAGTTCCTGAATTTCCATAAGGTTAATCACAATAATACAGAACTTTACATTAGTCTTGTATAAATACTCCTGTATCAAGCATTTTAAATTCTACTTATCAACTAGAAAAGTGATAAATCACAAAATTTGCTTTTTCTCTATTAAAAAAGAATCTAGCTTTCTGTCCTTATTCAGAAATTGCACAAATTATTTAGAAATTCCAAATACAATAATTGAAAATTTATGAGCAATTGACTGTGAAAATACTAAATTATTGAAATTGATGTTTTACAACAAATTCCAATAAAAGGGAGCTTGAAGAACTTGTAAAATCTCAATTATGAGCAAATAGTAAACACCAAAGGAGCAGATGTCCTACACTGACCAAAATATACCAAAATGCCATAATATTTGGAAAATTTTAATCAGCATGCTAAAATATTTTCAAAGGGCTATTTCATTTCACTAAAAGTTGCAGGCAGGCAGACTATAGGAATATACAAAAAAGCAAACCAACAATATAATTGCACCGATAAAAACCATCAAAATCTAAGAGGTAGTCAACAGAAGTAACCCTGATGAAACAATATATCCTGACAGATGCTCCCTAATCTTAAGAGACCTAAATGCAGTATGAAATTCTTGTATTTTCAGTGATTAGGAAAAATGTACTGGTAGATAATCTAAAAAGCAAGTATCTAAATGAGTAATACTGTAAATGGAACAATACTCACATATGGAAAGAAAGGCTGAAAATAAAATCTGGACCAGGGGTCTACAGCCTGCAGGCCACATCCGTCCTCCTGCCAGTTTTTTGTAAATAAAATTTTATTGAAATGCAACAACACCCATTTTGTTTACATATTTGTTTATGGTTGCTGTTTTCACACCTACAGCAGAGTCCAGTACTTGGGAGACATCATATGGCTCAAAAAGCCGACAGCGTTTACTAAACTGTTTACCATCTGTCTCTTACAGAACGTTTGCTGACCCCTATAGTTCAGATATATGCTGACAGGTATGCAGTTGTCGAACGGCACTGGAAGGATGAACTACAAACGTCACAATCTAAGGTATTCAACTATACGGAATGCAAAATGCTAATTGTGCCACAATTCAATTCCTTTTCATATCTGGAAGAATCCTAACAGTTTTCTTCTTTTTATGTTTGTGGTCTAATATCAAAGAGTATTTCCAAGTTACTAAAGAAAGGTTGATCACAGCACTGTCTGAAAGAACTTTTCGCAACGATGGCAATTTTTTATACCTGCACTCTCCAATACCGGAGCCATCAGCCACATGTGGCGGTTGAGCATTTGAAATGTGGCTGATGTGACCAAGGAACTGAATTTTTAATTTTAATTAATCTTATTTAAATCGCCACATGTGGCTTGTGGCTAGAATGCTGGACAGCACAGATTTAACTCAAGATCTAAAGTGTGACTCCTAAAAAAGGCCAAAAAAATTAGAAAATAACACCTCTGAAGATAAAAGCTTTGGATAGAAGCGAACTGAATACCATAAACTCAGTCCCAGACAGATTCTTTAATTCGTAAACAAAATCAAACTGATTCCGGATTATTCCATCACCACACCATCTCTTTGCAGTGAAGAGGAAAAACTATTATGGCATGTTTTTTAGTAAATGCCCTGATAATTTTATGCTTAAAAGCAATAATTATGATCATTATATTAAAACATGTGTGGACGTTTCACACAAATTATATTTTTTGCCTTATTTCCCATCAGAAAAATCACTTATAAAAGTCAGCTTATTTCCATATCCTTAACATTTCAACCATGCTGTACAGAAGCCCTTGTTTATAGTAGGTACATATGAGAACTAGGAAGTTTCCTGAATCTGCAAAATCTCCAGTTAGTCACTTTTACTATGGCAAAAAGTCATTTCAATGTCAATCTTCCAAATATTATAACATCCATCACATGATAAAAGAGACCCATCTGATGACAGATTTGAGGATAGAGGTAAAACCTTCTATGCATCGAGTCAAAAAGCGTAACTCTTGTATAGTTCTCCATGCACCTACTCAAGACTATTTTTATATGGACCCACGCAATAAAGCAAATATAGATATATTTGTAAATTACTTATTACTGATTATACATTGCAAATTAACCAAGTTACTGGTACAAGTGAAAACATTAAAATATACAAAGTCAATTTGAAATTATAACACTCTCCGAAGACAAAAGTTTGAGATGTGTGCCTAATTACATCTTCCAATTACTCAAATATACTCCCTTAGAGAAATAGCTGACTCTATATTTTGCTTTCCAAGTCAGCTGACAAAATTAATTTTGTGCATGTTAATTTTAAAATAGCTGATATCCAGCGTCATAAATTTCTTTTTCAATCTGGCAGTTAATTGAAGGATACAAAATATTTTAAGGGCACTTCTGTTTATGTTTTCTTCTGTAGTTTAATCAGGTGTTGTAGCAGGAACTTTAACAGAGAGATTTCTTCTGGTGTTGGTGATGTGCCGTTGCTGTGCCAGAAAAGACCGTGCGGGAGCGCACGCACCAGGGTCTTTGCAGGCACCACTGCCGCTCACGAGCCTAGATTCCATCCCCAGCTTCTGGAACGCTAGACTCTGCACAAACATAAGCAGATAAGGAACAAGACTACTTAGTTTGTCAAGTGCTTTTCACTTGACAAATATAAAGTCATTTCCTCAAAACACTACTGTAAAGCTGATTGATGTTTTTCTCCTTTCGTAGAAAAGCTAAGGGTTCAGAAGCTAATTCATCTGTACATTGTAACACCAGCAAGGAGGAGGAAACAAAGGCATAAAACTCAGTTTCTCTATTTTAACCCACTAAACTTGAAATCATCAAAAACAGTAGCTTAAATTAGTATTCTAACATTAAGCTTAATTATAACAATAAAAAAAGTTTCCAAAGTAATTTTTTCTGTTTGGGCCTTCACTCCACCCACTATGAGCAGACATAACACAAGAGAAAAGCTTAGGTCAAAGATTCTCAAATGAGGTCCTCAGATTAATATTTGCACCACTGGAAAAAAAAACGGAAATTCTACCTTGCAGATTCTACCCAGACCTACTAAATCAGAAGTTCTGCAGCTGCATCCAATAACTTGTGTTTTAACAAGTCTTCTAATGCATGCCAAAGTGTGAGAACCACCATAGTTCACTACTGTCTATCTACACATTGATACATGACAAGTTACTGTAGTTGTGGATATTGGGTTTTTTAGTAAGAAAAGTAATTACTTTTTCTCACTAGCCCAAGTAATAGAATTTTACTAAGCTTAGAATCACAAGGAATTAGTATAACACACAGAATATAGTAAATGCTCAAAAGACATGGGTAGAAAATGAACACGTAATGCATTATTTGGATCTAATATCTTTAATGATTTATGTGTTGAGAGGCTGCGGAGGAACAAAGAAAATAATACACAGTTACCAATCTTAACTCAGATGACTGACTTATGAGGGAAAGTTCTGGGAACACTTCACATATGATTTCCTTTAAGGCCTTGCTAAATTAGGCCAGATTTTATCAAACAGAGAAAGGAAGGCAAGAGCACAGACAAAAAAATATGGTGACATACAAGAACAGGCATGTTTGAGGAAGGACAGCCCGCTCTTTGTGGGGAAGCACAGGGTTCAGACATGGGAGTCCACACTCTCTCTTACTAAATAAGCAACAGCTAAGGTAGATAATGGCTGTGTTATTTTCTATTTCGATTAAAATAATCCAAAAGAACCATATACATCATGAAATGCTTGCAAATATCCCACTGACAGTAAGGATGACAAAATAAAATGCACTTCAAATAATTTTACACTATTTTCTCCTGTTTAACACAGACATACAACTACCGAAGAGTATTTCTTATTAAAAACAAAACAAAACAGAAAACAAAACACAGTGAGAGACACACTTAGAGGATTTATGGGATGTGAAAACAAATGCTGAGTACTAGAAACACGGGATTTTCATTTCACAGATATTCACATTTCTACAGAAACACTGCATGAAGCACAAATTAAATATTTTAGCTCAAATAAGGCAATTTTTAAAATATTTGTGAGCTGTTGTGTGTGTGCTTCATGTGCATCACCTAAAAACACTAAAGTATATAATTTGGATTATAACTCACATTAAAAAGAAGAGACTATGTCAGGAGATACCTGGGTACATGCACACAGGGCAACTTCTGTTTACTTATATACGTAAGCATGCATGTGTAATGATCTGTGGTAGAAAATATATTTCTTTCTGTGGCTCCTGGTCAAAACATTTGATAAACACAACATCCAATCACTGGCTGAATGTCAACTCACCTTATTGTACCAGGCAGAAACAATGAGTTTTTCTTCATAATCACGGAATTTTGCTACTTTACATTCACTCTGGAAAAAGACACAAGGACTATCAAAATCCCAGAAATAAACCCAAACTACCAAAACTGGAATCATTTTTTCACTCTGCTCATTGAGAGAATTTGAAAAATGCATCGTGTAGCACATAAAGCAGTCAAAATCTGAACTGGATCGGAGAAAGCATGCGCAACACCTTTAAGAAAGAGTAAGACTGTGACTAGTAAACCTTTAACTTCAAAAATTTTACTTGTAGGACAGCACTTAAGCAACAACAAATAAGAAACTCATGATTCTCATGCTACTGTCACCTATAAAGAGAGACGAAAGTAATAACCGGGTTAGATGACAAAACAGACCAGCATCTGTGGAGGACTCAAAACTAAGGAGAAAGAGGATGTAGTAAAACATATGCCAGAAAATCCTAAAGATCTCCTATAACGCTTAACCTGAATTTTTCTCTCTTGTTCCTCGGTCATCTGTATACTAGATTGCCTGTGGCCATGCTTGCGTGCTGACCTAGAGACTGACATCCATTTCTTAATTGCTCGAGTATAGCAAATTTAGTAATTTCATTGAGCACCAGATGCAGTTGGCTCACGTAAATATTCTACATAAACACGTGAGTGTTCCTACAGTGAGATGCTCACAGCAAGAAATGACGGGGGCAAGATGGCCTTTTGCTGGCTCACACCCACTCCAGACAATGACTCCCCAAGAACGATGGCAGATAGAATAACATCTGCTATTTATGTTACTCTCATTTTTGCTTCTTGCAGTGTATGCGCAGAGAAGTACACATGAACCAAAGCCCATATGCTGTGATGTAACCCAAGTTTCTCCTCAAAGCCCTATCATCAGAGGTGCCATTCTGTCTTTCTACTTGGTAGGGAGCTGCACTTGAAGCATTGACGATGCTGCACACGCTCACTGGCGTTCACTGGGAGGTGGATAATCAGGGCAACTCAGAGCTCGGGGGGTTTTCAGTCCAAGTCTCATTATTTTACAGATGAGGAGACCTAGGACCAGAGAGGAGAGGTGATAACTTTAGGAGAACTTACCAATAAAGCAGCAAACCTGGCCTCTCATTTATGTGATATTTAATGCTGGGAGTACAGGTATATAAGGTACACGCTCTGCCCTCAAACTCTGACACACACCAGGAAGAAGAACAATGCTATTGTGGGATGAATTAATGAGTTCAAAATACATGGAATCGCTATGGAGAAATAACCAACTTTGCCTAAGGAATCCAGGAAGACACATGTGAGTTGGATGCTGAAGAATGGATAGTATTTCCGCAGAGAGATGCCCCCATCCAGTGCTTTTTTTTACAGCACCTGACAAGGCCTGGACAAGCACTTAGCAAGGGCACATAGGCTGGTGTGCACTCTGAATGTCAAGTCTTTAAACAAAATAGTTCCACTACAGTCCATACACCCTGGCTCAGAAATAATATGAAGAAAATGGTAAATGAATACAACATGTTTCTCTGAAATACAACATTCCTAGTTGATTTAAAAAGAAACCTACTATCAATTACTCAAATTTCAAGGCTAGTATACAGATCTCATCATGGCTCTGCAATTACACATACATTATTATAAGGAAGCACATAATGACTTCAAGAATAGTATCACATCTCACCACGGTATTAAATAATTTTGTAAAACACTTTGCAAAGGAAACTAGAACATGCCCAATTATAAAATCTATGAATATACAGTTCCAGACTGACATACTTATTAACCCAGCCAGTAAAAATGATATGATCATCAGCACAAAAAATAAGTTCTAAAGACCTGGCTAATTAATGAGAAGATGTCATCGCTAACATAACTATGCATGATTAACAACCAAGACTGCCACTTCAGTGCAAGGACTTACTGGATTCTATGAGCACTTTCTTCCCCCAGGAATTGCAACTAATGAGTTTACTTAGGTTCCAGTGAGGAATAGGGAGAAGAAAAGAGAAGGAAAATCTAGTTAACAGAGTACTTTTTTTTAAAGGTGAGTTTGGTTCCTTTTTTTCCTTTATTTACTTATATTTTCTGAATGAACTCTAATCCACATAATTTTAAAAGGAGCTAACATTGTAACAGAACTCTATTAGCCACTAAGGGCTATCCACAGGACTGGCTGTTGTGGGAGTGACAGAGACAATGTAGCAGAGTAGATAAACTCCTATTGGCTGGTGAGATGCTTTGTGGTAAACATACTGAGCGCTAAAACATGGCATTGCCAGCTCCTGATTTCAACTTCTTGTGAAACTTGATCATTAATGGCAGATGCTGGACAGCAATTAATCATCAGGATTATACAGAATAATTAAAAGGAGACGTGTGAATATGAAAATTTTACCTCCAGAATCTCAATTCTTCTCTCTTTCTCTGCCAACTGCTTTCTAAGTAGCATTATTTCAGCTGATGCTGGATTTAGTTTGGGATCTAAAGTTTTTATTACCTGTTGAAAGAAAAAAAAAACAAATATTTTACATTTACTTTACATTATCAAGTACTGAAATATAAGAACCTATAAACCTCTGTGTATAAAGTGGAAAATTATCCAGAAAGTGATCCAGGTGTGAACTATGACTTTTTTTACAATTAAATTTGAGTAATAAAAATAACATTATAGAGGTAGAATGATATTATAATTCAGTACCAAAATGGGAAGATCCCTATCTCAAAATAAAATTTCCTTTCTCCAAGCCTCAGTACTCAGGGATAGTAATCTAGTCTTATTAAACTTTGAGCACTGAGGTCTTGAAACAACACTTTCCATATTTATCAGATACATTTTTTTAAAAAATTAAAAGAATGTGCTAATTATATAGGAACTCATTGTACAAAGTAACAAAAAAATTCTTAGCAACAACATTTTTTACTACCATTATCTAGTGAAATGTAACTCAATATGTAAGATCAATTTATTAGAAACTGATGACTTTGGGGGCGCCTGGGTGGCGCGGTCGGTTAAGCGTCCGACTTCAGCCAGGTCACGATCTCGCGGTCTGTGAGTTCGAGCCCCGCGTCGGGCTCTGGGCTGATGGCTCAGAGCCTGGAGCCTGTTTCCGATTCTGTGTCTCCCTCTCTCTCTGCCCCTCCCCCGTTCATGCTCTGTCTCTCTCTGTCCCAAAAATAAATAAAAAACGTTAAAAAAAAATTTAGAAAAAAAGAAACTGATGACTTTGTCTGCAATCCCTCGAGTGGCTCAATCACATTTATGGAAGTCACTAAAAGTTAGGTAAAAAGAGATTTTGCTCAGAATGCTGTTCATAGACTCAACTAAACTATGGAGCCAGCAGTATAACAGGAAATTAACTTGAAAATATCAGGTGTAAATTAGAAGACAAAAACAAATTTCCAATAATAAGGTCAGCTGTATGATGTAATTACAAATCTATTCAAAAAGATTTAAACTGATTTAAAGATTTCACCTATATTCACTGAGGTAAAGGAAAAAGACTGAAAGGTAATATGCCTAAAAATGACTGTGGTTCATTCAAAACAATTTGCTGAGTGCTGAATATGGCAGGCACTGACTATGGCCCGTGGGATACAGGAGGCTTGGTGCCTGCCTTCGAGGAGTTCACATTGTAAAAGCAGAGTTTAAATCATAATTTAATTACAGAGAACACATCATAATTTTGTACCTCTAAGTAATAAAATGTATGATTGTGACTTTTCTATATTTTCTGAATTTTCTATCATGGACATTATGTTACTATAATTAACCTCTCCCTCCAAATAATGTAAAGGTAAGAAATGAAATCATGTTTATCATACAAGCAATTGCTTTTTATTTTTATTTTTTAAATGTTTATTATTTGAGAGAGAGAGAGTGGGGGAGGGGTGCAGAGAGAGAGAGAGAGAGAGAGAGAGAGAGAGAGAATCTGAAGCAGGCTCCAGGCTATGAGCTGTCAGCACAGAGCCCAACGCGGGGCTTGAATTCACGAACTGCAAGATCATGACCTGAGCCAAAGTCAACCAACTGAGCCACCCAGGCGCTCCAGCAATTTTTTTTTTTAAATGATAGTACTTGATGATGACAAGAATATGGTATTCATGGTCACTGTTTTGTCTACTTAACTTTGATCCTTTTAGAATATCATTTAGATATATGTATCAAGCACATTATTAAAATGTTCTTATCCTTTGACCTAAAACTTCCATTTGACCCATTAGCTTAGGAACAAGACTAACAAAATAAGCCAAAATAAGGGGCAAGCTTTCTATATAAATAAGTTGCCTATAGTCTTATTTCTAGAAGCAAGAAGGAAAAAGAAATGGAAACAAACTATTTCCACAACAGGATGATGACTAAATTACTATATACTGCATTCAACTGAATATTTATAGCCATTCTTTTACTTTGCACCCTCCGCTCCAGAAGCGTCTGTCTTGTTTACCTCTCTGTTCCCTGTGCTAAGTATAATAGTTGCTTAATAAATATTAAAGTATGTTTATATAACATGAGGGAATTATTTTAAACTTTCAAAATATAAATTGTATGTGCTATGATCATACAAATTGTGTGTGTCTATGTCTGCAATCATGGACGTAGTATACACTGAAAAAAATGCACAGTTAAGAAGAAAGGGAATCTTTCTATGTTTTATATTTTCTACTAAAAGCACTTATATAGTTGAGAGACACTAGACTGTGGCAGAGACTGTCTGGATATTTACCAAGACTCCCTAGAAGTTGAGTGCAGCTGTGTGCCTATATTCTGCCCACTGCAGTGAGGGTGAAAGTTGTTCATGTGACTCCCAGGCCCACCCCGTTACTATCTCCGGTATGGTCTAGGCTGGCTGCCCTCGTCTACCAGCTGGACTAAGTCAAGCACAGCTGGGAACATTGTGTTCAAGAAGGCAAAGACTCTGTCAGCTGGGGGCTCGGGGACACTGCACGGAGCAGAGCCCCTCCCCCATTGAAAAATGGACTTCATGTGAAGCCTTGAGATCTTGAGGTGTATCTGTTGTTGCAGGTAATATGGACAACTTAATAAATACAAAATTCAAACATAAAAAGAATAGATACATTAGCAGTATTTTAAACCTTCATCATATAATCCTCTTGTTTATTCAACAAATAGAAAAGAGTATATTGATATTCTCTAAAAGAGAATATTTTAAGAAAATACATGGTATTCATGGAAATAAACGATTTTATGAGAATGTTCTTACAGATATTTAAGTTGGAAATAGGGAAAAAGACCAGTCTGGTAAACATTAGAAGAGTGTTTAACTATCTAATCTAAATTAAATCGTAAAACAATTTTAACCAAGTTTGAAGAGCAAAATTTTCACAAAGGCAAACATTCATTTTAAGAACTAAAGATTCCAGGGGCACCTGGGTGGCTCAGTCAGTTAAACATCCAACTTCCGCTCAGGTCATGATCTCATAGTTCATGGGTTCAAGCCCCACATCGGGCTCTGGTGACAGCTCGGAGCCTGGAGCCTGCTTCAGATTCTGTGTCTCCCTCTCTTTCTGCCCCTCCCACATTCATGCTCTGTCTCTCAAAAATAAATAAAAGTTAAAAAAAAAATTTAAGAGCTAAAGATTCCATACTTTCTTAAATTTTTTTTTTAATGTTTATTTATTTTTGAGAGACAGAGAGACAGAGTGAGAGCGGGGGAGGGGCAGAAGAAGAGGAAGACACAGAATCTGAAACAGGCTCCGGGCTCTGAGCCCTCAGCACAGAGCCCAATGTGGGACTTGAACTCACGAACCATGAGATCATGACCTGAGCCGAAGTTGGACTGAGCCACCCAGGCGCCCCTTAAAATTCTTTCTTTAACATTTATTCATTTGTGAGAGACAGAGAGTGAGTGGAGGAGGGACAGAGAGAGAGGGAGACACAGAATCCGAAGCAGGCTCCAGGCTCTGGGCTGTCAGCACAGAGCCCGATGCGGGGCTCAAACTCGCGAACTGTGAGATCATGATCTGAGCCGGAGTCGGACGCCGAACCTACTGAGCCACCCAGGCACCCCATGATTCCATACTTTCTAATAGTCGTCTTCTCTAATGAGGTCACTGCAGTCCCCGTTTAAACTGTCCAAGAACAGCCCTGTGTTTGTTTTACATGATGCTGATGAGTGAGAGGGAGAGACTGTGAGGACTGACCCGCAAGGCAGGGTAGAGTCAGAAAAGGGACATGATGCATATTTAAGAGAGATGACCTCATGGGTGGAATGGGCCTTATGAGAACCTGAGTCAGAAGACTTGATCTCTGAAAGGTAAGCCACTCACATTCCTTGCTTTCTCCAAGTACATTTTGTATCTTTCCTCCATTGCTTTCATATCTTCATCTTTCTTCTGAAGAGCAGCTTCAAGTTCATTGATCTTTTGCACTATTATTGAAAATGAAATGAAACATGACCAATTTAAAATATTCCCTCCTCACACAAAAATTATACTTATCTGATTTTTTTCGAAAGGACTGATAAGAGAACTTAAAAGAGAAATGTTTATTTCTTCTTTGTAGTGAATTCGTATCTAAAACCTTTGAACTACAGCTAACATATCCTCAATCATTTCATATTATTTTTTCTTAAAAATATCTATAATCTGCTTTATCCAGCTTTTCTCCCTTCTATCAAGTGTTTCAATGAGCAAATACACTTCAGCATGTAAGCACAATCATCATAAGAAAATAAAGCAGTCCTTCTACATACTGTTTAAGGCTCAATTTAATTTTATTATAAATTATTTTATTTACATTTCCACAGTATTAATTCTATTATATGTTACCATGTTTGATACTCCTATATATCAATCAGTTCATTTTATTAGACTTTTTCGCTTTAAAATCAGATCACTTGTTAATCACTGAAATCACTAAAACATTATCATGGTTCTTATTTGCAATGTACGCATTTATGGAGTGTCTGAAAATTTATACACAGTTCTTGCATCTTTCAACTAAAAAAGGCAAGTCCTTAGTCGTAGTCTGATCCAGGTTTTTACAAATACCTACCATTCTGGTTTACATCTGGCTGAAGATCTTCAATGAGTTCTTGTTTCTTCTGTAATTCTTCCTGGACCTCAGTTAGTTTTTCCCTAAGTAGTGGAAAGAGCATGGAGTTTTGGAAGCAAACAGACCTGAGAATGAAAACTGATTTCTGCCACAGGACATTTGTGGACTGTGGCCAAATCACTTTCTGATCCTGAATCTCCTCACCTGTAAAATGGGCATAATACCTGACACATATTATAGGCTTGTTGTGAGAGGGTAAACTGCCTGACACATGACAGGTGCTAAAAATGTTAATTTTTCCCTCTCATCCTTGCTTCCTAAGAAAGTCGGAGGAAATATTTTATTGGTTAAACATCCCACATCTCCACATGTGACAGCTGTCTACTTTGTAAACTCTTCAAATGACATTAGTGATGGAAAAATGTAGGATTTGGGATCATTGACAGGCAGGCTGAACATTTTAGCGCGTTTTTCTTTTCACTTCTTGATGGCAGTGGTGAACATTCAATTGGCATCAGGGGGTTTCTCTTACAAACAAAGTCAGAAAAGGATACTAACTTTAGAAGTTTTTAAAACCCTTCCCCTCTCATATTTGAAATGAAATATCAGTTTACTTACATATGAGCTTCCAACTTCTGCTTTAGTTTGCTGGACTATAAAAATTAAAAAAAGTTGCTGTAAGATAACTATTGTGACAAGATAAATTTTCCAGACATCAAAATCTCTTTACCTCCTTTTGAAGTGTATTATTTAAAATTATAAATTTTTTAAAAATTTGTATTTCTAATAACATACTTGTAAAGACATAAAATTACAGGTGTTTTTTACTTCAAAGGGAAAGGAAAGGAGGTTAGGAAATGACATAAGGATGACAAGAGTAGAAAGAAAAGTGCTTCATATTTCTGAAT